>NC_143392.1:4732500-5049329 GCF_980474605.1 Leiobunum rupestre | reverse complement strand
ATGGGAAAAAAATCTATTAACGGGAGAAGTAGGCCACTGTTAGGCCCTTTCTTAAATAGATAAAATTCGTTTAAAATGGGAAAATAATCTATTAACGGGAGAAGTAGGCCACTGTTAGGCCCTTTCTTAAATAGATAAAATTCGTTTAAAATGGGAAAATAATCTATTAACGGGAGAAGTAGGCCAGTGTTAGGCCCTTTCTTAAATAGATAAAATTCGTTAAAATGGGGAAAAAATCTATTAACGGGAGAAGTAGACCACTGTTAGGCACTTTCTTAAATAGATAAAATTCGTTTAAAATGGGAAAATAATCTATTAACGGGAGAAGTAGGCCACTGTAAGGCCCTTATTTAAATAGATAAAATTCGTTTAAAATGGGAAAATAATCTATTAACGGGAGGTAGGCCACTGTTAGGCCCTTTCTTAAAAAGATAAAATTCGTTTAAAATGGGAAAATTATCTATTAACGGGAGGTAGGCCACTGTTAGGACCTTTCTTAAATAGATAAAATTCGTTTAAAATGGGAAAATAATCTATTAACGGGAGAAGTAGGCCACTGTTAGGCACTTTCTTAAATAGATAAAATTCGTTTAAAATGGGAAAATAATATATTAACGGGAGATAGGCCACTGTTAGGCCCTTTCACAATAAGATAAAATTCGTTTAAAATGGGAAAATAATCTATTAACGGGAGAAGTAGGCCAGTGTTAGGCCCTTTCTTAAATAATTAAAATTCGTTTAAAATGGGAAAATAATCTATTAACGGGAGAAGTAGGCAACTGTTAGGCACTTTCTTAAATAGATAAAATTCGATTAAAATGGGAAAATAATCTATTAACGGGAGAAGTAGGCCAGTGTTAGGCCCTTTCTTAAATAGATAAAATTCGTTTAAAATGGGAAAATAATCTATTAACGGGAGGTAGGCCACTGTTAGGCCCTTTCTTAAAAAGATAAAATTCGTTTAAAATGGGAAAATTATCTATTAACGGGAGGTAGGCCACTGTTAGGACCTTTCTTAAATAGATAAAATTCGTTTAAAATGGGAAAATAATCTATTAACGGGAGAAGTAGGCCACTGTTAGGCACTTTCTTAAATAGATAAAATTCGTTTAAAATGGGAAAATAATATATAAACGGGAGATAGGCCACTGTTAGGCCCTTTCACAAATAGATAAAATTCGTTTAAAATGAGAAAATAATCTATTAACGGGAGAAGTAGGCCAGTGTTAGGCCCTTTCTTAAATACATAAAATTCGTTTAAAATGGAAAAATAATCTATTAACGGGAGGTAAGCCACTGTTAGGCCCTTTCTTAAATATATAAAATTCGTTTAAAATGGGAAAATAATATATTAACGGGAGAAGTAGGCCAGTGTTAGGCCCTTTCTTAAATAGATAAAATTCGTTTAAAATGGGAAAATAATATATTAACGGGAGATAGGCCACTGTTAGGCCCTTTCACAAATAGATAACATTCGTTTAAAATGGGAAAAATCTATTAACGGGAGAAGTAGGCCACTGTTAGGCCCTTGCTTAAATAGATAAAATTCGTTTAAAATGGGAAAATAATCTATTAACGGGAGAAGTAGGCCACTGTTAGGCACTTTCTTAAATAGATAAAATTCGATTAAAATGGGAAAATAATCTATTAACGGGAGAAGTAGGCCAGTGTTAGGCCCTTTCTTAAATAGATAAAATTCGTTTAAAATGGGAAAATAATCTATTAACGGGAGGTAGGCCAGTGTTAGGCCCTTTCTTAAATAGATAAAATTCGTTTAAAATGGGGAAAAAATCTATTAACGGGAGAAGTAGACCACTGTTAGGCACTTTCTTAAATAGATAAAATTCGTTTAAAATGGGAAAATAATCTATTAACGGGAGAAGTAGGCCACTGTTAGGCACTTTCTTAAATAGATAAAATTCGATTAAAATGGGAAAATAATCTATTAACGGGAGAAGTAGGCCAGTGTTAGGCCCTTTCTTAAATAGATAAAATTCGTTTAAAATGGGAAAATAATCTATTAACGGGAGGTAGGCCACTGTTAGGCCCTTTCTTAAAAAGATAAAATTCGTTTAAAATGGGAAAATTATCTATTAACGGGAGGTAGGCCACTGTTAGGACCTTTCTTAAATAGATAAAATTCGTTTAAAATGGGAAAATAATCTATTAACGGGAGAAGTAGGCCACTGTTAGGCACTTTCTTAAATAGATAAAATTCGTTTAAAATGGGAAAATAATATATTAACGGGAGATAGGCCACCGTTAGGCCCTTTCACAAATAGATAAAATTCGTTTAAAATGGGAAAATAATCTATTAACGGGAGAAGTAGGCCAGTGTTAGGCCCTTTCTTAAATAGATAAAATTCGTTTAAAATGGGAAAATAATCTATTAACGGGAGGTAGGCCACTGTTAGGCCCTTTCTTAAATATATAAAATTCGTTTAAAATGGGAAAATAATATATTAACGGGAGAAGTAGGCCAGTGTTAGGCCCTTTCTTAAATAGATAAAATTCGTTTAAAATGGGAAAATAATATATTAACGGGAGATAGGCCACTGTTAGGCCCTTTCACAAATAGATAAAATTCGTTTAAAATGGGAAAAATCTATTAACGGGAGAAGTAGGCCACTGTTAGGCCCTTGCTTAAATAGATAAAATTCGTTTAAAATGGGAAAATAATCTATTAACGGGAGAAGTAGGCCACTGCTAGGCACTTTCTTAAATAGATAAAATTCGATTAAAATGGGAAAATAATCTATTAACGGGAGAAGTAGGCCAGTGTTAGGCCCTTTCTTAAATAGATAAAATTCGTTTAAAATGGGAAAATAATCTATTAACGGGAGGTAGGCCACTGTTAGGCCCTTTCTTAAATAGATAAAATTCGTTTAAAATGGGAAAATAATCTATTAACGGGAGAAGTAGGCCAGTGTTAGGCCCTTTCTTAAATAGATAAAATTCGTTTAAAATGGGGAAAAAATCTATTAACGGGAGAAGTAGACCACTGTTAGGCACTTTCTTAAATAGATAAAATTCGTTTAAAATGGGAAAATAATCTATTAACGGGAGAAGTAGGCCAGTGTTAGGCCCTTTCTTAAATAGATAAAATTCGTTTAAAATGGGAAAATAATATATTAACGGGAGATAGGCCACCGTTAGGCCCTTTCACAAATAGATAAAATTCGTTTAAAATGGGAAAATAATCTATTAACGGGAGAAGTAGGCCAGTGTTAGGCCCTTTCTTAAATAGATAAAATTCGTTTAAAATGGGAAAATAATCTATTAACGGGAGGTAGGCCACTGTTAGGACCTTTCTTAAATAGATAAAATTCGTTTAAAATGGGAAAATAATCTATTAACGGGAGAAGTAGGCCACTGTTAGGCACTTTCTTAAATAGATAAAATTCGTTTAAAATGGGAAAATAATATATAAACGGGAGATAGGCCACTGTTAGGCCCTTTCACAAATAGATAAAATTCGTTTAAAATGAGAAAATAATCTATTAACGGGAGAAGTAGGCCAGTGTTAGGCCCTTTCTTAAATATATAAAATTCGTTTAAAATGGAAAAATAATCTATTAACGGGAGGTAAGCCACTGTTAGGCCCTTTCTTAAATATATAAAATTCGTTTAAAATGGGAAAATAATATATTAACGGGAGAAGTAGGCCAGTGTTAGGCCCTTTCTTAAATAGATAAAATTCGTTTAAAATGGGAAAATAATATATTAACGGGAGATAGGCCACTGTTAGGCCCTTTCACAAATAGATAAAATTCGTTTAAAATGGGAAAAATCTATTAACGGGAGAAGTAGGCCACTGTTAGGCCCTTTCTTAAATAGATAAAATTCGTTTAAAATGGGAAAATAATCTATTAACGGGAGAAGTAGGCCACTGTTAGTCCCTTTCTTAAATAGATAAAATTCGATTAAAATGGGAAAATAATCTATTAACGGGAGATAGGCCACTGTTAGGCCCTTTCACAAATAGATAAAATTCGTTTAAAATGGGGAAAAATCTATTAACGGGAGAAGTAGGCCACTGTTAGGCCCTTTCTTAAATAGATAAAATTCGTTTAAAATGGGAAAATAATCTATTAACAGGAGAAGTAGGCCAGTGTTAGGCCCTTTCTTAAATAGATAAAATTCGTTTAAAATGGGAAAATAATCTATTAACGGGAGAAGTCGGCCAGTGTTAGGCCCTTTCTTAAATATATAAAATTCGTTTAAAATGGGAAAATAATCTATTAACGGGAGGTAGGCCACTGTAAGGCCCTTTCTTAAATAGATAAAATTCGTTTAAAATGGGAAAATAATCTATTAACGGGAGAAGTAGGCCAGTGTTAGGCCCTTTCTTAAATAGATAAAATTCGTTTAAAATGGGGAAAAAATCTATTAACGGGAGAAGTAGACCACTGTTAGGCACTTTCTTAAATAGATAAAATTCGTTTAAAATGGGAAAATAATCTATTAACGGGAGAAGTAGGCCACTGTTAGGCCCTTTCTTAAATAGATAAAATTCGATTAAAATGGGAAAATAATCTATTAACGGGAGATAGGCCACTGTTAGGCCCTTTCACAAATAGATAAAATTCGTTTAAAATGGGGAAAAATCTATTAACGGGAGAAGTAGACCACTGTTAGGCCCTTTCTTAAATAGATAAAATTCGTTTAAAATGGGAAAATAATCTATTAACAGGAGAAGTAGGCCAGTGTTAGGCCCTTTCTTAAATAGATAAAATTCGTTTAAAATGGGAAAATAATCTTTTAACGGGAGAAGTAGGCCAGTGTTAGGCCCTTTCTTAAATAGATAAAATTCGTTTAAAATGGGAAAATAATATATTAACGGGAGATAGGCCACTGTTAGGCCCTTTCACAAATAGATAAAATTCGTTTAAAATGGGAAAAATCTATTAACGGGAGAAGTAGGCCACTGTTAGGCCCTTTCTTAAATAGATAAAATTCGTTTAAAATGGGAAAATAATCTATTAACGGGAGAAGTAGGCCACTGTTAGGCACTTTCTTAAATAGATAAAATTCGATTAAAATGGGAAAATAATCTATTAACGGGAGAAGTCGGCCAGTGTTAGGCCCTTTCTTAAATATATAAAATTCGTTTAAAATGGGAAAATAATTTATTAACGGGAGGTAGGCCACTGTAAGGCCCTTTCTTAAATAGATAAAATTCGTTTAAAATGGGAAAATAATCTATTAACGGGAGAAGTAGGCCAGTGTTAGGCCCTTTCTTAAATAGATAAAATTCGTTTAAAATGGGGAAAAAATCTATTAACGGGAGAAGTAGACCACTGTTAGGCACTTTCTTGAATAGATAAAATTCGTTTAAAATGGGAAAATAATCTATTAACGGGAGAAGTAGGCCAGTTTTAGGCCCTTTCTTAAATAGATAAAATTCGTTTAAAATGGGAAAATAATCTATTAACGGGAGGCAGGCCACTGTTAGGCCCTTTCTTAAATAGATAAAATTCGTTTAAAACGGGAAAATAATCTAATAACGAAAGAAGTAGGCCAGTGTTAAGCCCTTTCTTAAATAGATAAAATTCGTTTAAAATGGGAAAATAATCTATTAACGGGAGAAGTAGGCCAGTGTTAGGCCCTTTCTTAAATAGATAAAATTCGTTTAAAATGGGAAAATAATATATTAACGGGAGATAGGCCACTGTTAGGCCCTTTCACAAATAGTTAAAATTCGTTTAAAATGGGAAAAAAATCTATTAACGGGAGAAGTAGGCCACTGTTAGGCCCTTTCTTAAATAGATAAAATTCGTTTAAAATGGGAAAATAATCTATTAACGGGAGAAGTAGGCCACTGTTAGGCCCTTTCTTAAATAGATAAAATTCGTTTAAAATGGGAAAATAATCTATTAACGGGAGAAGTAGGCCAGTGTTAGGCCCTTTCTTAAATAGATAAAATTCGTTAAAATGGGGAAAAAATCTATTAACGGGAGAAGTAGACCACTGTTAGGCACTTTCTTAAATAGATAAAATTCGTTTAAAATGGGAAAATAATCTATTAACGGGAGAAGTAGGCCACTGTAAGGCCCTTATTTAAATAGATAAAATTCGTTTAAAATGGGAAAATAATATATTAACGGGAGATAGGCCACTGTTAGGCCCTTTCACAAATAGATAAAATTCGTTTAAAATGGGAAAATAATCTATTAACGGGAGAAGTAGGCCACTGTAAGGCCCTTATTTAAATAGATAAAATTCGTTTAAAATGGGAAAATAATCTATTAACGGGAGGTAGGCCACTGTTAGGCCCTTTCTTAAAAAGATAAAATTCGTTTAAAATGGGAAAATTATCTATTAACGGGAGGTAGGCCACTGTTAGGACCTTTCTTAAATAGATAAAATTCGTTTAAAATGGGAAAATAATCTATTAACGGGAGAAGTAGGCCACTGTTAGGCACTTTCTTAAATAGATAAAATTCGTTTAAAATGGGAAAATAATATATTAACGGGAGATAGGCCACTGTTAGGCCCTTTCACAATAAGATAAAATTCGTTTAAAATGGGAAAATAATCTATTAACGGGAGAAGTAGGCCAGTGTTAGGCCCTTTCTTAAATAATTAAAATTCGTTTAAAATGGGAAAATAATCTATTAACGGGAGAAGTAGGCAACTGTTAGGCACTTTCTTAAATAGATAAAATTCGATTAAAATGGGAAAATAATCTATTAACGGGAGAAGTAGGCCAGTGTTAGGCCCTTTCTTAAATAGATAAAATTCGTTTAAAATGGGAAAATAATCTATTAACGGGAGGTAGGCCACTGTTAGGCCCTTTCTTAAAAAGATAAAATTCGTTTAAAATGGGAAAATTATCTATTAACGGGAGGTAGGCCACTGTTAGGACCTTTCTTAAATAGATAAAATTCGTTTAAAATGGGAAAATAATCTATTAACGGGAGAAGTAGGCCACTGTTAGGCACTTTCTTAAATAGATAAAATTCGTTTAAAATGGGAAAATAATATGTAAACGGGAGATAGGCCACTGTTAGGCCCTTTCACAAATAGATAAAATTCGTTTAAAATGAGAAAATAATCTATTAACGGGAGAAGTAGGCCAGTGTTAGGCCCTTTCTTAAATACATAAAATTCGTTTAAAATGGAAAAATAATCTATTAACGGGAGGTAAGCCACTGTTAGGCCCTTTCTTAAATATATAAAATTCGTTTAAAATGGGAAAATAATATATTAACGGGAGAAGTAGGCCAGTGTTAGGCCCTTTCTTAAATAGATAAAATTCGTTTAAAATGGGAAAATAATATATTAACGGGAGATAGGCCACTGTTAGGCCCTTTCACAAATAGATAACATTCGTTTAAAATGGGAAAAATCTATTAACGGGAGAAGTAGGCCACTGTTAGGCCCTTGCTTAAATAGATAAAATTCGTTTAAAATGGGAAAATAATCTATTAACGGGAGAAGTAGGCCACTGTTAGGCACTTTCTTAAATAGATAAAATTCGATTAAAATGGGAAAATAATCTATTAACGGGAGAAGTAGGCCAGTGTTAGGCCCTTTCTTAAATAGATAAAATTCGTTTAAAATGGGAAAATAATCTATTAACGGGAGGTAGGCCAGTGTTAGGCCCTTTCTTAAATAGATAAAATTCGTTTAAAATGGGGAAAAAATCTATTAACGGGAGAAGTAGACCACTGTTAGGCACTTTCTTAAATAGATAAAATTCGTTTAAAATGGGAAAATAATCTATTAACGGGAGAAGTAGGCCACTGTTAGGCACTTTCTTAAATAGATAAAATTCGATTAAAATGGGAAAATAATCTATTAACGGGAGAAGTAGGCCAGTGTTAGGCCCTTTCTTAAATAGATAAAATTCGTTTAAAATGGGAAAATAATCTATTAACGGGAGGTAGGCCACTGTTAGGCCCTTTCTTAAAAAGATAAAATTCGTTTAAAATGGGAAAATTATCTATTAACGGGAGGTAGGCCACTGTTAGGACCTTTCTTAAATAGATAAAATTCGTTTAAAATGGGAAAATAATCTATTAACGGGAGAAGTAGGCCACTGTTAGGCACTTTCTTAAATAGATAAAATTCGTTTAAAATGGGAAAATAATATATTAACGGGAGATAGGCCACCGTTAGGCCCTTTCACAAATAGATAAAATTCGTTTAAAATGGGAAAATAATCTATTAACGGGAGAAGTAGGCCAGTGTTAGGCCCTTTCTTAAATAGATAAAATTCGTTTAAAATGGGAAAATAATCTATTAACGGGAGGTAGGCCACTGTTAGGCCCTTTCTTAAATATATAAAATTCGTTTAAAATGGGAAAATAATATATTAACGGGAGAAGTAGGCCAGTGTTAGGCCCTTTCTTAAATAGATAAAATTCGTTTAAAATGGGAAAATAATATATTAACGGGAGATAGGCCACTGTTAGGCCCTTTCACAAATAGATAAAATTCGTTTAAAATGGGAAAAATCTATTAACGGGAGAAGTAGGCCACTGTTAGGCCCTTGCTTAAATAGATAAAATTCGTTTAAAATGGGAAAATAATCTATTAACGGGAGAAGTAGGCCACTGCTAGGCACTTTCTTAAATAGATAAAATTCGATTAAAATGGGAAAATAATCTATTAACGGGAGAAGTAGGCCAGTGTTAGGCCCTTTCTTAAATAGATAAAATTCGTTTAAAATGGGAAAATAATCTATTAACGGGAGGTAGGCCACTGTTAGGCCCTTTCTTAAATAGATAAAATTCGTTTAAAATGGGAAAATAATCTATTAACGGGAGAAGTAGGCCAGTGTTAGGCCCTTTCTTAAATAGATAAAATTCGTTTAAAATGGGGAAAAAATCTATTAACGGGAGAAGTAGACCACTGTTAGGCACTTTCTTAAATAGATAAAATTCGTTTAAAATGGGAAAATAATCTATTAACGGGAGAAGTAGGCCAGTGTTAGGCCCTTTCTTAAATAGATAAAATTCGTTTAAAATGGGAAAATAATATATTAACGGGAGATAGGCCACCGTTAGGCCCTTTCACAAATAGATAAAATTCGTTTAAAATGGGAAAATAATCTATTAACGGGAGAAGTAGGCCAGTGTTAGGCCCTTTCTTAAATAGATAAAATTCGTTTAAAATGGGAAAATAATCTATTAACGGGAGGTAGGCCACTGTTAGGCCCTTTCTTAAATATATAAAATTCGTTTAAAATGTTAAAATAATATATTAACGGGAGAAGTAGGCCAGTGTTAGGCCCTTTCTTAAATAGATAAAATTCGTTTAAAATGGGAAAATAATATATTAACGGGAGATAGGCCACTGTTAGGCCCTTTCTTAAATAGATAAAATTCGTTTAAAATGGGAAAATAATCTATTAACGGGAGAAGTAGGCCAGTGTTAGGCCCTTTCTTAAATAGATAAAATTCGTTTAAAATGGGGAAAAAATCTATTAACGGGAGAAGTAGACCACTGTTAGGCACTTTCTTAAATAGATAAAATTCGTTTAAAATGGGAAAATAATCTATTAACGGGAGAAGTAGGCCAGTGTTAGGCCCTTTCTTAAATAGATAAAATTCGTTTAAAATGGGAAAATAATCTATTAACGGGAGGCAGGCCACTGTTAGGCCCTTTCTTAAATAGATAAAATTCGTTTAAAATGGGAAAATAATCTATTAACGGGAGAAGTAGGCCACTGTTAGGCACTTTCTTAAAGAGATAAAATTCGTTTAAAATGGGAAAATAATCTATTAACGGGAGGTAGGCCACTGTTAGGCCCTTTCTTAAATAGATAAAATTCGTTTAAAATGGGAAAAAATCTATTAACGGGAGAAGTAGGCCAGTGTTAGGCCCTTTCTTAAATAGATAAAATTCGTTTAAAATGGGAAAATAATCTATTAACGGGAGAAGTAGGCTACTGTTAGGCAATTTCTTAAATAGATAAAATTCGTTTAAAATGGGAAAATTATCTATTAACGAAAGAAGTAGGCCAGTGTTAGGCCCTTTCTTAAATAGATAAAATTCGTTTAAAATGGGAAAATAATCTATTAACGGGAGAAGTAGGCCAGTGTTAGGCCCTTTCTTAAATAGATAAAATTAGTATAAAATGGGAAAATAATATATTAACGGGAGATAGGCCACTGTTAGGCCCTTTCACAAATAGATAAAATTCGTTTAAAATGGGAAAATAATCTATTAACGGGAGAAGTAGGCCACTGTTAGGCAATTTCTTAAATAGATAAAATTCGTTTAAAATGGGAAAATTATCTATTAACGAAAGAAGTAGGCCAGTGTTAGGCCCTTTCTTAAATAGATAAAATTCGTTTAAAAAAGGAAAATAATCTATTAACGGGAGAAGTAGGCCAGTGTTAGGCCCTTTCTTAAATAGATAAAATTCGTTTAAAATGGGAAAATAATCTATTAACGGGAGAAGTAGGCCACTGTTAGGCAATTTCTTAAATAGATAAAATTCGTTTAAAATGGGAAAATAATCTATTAACATGAGGTAGGCCACTTTTAGGCCCTTTCTTAAATAGATAAAATTCGTTTAAAATGGGAAAATAATCTATAAACATGAGGTAGGCCACTGTTAGGCCCTATCTTAAATAGATAAAATTCGTTTAAAATGGGAAAATTATCTATTAACGAAAGAAGTAGGCCAGTGTTAGGCCCTTTTTTAAATAGATAAAATTCGTTTAAAATGGGAAAATAATCTATTAACGGGAGAAGTAGGCCAGTGTTAGGCCCTTTCTTAAATAGATAAAATTCGTATAAAATGGGAAAATAAT
Organism: Leiobunum rupestre; assembly: GCF_980474605.1. Taxonomy (NCBI): domain Eukaryota; kingdom Metazoa; phylum Arthropoda; class Arachnida; order Opiliones; family Sclerosomatidae; genus Leiobunum; species Leiobunum rupestre. The sequence goes on along the minus strand of NC_143392.1, from coordinate 5,038,560 downwards.
ATATTAACGGGAGATAGGCCACTGTTAGGCCCTTTCACAAATAGATAAAATTCGTTTAAAATGGGAAAATAATCTATTAACGGGAGAAGTAGGCCACTGTTAGGCAATTTCTTAAATAGATAAAATTCGTTTAAAATGGGAAAATTATCTATTAACGAAAGAAGTAGGCCAGTGTTAGGCCCTTTCTTAAATAGATAAAATTCGTTTAAAAAAGGAAAATAATCTATTAACGGGAGAAGTAGGCCAGTGTTAGGCCCTTTCTTAAATAGATAAAATTCGTTTAAAATGGGAAAATAATCTATTAACGGGAGAAGTAGGCCACTGTTAGGCAATTTCTTAAATAGATAAAATTCGTTTAAAATGGGAAAATAATCTATTAACATGAGGTAGGCCACTTTTAGGCCCTTTCTTAAATAGATAAAATTCGTTTAAAATGGGAAAATAATCTATAAACATGAGGTAGGCCACTGTTAGGCCCTATCTTAAATAGATAAAATTCGTTTAAAATGGGAAAATAATCTATTAACGGGAGAAGTAGGCCAGTATAAGGCCCTTTCTTAAATAGATAAAATTCGTTTAAAATAGGAAAATAATCTATTAACGGGAGGTAGGCCACTGTTAGGCTCTTTCTTAAATAGATAAAATTCGTTTAAAATGGTAAAATAATCTATTGACATGAGGTAGGCAACTGTAAGGCCCTTTCTTAAATAGATAAAATTCGTTTAAAATGGGAAAATAATCTATTAACATGAGGTAGGCCACTGTTAGGCCCTTTCTTAAATAGATAAAATTCGTTTAAAATGGGAAAATAATCTATTAACGGGAGGTAGGCCACTGTTAGGCCCTTTCTTAAATAGATAAAATTCGTTTAAAATGGGAAAATAATCTATTAACGGGAGAAGTAGGCCGCTGTTAGGCCCTTTCTTAAATATATAAAATTCGTTTAAAATGGGAAAATAATCTATTAACATGAGGTAGGCCACTGTTAGGCCCTTTCTTAAATAAATAAAATTCGTTTAAAATGGGAAAATAATCTATTAACGGGAGAAGTAGGCCACTGTTAGGCACTTTCTTAAATATATCAAATTCGTTTAAAATGGGAAAATAATCTATTAACATGAGGTAGGCCACTGTTAGGCCCTTTCTAAAATAGATAATATTCGTTTAAAATGAAAAAATAATCTATTAACGGGAGAAGTAGGCCTTTGTTAGGCCCTTTCTTAAATATATAAAATTCGTTTAAAATGGGAAAATAATCTATTAACATGAGGTAGGCCACTTTTAGGCCCTTTCTTAAATAGATAAAATTTGTTTAAAATGGGAAAATAATCTATTAACGGGAGAAGTAGGGCACTGTTAGGCACTTTCTTAAAGAGATAAAATTCGTTTAAAATGGGAAAAAAATCTATTAACGGGAGAAGTAGGCCTCTGTAAGGCCCTTTCTTAAATAGATAAAATTCGTTTAAAATGGGAAAATAATCTATTAACATGAGGTAGGCCACTGTTAGGCCCTTTCTTAAATAGATAAAATTCAATTAAAATGGGAAAATAATCTATTAACATGAGGTACGCCACTGTTAGGCCCTTTCTTAAATAGATAAAATTCGTTTAAAATGGGAAAATAATCTATAAACATGAGGTAGGCCACTGTTAGGCCCTTTCTTAAATAGATAAAATTCGTTTAAAATGGGAAAATAATCTATTAACGGGAGGTAGGCCACTGTTAGGCCCTTTCTTAAATAGATAAAATTCGTTTAAAATGGTAAAATAATCTATTGACATGAGGTAGGCCACTGTTAGGCCCTTTCTTAAATAGATAAAATTCGTTTAAAATGGGAAAATAATCTATTAACGGGAGAAGTAGTCCACTGTTAGGCCCTTTCTTAAATAGATAAAATTCGTTTAAAATGGGAAAATAATCTATTAACGGGAGGTAGGCCACTGTTAGGCCCTTTCTTAAATAGATTGAATTCGTTTACAATGGGAAAATAATCAATTAACGGGAGAAGTAGGCCAATGTTAGGCCCTTTCTTAAAGAGATAAAATTCGTTCAAATGGGAAAATAATCTATTAACGGGAGAAGTAGTCCACTGTTAGGCCCTTTCTTAAATAGATAAAATTCGTTTAAAATAGGAAAATAATCTATTAACGGGAGGTAGGCCACTGTTAGGCCCTTTCTTATATAGATAAAGTTCGTTTAAAATTATAAAATAATCTATTGACATGAGGTAGGCCACTGTTAGGCCCTTTCTTAAATAGATAAAATTCGTTTAAAATGGGAAAGTAATCTATTAACGGGAGAAGTAGTCCACTGTTAGGCCCTTTCTTAAATAGATAAAATTCGTTTAAAATGGGAAAATAATCTATTAACGGGAGGTAGGCCACTGTTAGGCCCTTTCTTATATAGATAAAATTCGTTGTAAATGGGAAAAAAATCTATTAACGGGAGAAGTAGGCCACTGTTAGGCCCTTTCTTAAATAGATAAAATTCGTTTAAAATGGGAAAATAATCTATTAACTAGAGGTAGGCCACTGTTATGCCCTTTCTTAAATAGATAAAAATTCGTTTAAAATGGGAAAATAAACTATTAACATGAGGTAGGCCACTGTAAGGCCCTTTCTTAAATAGATAAAATTCGTTTAAAATGGGAAAATAATCTATTAACGGGAGAAGTAGGCCACTGTTAGGCCCTTTCTTAAATAGATTAAATTCGTTTAAAATGGGAAAATAATCTATTAACGGGAGAAGTAGGCCACTGTTAGGCCTTTTCTTAAATAGATAAAATTCGATTAAAATGGGGAAAAAATCTATTAACGGGAGAAGTAGGCCACTGTTAGGCCCTTTCTTAAATAGATTAAATTCGTTTACAATGGGAAAATAATCAATTAACGGGAGAAGTAGGCCACTGTTAGGCACTTTCTTAAATAGATAAAATTCGATTAAAATGGGGAAAAAATCTATTAACGGGAGAAGTAGGCCACTGTAAGGCCTTTTCTTAAATAGATAAAATTCGTTTAAAATGGGAAAATAATCTATTAACTAGAGGTAGGCCACTGTTATGCCCTTTCTTAAATAGATAAAAATTCGTTTAAAATGGGAGAATAATCTATTAACTTGAGGTAGGCCACTGTTAGGCCCTTTCTTAAATAGATAAAATTCGTTTAAAATGGGAAAATAATCTATTAACGGGAGGTAGGCCACTGTTAGGCCCTTTCTTAAATTGATAAAATTCGTTTAAAATGGGAAAATAATCTATTAACGGGAGAAGTAGGCCACTGTTAGGCCCTTTCTTAAATAGATAAAATTCGTTTAAAATGGGAAAATAATCTATTAACATTAGGTAGGCCACTGTTAGGCCCTTTCTTAAATAGATAAAATTCGTTTAAAATGGGAAAATAATCTATTATCGGGAGAAGTAGTCCACTGTAAGGCCCTTTCTTAAATTGATAAAATTCGTTTTAAATGGGAAAATAATCTATTAACTAGAGGTAGGCCACTGTTAGGCCCTTTCTTAAATAGATAAAAATTCGATTAAAAAGGGAAAATAATCTATTAACATGAGGTAGGCCACTGTTAGGCCCTTTCTTAAATAGATACAATTCGTTTAAAATGGGAAAAAAATCTATAAACGGGAGAAGTAGGCCACTGTAAGGCCCTTTCTTAAATAGATAAAATTCGTTTTAAATGGGAAAATAATCTATTAACTAGAGGTAGGCCACTGTTAGGCCCTTTCTTAAATAGATAAAATTCGTTTAAAATGGGAAAATAATCTATTAACGGGAGAAGTAGGCCACTGTTAGGCCCTTTCTTAAATAGATAAAATTCGTTTAAAATGGAAAATAATCTATTAACATGAGGTCGGCCACTGTTAGGCCCTTTCTTAAATAGATAAAATTCGTTTAAAATGGGAAAATAATCTATTAACATGAGGTAGGCCACTGTTAAGCCCTTTCTTAAATAGATAAAATTCGTTTAAAATGGGAAAATAACCTATTAACATGAGGTAGGCCACTGTTAGGCCCTTTCTTAAATAGATAAAATTCGTTTAAAATGGGAAAATAATCTATTAACGGGAGAAGTAGGCCAGTATTAGGCCCTTTCTTAAATAGATAAAATTCGTTTAAAATGGGAAAATAATCTATTAACGGGAGGTAGGCCACTGTTAGGCCCTTTCTTAAATAGATAAAATTCGTTTAAAATGGTAAAATAATCTATTGACATGAGGTAGGCCACTGTTAGGCCCTTTCTTAAATAGATAAAATTCGTTTAAAATGGGAAAATAATCTATTAATGGGAGAAGTAGGCCAGTGTTAGGCCCTTTCTTAAATAGATAAAATTCGTTTAAAATGGGAAAATAATCTATTGACATGAGGTAGGCCACTGTTAGGCCCTTTCTTAAATAGATAAAATTCGTTTAAAATGGGAAAATAATCTATTAACGGGAGAAGTAGTCCACTGTAAGGCCCTTTCTTAAGTAGATAAAATTCGTTTAAAATGGGAAAATAATCTATTAACGGGAGGTAGGCCACTGTTAGGCCCTTTCTTATATAGATAAAATTCGTTGTAAATGGGAAAATAATCTATTAACGGGAGAAGTAGGCCACTGTTAGGCACTTTCTTAAAGAGATAAAATTCGTTTAAAATGGGAAAATAATCTATTAACGGGAGGTAGGCCACTGTTAGGCCCTTTCTTAAATAGATTAAATTCGTTTACAATGGGAAAATAATCAATTAACGGGATAAGTAGGCCAATGTTAGGCCCTTTCTTAAAGAGATAAAATTCGTTTAAAATGGGAAAATAATCTATTAACGGGAGGTAGGCCACTGTTAGGCCCTTTCTTAAATAGATTAAATTCGTTAAAATGGGAAAATAATCTATTAACGGGAGAAGTAGGCCACTGTTAGGCCCTTTCTTAAATAGATAAAATTCGTTTAAAATGGGAAAATAATCTATTAATTAAAGGTAGGCCACTGTTATGCCCTTTCTTAAATAGATAAAAATTCGTTTAAAATGGGAAAATAATCTATTAACATGAGGTAGGCCACTGTAAGGCCTCTCTTAAATAGATAAAATTCGTTTAAAATGGGAAAATAATCTATTAACGGGAGAAGTAGGCCACTGTTAGGCCCTTTCTTAAATAGATTAAATTCGTTTAAAATGGAAAAATAATCTATTAACGGGAGAAGTAGGCTACTGTTAGGCACTTTCTTAAATAGATAAAATTCGATTAAAATGGGGAAAAAATCTATTAACGGGAGAAGTAGGCCACTGTAAGGCCCTTTCTTAACTAGATAAAATTCGTTTAAAATGGGAAAATAATCTATTAACTAGAGGTAGGCCACTGTTATGCCCTTTCTTAAATAGATAAAAATTCGTTTAAAATGGGAAAATAATCTATTAACTTGAGGTAGGCCACTGTTAGGCCCTTTCTTAAATTGATAAAATTCGTTTAAAATGGGAAAATAATCAATTAACGGGAGAAGTAGGCCAATGTTAGGCCCTTTCTTAAAGAGATAAAATTCGTTTAAAATGGGAAAATAATCTATTAACGGGAGGTAGGCCACTGTTAGGCCCTTTCTTAAATAGATTAAATTCGTTAAAATGGGAAAATAATCTATTAACGGGAGAAGTAGGCCACTGTTAGGCCCTTTCTTAAATAGATAAAATTCGTTTAAAATGGGAAAATAATCTATTAACTAGAGGTAGGCCACTGTTATGCCCTTTCTTAAATAGATAAAAATTCGTGTAAAATGGGAAAATAATCTATTAACTAGAGGTAGGCCACTGTAAGACCCTTTCATAAATAGATAAAGTTCGTTTAAAATGGGAAAATAATCTATTAACGGGAGAAGTAGGCCACTGTTAGGCCCTTTCTTAAATAGATTAAATTCGTTTAAAATGGAAAAATAATCTATTAACGGGAGAAGTAGGCCACTGTTAGGTATTTTCTTAAATAGATAAAATTCGATTAAAATGGGGAAAAAATCTATTAACGGGAGAAGTAGGCCACTGTAAGGCCCTTTCTTAAATAGATAAAAATTCGTTTAAAATGGGAAAATAATCTATTAACTTAAGGTAGGCCACTGTAAGGCCCTTTCTTAAATAGATAAAATTCGTTTAAAATGGGAAAATAATCTATTAGCGGGAGGTAGGCCACTGTTAGGCCCTTTCTTAAATTGATAAAATTCGTTTAAAATGGGAAAATAATCTATTAACGGGAGAAGTAGGCCACTGTTAGGCCCTTTCTTAAATAGATAAAATTCGTTTAAAATGGGAAAATAATCTATTAACTAGAGGTAGGCCACTGTTATGCCCTTTCTTAAATAGATAAAAATTCATTTAAAATGGGAAAATAATCTATTAACTTGAGGTAGGCCACTGTTAGGCCCTTTCTTAAATAGATAAAATTCGTTTAAAATGGGAAAATAATATATTAACGGGAGGTAGGCCACTGTTAGGCCCTTTCTTAAATTGATAAAATTCGTTTAAAATGGGAAAATAATCTATTAACGGGAGAAGTAGGCCACTGTTAGGCCCTTTCTTAAATAGATAAAATTCGTTTAAAATGGGAAAATAATCTAATAACATGAGGTAGGCCACTGTTAGGCCCTTTCTTAAATAGATAAAATTCGTTTTAAATGGGAAAATAATCTATTAACTAGAGGTAGGCCACTGTTAGGCCCTTTCTTAAATAGATAAAAATTCGTTTAAAATGGGAAAATATGCTATTAACATGAGGTATGCCACTGTTAGGCCCTTTCTTAAATAGATAAAATTCGTTTAAAATGGGAAAATAATCTATTAACGGGAGAAGTAGGCCAGTATTAGGCCCTTTCTTAAATAGATCAAATTCGTTTAAAATGGGAAAATAATCTATTAACGGGAGGTAGGCCACTGTTAGGCCCTTTCTTAAATATATAAAATTCGTTTTAAATGGTAAAATAATCTATTGACATGAGGTAGGCCACTGTTAGGCCCTTTCTTAAATAGATAAAAATTCGTTTAAAATGGGAAAATAATCTATTAACGGGAGGTAGGCCACTGTTAGGCCCTTTCTTATATAGATAAAATTCGTTGTAAATGGGAAAATAATCTATTAACATGAGGTAGGCCACTGTTAGGCCCTTTCTTTAATAGATAAAATTCGTTTAATATGGGAAAATAATCTATTAACATAAGGTACGCCACTGTTAGGCCCTTTCTTAAATAGATAAAATTCGTTTAAAATGGGAAAATAATCTATTAACGGGAGGTAGGCCACTGTTAGGCCCTTTCTTAAATAGATAAAATTCGTTTAAAATGGGAAAATAATCTATTAACGGGAGAAGTAGGCCACTGTTAGGCCCTTTCTTAAATAGATAAAATTCGTTTAAAATGGGAAAATAATCTATTAACGGGAGAAGTAGGCCAGTATTAGGCCCTTTCTTAAATAGATAAAATTCGTTTAAAATGGAAAATAATCTATTAACATGAGGTCGGCCACTGTTAGGCCCTTTCTTAAATAGATAAAATTCGTTTAAAATGGGAAAATAATCTATTAACATGAGGTAGGCCACTGTTAAGCCCTTTCTTAAATAGATAAAATTCGTTTAAAATGGGAAAATAACCTATTAACATGAGGTAGGCCACTGTTAGGCCCTTTCTTAAATAGATAAAATTCGTTTAAAATGGGAAAATAATCTATTAACGGGAGAAGTAGGCCAGTATTAGGCCCTTTCTTAAATAGATAAAATTCGTTTAAAATGGGAAAATAATCTATTAACGGGAGGTAGGCCACTGTTAGGCCCTTTCTTAAATAGATAAAATTCGTTTAAAATGGTAAAATAATCTATTGACATGAGGTAGGCCACTGTTAGGCCCTTTCTTAAATAGATAAAATTCGTTTAAAATGGGAAAATAATCTATTAATGGGAGAAGTAGGCCAGTGTTAGGCCCTTTCTTAAATAGATAAAATTCGTTTAAAATGGGAAAATAATCTATTGACATGAGGTAGGCCACTGTTAGGCCCTTTCTTAAATAGATAAAATTCGTTTAAAATGGGAAAATAATCTATTAACGGGAGAAGTAGTCCACTGTAAGGCCCTTTCTTAAGTAGATAAAATTCGTTTAAAATGGGAAAATAATCTATTAACGGGAGGTAGGCCACTGTTAGGCCCTTTCTTATATAGATAAAATTCGTTGTAAATGGGAAAATAATCTATTAACGGGAGAAGTAGGCCACTGTTAGGCACTTTCTTAAAGAGATAAAATTCGTTTAAAATGGGAAAATAATCTATTAACGGGAGGTAGGCCACTGTTAGGCCCTTTCTTAAATAGATTAAATTCGTTTACAATGGGAAAATAATCAATTAACGGGAGAAGTAGGCCAATGTTAGGCCCTTTCTTAAAGAGATAAAATTCGTTTAAAATGGGAAAATAATCTATTAACGGGAGGTAGGCCACTGTTAGGCCCTTTCTTAAATAGATTAAATTCGTTAAAATGGGAAAATAATCTATTAACGGGAGAAGTAGGCCACTGTTAGGCCCTTTCTTAAATAGATAAAATTCGTTTAAAATGGGAAAATAATCTATTAATTAAAGGTAGGCCACTGTTATGCCCTTTCTTAAATAGATAAAAATTCGTTTAAAATGGGAAAATAATCTATTAACATGAGGTAGGCCACTGTAAGGCCTCTCTTAAATAGATAAAATTCGTTTAAAATGGGAAAATAATCTATTAACGGGAGAAGTAGGCCACTGTTAGGCCCTTTCTTAAATAGATTAAATTCGTTTAAAATGGAAAAATAATCTATTAACGGGAGAAGTAGGCTACTGTTAGGCACTTTCTTAAATAGATAAAATTCGATTAAAATGGGGAAAAAATCTATTAACGGGAGAAGTAGGCCACTGTAAGGCCCTTTCTTAACTAGATAAAATTCGTTTAAAATGGGAAAATAATCTATTAACTAGAGGTAGGCCACTGTTATGCCCTTTCTTAAATAGATAAAAATTCGTTTAAAATGGGAAAATAATCTATTAACTTGAGGTAGGCCACTGTTAGGCCCTTTCTTAAATTGATAAAATTCGTTTAAAATGGGAAAATAATCAATTAACGGGAGAAGTAGGCCAATGTTAGGCCCTTTCTTAAAGAGATAAAATTCGTTTAAAATGGGAAAATAATCTATTAACGGGAGGTAGGCCACTGTTAGGCCCTTTCTTAAATAGATTAAATTCGTTAAAATGGGAAAATAATCTATTAACGGGAGAAGTAGGCCACTGTTAGGCCCTTTCTTAAATAGATAAAATTCGTTTAAAATGGGAAAATAATCTATTAACTAGAGGTAGGCCACTGTTATGCCCTTTCTTAAATAGATAAAAATTCGTGTAAAATGGGAAAATAATCTATTAACTAGAGGTAGGCCACTGTAAGACCCTTTCATAAATAGATAAAGTTCGTTTAAAATGGGAAAATAATCTATTAACGGGAGAAGTAGGCCACTGTTAGGCCCTTTCTTAAATAGATTAAATTCGTTTAAAATGGAAAAATAATCTATTAACGGGAGAAGTAGGCCACTGTTAGGTATTTTCTTAAATAGATAAAATTCGATTAAAATGGGGAAAAAATCTATTAACGGGAGAAGTAGGCCACTGTAAGGCCCTTTCTTAAATAGATAAAAATTCGTTTAAAATGGGAAAATAATCTATTAACTTGAGGTAGGCCACTGTAAGGCCCTTTCTTAAATAGATAAAATTCGTTTAAAATGGGAAAATAATCTATTAGCGGGAGGTAGGCCACTGTTAGGCCCTTTCTTAAATTGATAAAATTCGTTTAAAATGGGAAAATAATCTATTAACGGGAGAAGTAGGCCACTGTTAGGCCCTTTCTTAAATAGATAAAATTCGTTTAAAATGGGAAAATAATCTATTAACTAGAGGTAGGCCACTGTTATGCCCTTTCTTAAATAGATAAAAATTCATTTAAAATGGGAAAATAATCTATTAACTTGAGGTAGGCCACTGTTAGGCCCTTTCTTAAATAGATAAAATTCGTTTAAAATGGGAAAATAATATATTAACGGGAGGTAGGCCACTGTTAGGCCCTTTCTTAAATTGATAAAATTCGTTTAAAATGGGAAAATAATCTATTAACGGGAGAAGTAGGCCACTGTTAGGCCCTTTCTTAAATAGATAAAATTCGTTTAAAATGGGAAAATAATCTAATAACATGAGGTAGGCCACTGTTAGGCCCTTTCTTAAATAGATAAAATTCGTTTTAAATGGGAAAATAATCTATTAACTAGAGGTAGGCCACTGTTAGGCCCTTTCTTAAATAGATAAAACTTCGTTTAAAATGGGAAAATATGCTATTAACATGAGGTATGCCACTGTTAGGCCCTTTCTTAAATAGATAAAATTCGTTTAAAATGGGAAAATAATCTATTAACGGGAGAAGTAGGCCAGTATTAGGCCCTTTCTTAAATAGATCAAATTCGTTTAAAATGGGAAAATAATCTATTAACGGGAGGTAGGCCACTGTTAGGCCCTTTCTTAAATATATAAAATTCGTTTTAAATGGTGAAATAATCTATTGACATGAGGTAGGCCACTGTTAGGCCCTTTCTTAAATAGATAAAAATTCGTTTAAAATGGGAAAATAATCTATTAACGGGAGGTAGGCCACTGTTAGGCCCTTTCTTATATAGATAAAATTCGTTGTAAATGGGAAAATAATCTATTAACATGAGGTAGGCCACTGTTAGGCCCTTTCTTTAATAGATAAAATTCGTTTAATATGGGAAAATAATCTATTAACATAAGGTACGCCACTGTTAGGCCCTTTCTTAAATAGATAAAATTCGTTTAAAATGGGAAAATAATCTATTAACGGGAGGTAGGCCACTGTTAGGCCCTTTCTTAAATAGATAAAATTCGTTTAAAATGGGAAAATAATCTATTAACGGGAGAAGTAGGCCAGTATTAGGCCCTTTCTTAAATAGATAAAATTCGTTTAAAATGGGAAAATAATCTATTAACGGGAGGTAGGCCCATTCTTAAATAGATAAAATTCGTTTAAAATAAGAAATTAATCTATTAACGGGAGAAGTAGGCCAGTGTTAGGCCCTTTCTTAAATAGATTAAATTCGTTAAAATGGGAAAATAATCTTTTAACGGGAGAAGTAGGCAACTGTTAGGCTATTTCTTAAATAGATAAAATTCGTTTAAAATGGGAAAATAATCTATTAACGGGAGGAAGGCCACTGTTAGGCCCTTTCTTATATAGATAAAATTCGTTTAAAATGGGAAAATAATCTAGGCCACTGTTAGTCCCTTTCTTAAATAGATTAAATTCGTTTAAAATGGGAAAATAATCTATTAACGGGAGGTAGGCCACTGTTAGGCCCTTTCTTAAATAGATAAAATTCGTTTAAAATGGGAAAATAATCTATTAACGGGAGGTTGGCCACTGTTAGGCCCTTTCTTAAATAGATTAAATTCGTTTACAATGTGAAAATAATCTATTAACGGGAGGTAGGCCACTGTAAGGCCCTTTCTTAAATAGATAAAATTCGTTTAAAATGGGAAAATAATCTATTAATGGGAGAAGTAGGCCAGTGTTAGGCCCTTTCCTTAAATAGATAAAATTCGTTTAAAATGGGAAAATAATCTATTAACGGGAGAAGTAGGCCACTGTTAGGCACTTTCTTAAATAGATAAAATTCGTTTAAAATGGGAAAAAAATCTATTAACGGGAGAAGTAGGCCACTGTAAGGCCCTTTCTTAAATAGATAAAATTCGTTTAAAATGGGAAAATAATCTATTAACGGGAGAAGTAGGCCACTGTTAGGCCATTTCTTAAATAGATAAAATTCGTTTAAAATCGGAAGATAATCTATTAACGGGAGGTAGGCCACTTTTAGGCCCTTTCTTATATAGATAAAATTCGTTTAAAATGGGAAAATCATCTATTAACATGAGGTAGGACACTGTTAGGCCCTTTCTTAAATAGATAAAATTCGTTTAAAATGGGAAAATAATCTATTAACATGAGGTAGGACACTGTTAGGCCCTTTCTTAAATAGATAAAATTCGTTTAAAATGGGAAAATAATCTATTAACGGGAGGTAGGCCCATTCTTAAATAGATAAAATTCGTTTAAAATAAGAAATTAATCTATTAACGGGAGAAGTAGGCCAGTGTTAGGCCCTTTCTTAAATAGATTAAATTCGTTAAAATGGGAAAATAATCTTTTAACGGGAGAAGTAGGCAACTGTTAGGCTATTTCTTAAATAGATTAAATTCGTTTAAAATGGGAAAATAATCTATTAACGGGAGGTAGGCCACTGTTAGGCCCTTTCTTATATAGATAAAATTCGTTGTAAATGGGAAAATAATCTATTAACATGAGGTAGGCCACTGTTAGGCCCTTTCTTAAATAGATAAAATTCGTTTAAAATGGGAAAATAATCTATTAACGGGAGAAGTAGGCCAGTATTAGGCCCTTTCTTAAATAGATAAAATTCGTTTAAAATGGGAAAATAATCTAATAACGGGAGGTAGGCCACTGTTAGGCCCTTTCTTAAATAGATTAAATTCGTTAAAATGGGAAAATATTCTATTAACGGGAGAAGTAGACCACTGTTAGGCACTTTCTTAAATAGATAAAATTCGTTTAAAATGGGAAAATAATCTTTTAACGGGAGGTAGGCCACTGTTAGGCCCTTTCTTAAATAGATAAAATTCGTTTAAAATGGGAAAATAATCTATTAACTAGAGGTCGGCCACTGTTAGGCCCTTTCTTAAATAGATAAAAATTCGTTTAAAATGGGAAAATAATCTATTAACATGAGGTAGGACACTGTTAGGCTCTTTCTTAAATAGATAAAATTCGTTTAAAATGGGAAAATAATCTATTAACGGGAGGTAGGCCACTGTTAGGCCCTTTCTTATATAGATAAAATTCGTTGTAAATGGGAAAATAATCTATTAACATGAGGTAGGCCACTGTTAGGCCCTTTCTTAAATAGATAAAATTCGTTTAAAATGGGAAAATAATCTATTAACGGGAGAAGTAGGCCAGTATTAGGCCCTTTCTTAAATAGATAAAATTCGTTTAAAATGGGAAAATAATCTAATAACGGGAGGTAGGCCCATTCTTAAATAGATAAAAATCGTTTAAAATAAGAAATTAATCTATTAACGGGAGAAATAGGCCAGTGTTAGGCCCTTTCTTAAATAGATTAAATTCGTTAAAATGGGAAAATCATCTATTAACGGGAGAAGTAGGCCACTGTTAGGCACTTTCTTAAATAGATAAAATTCGTTTAAAATGGGAAAATAATCTATTAACATGAGGTAGGACACTGTTAGGCCCTTTCTTAAATAGATAAAATTCGTTTAAAATGGGAAAATAATCTATTAACGGGAGAAGTATGCCACTGTTAGGCCCTTTCTTAAATAGAGAAAATTCGTTTAAAATGGAAAATAATCTATTAATGGGAGGTAGGCCACTGTTAGGCCCTTTCTTATATAGATAAAATTCGTTTAAAATGGGAAAATAATCTATTAACGGGAGAAGTAGGCCACTGTTAGGCACTTTCTTAAATAGATAAAATTCGTTTAAAATGGGAAAATAATCTATTAACGGGAGGTAGGCCACTGTTAGGCCCTTTCTTAAATAGATTAAATTCGTTAAAATGGGAAAATATTCTATTAACGGGAGAAGTAGACCACTGTTAGGCACTTTCTTAAATAGATAAAATTCGTTTAAAATGGGAAAATAATCTTTTAACGGGAGGTAGGCCACTGTTAGGCCCTTTCTTAAATAGATAAAATTCGTTTAAAATGGGAAAATAATCTATTAACTAGAGGTCGGCCACTGTTAGGCCCTTTCTTAAATAGATAAAAATTCGTTTAAAATGGGAAAATAATCTATTAACATGAGGTAGGACACTGTTAGGCTCTTTCTTAAATAGATAAAATTCGTTTAAAATGGGAAAATAGTCTATTAACGGGAGAAGTAGGCCACTGTTAGGCTCTTTCTTAAATAGATAAAATTCGTTTAAAATGGGAAAATAATCTATTAACGGGAGAAGTAGGCCACTGTTAGGCCCTTTCTTAAATAGATAAAAATTCGTTTAAAATGGGAAAATAATCTATTAACGGGAGAAGTAGGCCACTGTTAGGCCCTTTCTTAAATAGATAAAATTCGTTTAAAATGGGAAAATAATCTATTAACGGGAGGTAGGCCACTGTTAGGCCCTTTCTTAAATAGATAAAATTCGTTTAAAATGGGAAAATAATCTATTAACATGAGGTAGGCCACTGTTAGGCCCTTTCTTAAATAGATAAAATTCGTTTAAAATGGGAAAATAATCTATTAACGGGAGGTAGGCCACTTTTAGGCCCTTTCTTATATAGATAAAATTCGTTTAAAATGGGAAAATCATTTATTAACGGGAGAAGTAGGCCACTGTTATGCACTTTCTTAAATAGATAAAATTCGTTTAAAATGGGAAAATAATCTATTAACATGAGGTAGGACACTGTTAGGCCCTTTCTTAAATAGATAAAATTCGTTTAAAATGGGAAAATAATCTATTAACGGGAGGTAGGCCCATTCTTAAATAGATAAAATTCGTTTAAAATAAGAAATTAATCTATTAACGGGAGAAGTAGGCCAGTGTTAGGCCCTTTCTTATATAGATTAAATTCGTTAAAATGGGAAAATAATCTTTTAACGGGAGAAGTAGGCAACTGTTAGGCCTTTTCTTAAATAGATAAAATTCGCTTAAAATGGGAAAATAATCTATTAACGGGAGGTAGGCCACTGTTAGGCCCTTTCTTATATAGATAAAATTCGTTTAAAATGGGAAAATAATCTATTAACGGGAGGTAGGCCACTGTTAGGCCCTTTCTTATATAGATAAAATTCGTTGTAAATGGGAAAATAATCTATTAACATGAGGTAGGCCACTGTTAGGCCCTTTCTTAAATAGATAAAATTCGTTTAATATGGGAAAATAATCTATTAACGGGAGGTAGGCCACTGTTAGGCCCTTTCTTAAATAGATAAAATTCGTTTAAAATGGGAAAATAATCTATTAACGGGAGAAGTAGGCCAGTATTAGGCCCTTTCTTAAATAGATAAAATTCGTTTAAAATGGGAAAATAATCTATTAACGGGAGGTAGGCCCATTCTTAAATAGATAAAATTCGTTTAAAATAAGAAATTAATCTATTAACGGGAGAAGTAGGCCAGTGTTAGGCCCTTTCTTAAATAGATTAAATTCGTTAAAATGGGAAAATAATCTTTTAACGGGAGAAGTAGGCAACTGTTAGGCTATTTCTTAAATAGATTAAATTCGTTTAAAATGGGAAAATAATCTATTAACGGGAGGTAGGCCACTGTTAGGCCCTTTCTTATATAGATAAAATTCGTTGTAAATGGGAAAATAATCTATTAACATGAGGTAGGCCACTGTTAGGCCCTTTCTTAAATAGATAAAATTCGTTTAAAATGGGAAAATAATCTATTAACGGGAGAAGTAGGCCAGTATTAGGCCCTTTCTTAAATAGATAAAATTCGTTTAAAATGGGAAAATAATCTAATAACGGGAGGTAGGCCCATTCTTAAATAGATAAAAATCGTTTAAAATAAGAAATTAATCTATTAACGGGAGAAATAGGCCAGTGTTAGGCCCTTTCTTAAATAGATTAAATTCGTTAAAATGGGAAAATCATCTATTAACATGAGGTAGGACACTGTTAGGCCCTTTCTTAAATAGATAAAATTCGTTTAAAATGGGAAAATAATCTATTAACGGGAGAAGTATGCCACTGTTAGGCCCTTTCTTAAATAGAGAAAATTCGTTTAAAATGGAAAATAATCTATTAATGGGAGGTAGGCCACTGTTAGGCCCTTTCTTATATAGATTAAATTCGTTAAAATGGGAAAATATTCTATTAACGGGAGAAGTAGACCACTGTTAGGCACTTTCTTAAATAGATAAAATTCGTTTAAAATGGGAAAATAATCTTTTAACGGGAGGTAGGCCACTGTTAGGCCCTTTCTTAAATAGATAAAATTCGTTTAAAATGGGAAAATAATCTATTAACTAGAGGTCGGCCACTGTTAGGCCCTTTCTTAAATAGATAAAAATTCGTTTAAAATGGGAAAATAATCTATTAACATGAGGTAGGACACTGTTAGGCTCTTTCTTAAATAGATAAAATTCGTTTAAAATGGGAAAATAATCTATTAACGGGAGGTAGGCCACTGTTGGGCCCTTTCTTATATAGATAAAATTCGTTGTAAATGGGAAAATAATCTATTAACATGAGGTAGGCCACTGTTAGGCCCTTTCTTAAATAGATAAAATTTGTTTAAAATGGGAAAATAATCTATTAACGGGAGAAGTAGGCCAGTATTAGGCCCTTTCTTAAATAGATAAAATTCGTTTAAAATGGGAAAATAATCTAATAACGGGAGGTAGGCCCATTCTTAAATAGATAAAAATCGTTTAAAATAAGAAATTAATCTATTAACGGGAGAAATAGGCCAGTGTTAGGCCCTTTCTTAAATAGATTAAATTCGTTAAAATGGGAAAATCATCTATTAACGGGAGAAGTAGGCCACTGTTAGGCACTTTCTTAAATAGATAAAATTCGTTTAAAATGGGAAAATAATCTATTAACATGAGGTAGGACACTGTTAGGCCCTTTCTTAAATAGATAAAATTCGTTTAAAATGGGAAAATAATCTATTAACGGGAGAAGTATGCCACTGTTAGGCCCTTTCTTAAATAGAGAAAATTCGTTTAAAATGGAAAATAATCTATTAATGGGAGGTAGGCCACTGTTAGGCCCTTTCTTATATAGATAAAATTCGTTTAAAATGGGAAAATAATCTATTAACGGGAGAAGTAGGCCACTGTTAGGCACTTTCTTAAATAGATAAAATTCGTTTAAAATGGGAAAATAATCTATTAACGGGAGGTAGGCCACTGTTAGGCCCTTTCTTAAATAGATTAAATTCGTTAAAATGGGAAAATATTCTATTAACGGGAGAAGTAGACCACTGTTAGGCACTTTCTTAAATAGATAAAATTCGTTTAAAATGGGAAAATAATCTTTTAACGGGAGGTAGGCCACTGTTAGGCCCTTTCTTAAATAGATAAAATTCGTTTAAAATGGGAAAATAATCTATTAACTAGAGGTCGGCCACTGTTAGGCCCTTTCTTAAATAGATAAAAATTCGTTTAAAATGGGAAAATAATCTATTAACATGAGGTAGGACACTGTTAGGCTCTTTCTTAAATAGATAAAATTCGTTTAAAATGGGAAAATAGTCTATTAACGGGAGAAGTAGGCCACTGTTAGGCTCTTTCTTAAATAGATAAAATTCGTTTAAAATGGGAAAATAATCTATTAACGGGAGAAGTAGGCCACTGTTAGGCCCTTTCTTAAATAGATAAAATTCGATTAAAATGGGAAAATAATCTATTAACGGGAGGTAGGCCACTGTTAGGCCCTTTCTTAAATAGATAAAATTCGTTTAAAATGGGAAAATAATCTATTAACATGAGGTAGGCCACTGTTAGGCCCTTTCTTAAATAGATAAAAATTCGTTTAAAATGGGAAAATAATCTATTAACGGGAGAAGTAGGCCACTGTTAGGCCCTTTCTTAAATAGATAAAATTCGTTTAAAATGGGAAAATAATCTATTAACGGGAGGTAGGCCACTGTTAGGCCCTTTCTTAAATAGATAAAATTCGTTTAAAATGGGAAAATAATCTATTAACATGAGGTAGGCCACTGTTAGGCCCTTTCTTAAATAGATAAAATTCGTTTAAAATGGGAAAATAATCTATTAACGGGAGGTAGGCCACTTTTAGGCCCTTTCTTATATAGATAAAATTCGTTTAAAATGGGAAAATCATCTATTAACGGGAGAAGTAGGCCACTGTTATGCACTTTCTTAAATAGATAAAATTCGTTTAAAATGGGAAAATAATCTATTAACATGAGGTAGGACACTGTTAGGCCCTTTCTTAAATAGATAAAATTCGTTTAAAATGGGAAAATAATCTATTAACGGGAGGTAGGCCCATTCTTAAATAGATAAAATTCGTTTAAAATAAGAAAATAATCTATTAACGGGAGAAGTAGGCCAGTGTTAGGCCCTTTCTTATATAGATTAAATTCGTTAAAATGGGAAAATAATCTTTTAACGGGAGAAGTAGGCAACTGTTAGGCCTTTTCTTAAATAGATAAAATTCGTTTAAAATGGGAAAATAATCTATTAACGGGAGGTAGGCCACTGTTAGGCCCTTTCTTATATAGATAAAATTCGTTAAAAATGGGAAAATAATCTATTAACGGGACGTAGGCCACTGTTAGGCCCTTTCTTATATAGATAAAATTCGTTGTAAATGGGAAAATAATCTATTAACATGAGGTAGGCCACTGTTAGGCCCTTTCTTAAATAGATAAAATTCGTTTAATATGGGAAAATAATCTATTAACATAAGGTACGCCACTGTTAGGCCCTTTCTTAAATAGATAAAATTCGTTTAAAATGGGAAAATAATCTATTAACGGGAGGTAGGCCACTGTTAGGCCCTTTCTTAAATAGATAAAATTCGTTTAAAATGGGAAAATAATCTATTAACGGGAGAAGTAGGCCAGTATTAGGCCCTTTCTTAAATAGATAAAATTCGTTCAAAATGGGAAAATAATCTATTAACGGGAGGTAGGCCCATTCTTAAATAGATAAAATTCGTTTAAAATAAGAAATTAATCTATTAACGGGAGAAGTAGGCCAGTGTTAGGCCCTTTCTTAAATAGATTAAATTCGTTAAAATGGGAACATAATCTTTTAACGGGAGAAGTAGGCAACTGTTAGGCTATTTCTTAAATAGATTAAATTCGTTTAAAATGGGAAAATAATCTATTAACGGGAGGTAGGCCACTGTTAGGCCCTTTCTTATATAGATAAAATTCGTTGTAAATGGGAAAATAATCTATTAACATGAGGTAGGCCACTGTTAGGCCCTTTCTTAAATAGATAAAATTCGTTTAAAATGGGAAAATAATCTATTAACGGGAGAAGTAGGCCAGTATTAGGCCCTTTCTTAAATAGATAAAATTCGTTTAAAATGGGAAAATAATCTAATAACGGGAGGTAGGCCCATTCTTAAATAGATAAAAATCGTTTAAAATAAGAAATTAATCTATTAACGGGAGAAATAGGCCAGTGTTAGGCCCTTTCTTAAATAGATTAAATTCGTTAAAATGGGAAAATCATCTATTAACGGGAGAAGTAGGCCACTGTTAGGCACTTTCTTAAATAGATAAAATTCGTTTAAAATGGGAAAATAATCTATTAACATGAGGTAGGACACTGTTAGGCCCTTTCTTAAATAGATAAAATTCGTTTAAAATGGGAAAATAATCTATTAACGGGAGAAGTATGCCACTGTTAGGCCCTTTCTTAAATAGAGAAAATTCGTTTAAAATGGAAAATAATCTATTAATGGGAGGTAGGCCACTGTTAGGCCCTTTCTTATATAGATAAAATTCGTTTAAAATGGGAAAATAATCTATTAACGGGAGAAGTAGGCCACTGTTAGGCACTTTCTTAAATAGATAAAATTCGTTTAAAATGGGAAAATAATCTATTAACGGGAGGTAGGCCACTGTTAGGCCCTTTCTTAAATAGATTAAATTCGTTAAAATGGGAAAATATTCTATTAACGGGAGAAGTAGACCACTGTTAGGCACTTTCTTAAATAGATAAAATTCGTTTAAAATGGGAAAATAATCTATTAACTAGAGGTCGGCCACTGTTAGGCCCTTTCTTAAATAGATAAAAATTCGTTTAAAATGGGAAAATAATCTATTAACATGAGGTAGGACACTGTTAGGCTCTTTCTTAAATAGATAAAATTCGTTTAAAATGGGAAAATAGTCTATTAACGGGAGAAGTAGGCCACTGTTAGGCTCTTTCTTAAATAGATAAAATTCGTTTAAAATGGGAAAATAATCTATTAACGGGAGAAGTAGGCCACTGTTAGGCCCTTTCTTAAATAGATAAAAATTCGTTTAAAATGGGAAAATAATCTATTAACGGGAGAAGTAGGCCACTGTTAGGCCCTTTCTTAAATAGATAAAATTCGTTTAAAATGGGAAAATAATCTATTAACGGGAGGTAGGCCACTGTTAGGCCCTTTCTTAAATAGATAAAACTCGTTTAAAATGGGAAAATAATCTATTAACATGAGGTAGGCCACTGTTAGGCCCATTCTTAAATAGATAAAAATCGTTTAAAATAAGAAATTAATCTATTAACGGGAGAAATAGGCCAGTGTTAGGCCCTTTCTTAAATAGATTAAATTCGTTAAAATGGGAAAATCATCTATTAACGGGAGAAGTAGGCCACTGTTAGGCACTTTCTTAAATAGATAAAATTCGTTTAAAATGGGAAAATAATCTATTAACATGAGGTAGGACACTGTTAGGCTCTTTCTTAAATAGATAAAATTCGTTTAAAATGGGAAAATAGTCTATTAACGGGAGAAGTAGGCCACTGTTAGGCTCTTTCTTAAATAGATAAAATTCGTTTAAAATGGGAAAATAATCTATTAACGGGAGAAGTAGGCCACTGTTAGGCCCTTTCTTAAATAGATAAAAATTCGTTTAAAATGGGAAAATAATCTATTAACATGAGGTAGGCCACTGTTAGGCCCTTTCTTAAATAGATAAAATTCGTTTAAAATGGGAAAATAATCTATTAACGGGAGAAGTAGACCAGTATTAGGCCCTTTCTTAAATAGATAAAATTCGTTTAAAATGGGAAAATAATCTATTAACGGGAGGTAGGCCACTGTTAGGCCCTTTCTTAAATAGATAAAATTCGTTTAAAATGGGAAAATAATCTATTAACGGGAGAAGTAGGCCACTGTTAGGCCCTTTCTTAAATAGATAAAATTCGTTTAAAATGGAAAATAATCTATAAATGGGAGGTAGGCCACTGTTAGGCCCTTTCTTATATAGATAAAATTCGTTTAAAATGTGAAAATAATCTATTAACGGGAGAAGTAGGCCACTGTTAGGCCCTTTCTTAAATAGATAAAATTCGTTTAAAATGGGAAAATAATCTATTAACATGAGGTAGGACACTGTTAGTCCCTTTCTTAAATAGATAAAATTCGTTTAAAATGGGAAAATAATCTATTAACGGGAGAAGTATGCCACTGTTAGGCCCTTTCTTAAATAGAGAAAATTCGTTTAAAATGGAAAATAATCTATTAATGGGAGGTAGGCCACTGTTAGGCCCTTTCTTATATAG
This sequence comes from Leiobunum rupestre, assembly GCF_980474605.1. Lineage (NCBI taxonomy): Eukaryota > Metazoa > Arthropoda > Arachnida > Opiliones > Sclerosomatidae > Leiobunum > Leiobunum rupestre. The sequence continues at coordinate 5,017,229 of NC_143392.1, read as the reverse complement.
ATAAAATTCGTTTAAAATGGGAAAATAATCTATTAACGGGAGAAGTAGGCCACTACTAGGCACTTTCTTAAATAGATAAAATTCGTTTAAAATGGGAAAATAATCTATTAACGGGAGGTAGGCCACTGTTAGGCCCTTTCTTAAATAGATTAAATTCGTTAAAATGGGAAAATATTCTATTAACGGGAGAAGTAGACCACTGTTAGGCACTTTCTTAAATAGATAAAATTCGTTTAAAATGGGAAAATAATCTTTTAACGGGAGGTAGGCCACTGTTAGGCCCTTTCTTAAATAGATAAAATTCGTTGTAAATGGGAAAATAATCTATTAACATGAGGTAGGCCACTGTTAGGCCCTTTCTTAAATAGATAAAATTCGTTTAAAATGGGAAAATAGTCTACTAACGGGAGAAGTAGGCCACTGTTAGGCTCTTTCTTAAATAGATAAAATTCGTTTAAAATGGGAAAATAATCTATTAACGGGAGAAGTAGGCCACTGTTAGGCCCTTTCTTAAATAGATAAAATTCGTTTAAAATGGAAAATAATCTATTAATGGGAGGTAGGCCACTGTTAGGCCCTTTCTTATATAGATAAAATTCGTTTAAAATGTGAAAATAATCTATTAACGGGAGAAGTAGGCCACTGTTAGGCCCTTTCTTAAATAGATAAAATTCGTTTAAAATGGGAAAATAATCTATTAACGGGAGGTAGGCCACTGTTAGGCCCTTTCTTATATAAATAAAATTCGTTGTAAATGGGAAAATAATCTATTAACATGAGGTAGGACACTGTTAGGCTCTTTCTTAAATAGATAAAATTCGTTTAAAATGGGAAAATAATCTATTAACGGGAGAAGTAGGCCACTGTTAGGCCCTTTCTTAAATAGATAAAAATTCGTTTAAAATGGGAAAATAATCTATTAACGGGAGAAGTAGGCCACTGTTAGGCCCTTTCTTAAATAGATAAAATTCGTTTAAAATGGGAAAATAATCTATTAACGGGAGGTAGGCCACTGTTAGGCCCTTTCTTAAATAGATAAAATTCGTTTAAAATGGGAAAATAATCTATTAACATGAGGTAGGCCACTGTTAGGCCCTTTCTTAAATAGATAAAATTCGTTTAAAATGGGAAAATAATCTATTAACGGGAGAAGTAGACCAGTATTAGGCCCTTTCTTAAATAGATAAAATTCGTTTAAAATGGGAAAATAATCTATTAACGGGAGGTAGGCCACTGTTAGGCCCTTTCTTAAATAGATAAAATTCGTTTAAAATGGGAAAATAATCTATTAACGGGAGAAGTAGGCCACTGTTAGGCCCTTTCTTAAATAGATAAAATTCGTTTAAAATGGAAAATAATCTATTAATGGGAGGTAGGCCACTGTTAGGCCCTTTCTTATATAGATAAAATTCGTTTAAAATGGGAAAATAATCTATTAACGGGAGAAGTAGGCCACTGATAGGCACTTTCTTAAATAGATAAAATTCGTTTAAAATGGGAAAATAATCTATTAACGGGAGAAGTAGGCCACTGTTAGGCCCTTTCTTAAATAGATAAAATTCGTTTAAAATGGAAAATAATCTATTAATGGGAGGTAGGCCACTGTTAGGCCCTTTCTTATATAGATAAAATTCGTTTAAAATGTGAAAATAATCTATTAACGGGAGAAGTAGGCCACTGTTAGGCCCTTTCTTATATAGATAAAATTCGTTGTAAATGGGAAAATAATCTATTAACGGGAGGTAGGCCACTGTTAGGCCCTTTCTTATATAGATAAAATTCGTTGTAAATGGGAAAATAATCTATTAACATGAGGTAGGCCACTGTTAGGCCCTTTCTTAAATAGATAAAATTCGTTTAAAATGGGAAAATAATCTTATAACGGGAGGTAGGCCACTGTTAGGCCCTTTCTTAAATAGATAAAATTCGTTTAAAATGGGAAAATAATCTATTAACTAGAGGTCGGCCACTGTTAGGCCCTTTCTTAAATAGATAAAAATTCGTTTAAAATGGGAAAATAATCTATTAACATGAGGTAGGACACTGTAAGGCTCTTTCTTAAATAGATAAAATTCGTTTAAAATGGAAAATAATCTATTAATGGGAGGTAGGCCACTGTTAGGCCCTTTCTTATATAGATAAAATTCGTTTAAAATGGGAAAATAATCTATTAACGGGAGAAGTAGGCCACTGATAGGCACTTTCTTAAATAGATAAAATTCGTTTAAAATGGGAAAATAATCTATTAACGGGAGAAGTAGGCCACTGTTAGGCCCTTTCTTAAATAGATAAAATTCGTTTAAAATGGAAAATAATCTATTAATGGGAGGTAGGCCACTGTTAGGCCCTTTCTTATATAGATAAAATTCGTTTAAAATGTGAAAATAATCTATTAACGGGAGAAGTAGGCCACTGTTAGGCCCTTTCTTATATAGATAAAATTCGTTTAAAATGGGAAAATAATCTATTAACGGGAGAAGTAGGCCACTGTTAGGCCCTTTCTTAAATAGATAAAATTCGTTTAAAATGGAAAATAATCTATTAATGGGAGGTAGGCCACTGTTAGGCCCTTTCTTATATAGATAAAATTCGTTTAAAATGTGAAAATAATCTATTAACGGGAGAAGTAGGCCACTGTTAGGCCCTTTCTTAAATAGATAAAATTCGTTTAAAATGGGAAAATAATCTATTAACGGGAGGTAGGCCACTGTTCGGCCCTTCCTTAAAAAGATAAAATTCGTTTTAAATGGGAAAATAATCTATTAACATGAGGTAGGCCACTGTTAGTCCCTTTCTTAAATAGATAAAATTCGTTTAAAATGGGAAAATAGTCTATTAACGGGAGAAGTAGGCCACTGTTAGGCCCTTTCTTAAATAGATAAAATTCGTTTAAAATGGAAAATAATCTATTAATGGGAGGTAGGCCACTGTTAGGCCCTTTCTTATATAGATAAAATTCGTTTAAAATGGGAAAATAATCTATTAACGGGAGAAGTAGGCCACTGATAGGCACTTTCTTAAATAGATAAAATTCGTTTAAAATGGGAAAATAATCTATTAACGGGAGAAGTAGGCCACTGTTAGGCCCTTTCTTAAATAGATAAAATTCGTTTAAAATGGAAAATAATCTATTAATGGGAGGTAGGCCACTGTTAGGCCCTTTCTTATATAGATAAAATTCGTTTAAAATGTGAAAATAATCTATTAACGGGAGAAGTAGGCCACTGTTAGGCCCTTTCTTAAATAGATAAAATTCGTTTAAAATGGGAAAATAATCTATTAACGGGAGGTAGGCCACTGTTCGGCCCTTCCTTAAAAAGATAAAATTCGTTTTAAATGGGAAAATAATCTATTAACATGAGGTAGGCCACTGTTAGTCCCTTTCTTAAATAGATAAAATTCGTTTAAAATGGGAAAATAGTCTATTAACGGGAGAAGTAGGCCACTGTTAGGCCCTTTCTTAAATAGATAAAATTCGTTTAAAATGGAAAATAATCTATTAATGGGAGGTAGGCCACTGTTAGGCCCTTTCTTATATAGATAAAATTCGTTTAAAATGTGAAAATAATCTATTAACGGGAGAAGTAGGCCACTGTTAGGCCCTTTCTTATATAGATAAAATTCGTTTAAAATGGGAAAATAATCTATTAACGGGAGGTAGGCCACTGTTAGGCCCTTTCTTATATAGATAAAATTCGTTGTAAATGGGAAAATAATCTATTAACATGAGGTAGGCCACTGTTAGGCCCTTTCTTAAATAGATAAAATTCGTTTAAAATGGGAAAATAATCTTATAACGGGAGGTAGGCCACTGTTAGGCCCTTTCTTAAATAGATAAAATTCGTTTAAAATGGGAAAATAATCTATTAACTAGAGGTCGGCCACTGTTAGGCCCTTTCTTAAATAGATAAAAATTCGTTTAAAATGGGAAAATAATCTATTAACATGAGGTAGGACACTGTAAGGCTCTTTCTTAAATAGATAAAATTCGTTTAAAATGGGAAAATAGTCTATTAACGGGAGAAATAGGCCACTGTTAGGCCCTTTCTTAAATAGATAAAATTCGTTTAAAATGGGAAAATAATCTATTAACGGGAGGTAGGCCACTGTTAGGCCCTTTCTTATATAGATAAAATTCGTTTAAAATGGGAAAATAATCTATTAACGGGAGAAGTAGGCCACTGATAGGCACTTTCTTAAATAGATAAAATTCGTTTAAAATGGGAAAATAATCTATTAACGGGAGAAGTAGGCCACTGTTAGGCCCTTTCTTAAATAGATAAAATTCGTTTAAAATGGAAAATAATCTATTAATGGGAGGTAGGCCACTGTTAGGCCCTTTCTTATATAGATAAAATTCGTTTAAAATGTGAAAATAATCTATTAACGGGAGAAGTAGGCCACTGTTAGGCCCTTTCTTAAATAGATAAAATTCGTTTAAAATGGGAAATAATCTATTAACGGGAGGTAGGCCACTGTTAGGCCCTTTCTTATATAGATAAAATTCGTTTAAAATGGGAAAATAATCTATTAACATGAGGTAGGACACTGTAAGGCTCTTTCTTAAATAGATAAAATTCGTTTAAAATGGGAAAATAGTCTATTAACGGGAGAAATAGGCCACTGTTAGGCCCTTTCTTAAATAGATAAAATTCGTTTAAAATGGGAAAATAATCTATTAACGGGAGGTAGGCCACTGTTAGGCCCTTTCTTAAATAGATAAAATTCGTTTAAAATGGGAAAATAATCTATTAACGGGAGAAGTAGACCAGTATTAGGCCCTTTCTTAAATAGATAAAATTCGTTTAAAATGGGAAAATAATCTATTAACGGGAGGTAGGCCACTGTTCGGCCCTTCCTTAAAAAGATAAAATTCGTTTTAAATGGGAAAATAATCTATTAACATGAGGTAGGCCACTGTTAGTCCCTTTCTTAAATAGATAAAATTCGTTTAAAATGGGAAAATAGTCTATTAACGGGAGAAGTAGGCCACTGTTAGGCCCTTTCTTAAATAGATAAAATTCGTTTAAAATGGGAAAATAATCTATTAACGGGAGGTAGGCCACTGTTAGGCCCTTTCTTAAATAGATAAAATTCGTTTAAAATGGGAAAATAATCTATTAACGGGAGGTAGGCCACTGTTAGGCCCTTTCTTAAATAGATAAAATTCGTTTAAAATGGGAAAATAATCTATTAACGGGAGAAGTAGGCCAGTATTAGGCCCTTTCTTAAATAGATAAAATTCGTTTAAAATGGAAAAATAATCTATTAACGGGAGGTAGGCCACTGTTAGGCCCTTTCTTAAAAAGATAAAATTCGTTTTAAATGGGAAAATAATCTATTAACATGAGGTAGGCCACTGTTAGGCCCTTTCTTAAATAGATAAAATTCGTTTAAAATGGGAAAATAATCTATTAACGGGAGGTAGGTTACTGTTAGGCCCTTTCTTAAATAGATAAAATTCGTTTAAAATGGGAAAATAATCTATTAACGGGAGGTAGGCCACTGTTAGGCCCTTTCTTAAATAGATAAAATTCGTTTAAAATGGGAAAATAATCTATTAACGGGAGGTAGGCCACTGTTAGGCCCTTTCTTAAATAGATAAAATTCGTTTAAAATGGGAAAATAATCTATTAACGGGAGGTAGGCCACTGTTAGGCCCTTTCTTAAATAAATAAAATTCGTTTTAAATGGGAAAATAATCTATTAACGGGAGAAGTAGGCCAGTATTAGGCCCTTTCTTAAATAGATAAAATTCGTTTAAAATGGGAAAATAATCTATTAACGGGAGAAGTAGGCCAGTATTAGGCCCTTTCTTAAATAGATAAAATTCGTTTAAAATGGGAAAATAATCTATTAACGGGAGGTAGGCCACTGTTAGGCCCTTTCTTAAATAGATAAAATTCGTTTAAAATGGGATAATAATCTATTAACGGGAGGTAGGCCACTGTTAGGCCCTTTCTTAAATAGATAAAATTCGTTTAAAATGGGAAAATAATCTATTAACGGGAAGTAGGCCACTGTAAGGCCCTTTCTTAAATACATAAAATTCGTTTAAAATGGGAAAATAATCTATTAACGGGAGGTAGGCCACTGTTCGGCCCTTCCTTAAAAAGATAAAATTCGTTTTAAATGGGAAAATAATCTATTAACATGAGGTAGGCCACTGTTAGTCCCTTTCTTAAATAGATAAAATTCGTTTAAAATGGGAAAATAGTCTATTAACGGGAGAAGTAGGCCACTGTTAGGCCCTTTCTTAAATAGATAAAATTCGTTTAAAATGGGAAAATAATCTATTAACGGGAGGTAGGCCACTGTTAGGCCCTTTCTTAAATAGATAAAATTCGTTTAAAATGGGAAAATAATCTATTAACGGGAGGTAGGCCACTGTTAGGCCCTTTCTTAAATAGATAAAATTCGTTTAAAATGGGAAAATAATCTATTAACGGGAGAAGTAGGCCAGTATTAGGCCCTTTCTTAAATAGATAAAATTCGTTTAAAATGGAAAAATAATCTATTAACGGGAGGTAGGCCACTGTTAGGCCCTTTCTTAAAAAGATAAAATTCGTTTTAAATGGGAAAATAATCTATTAACATGAGGTAGGCCACTGTTAGGCCCTTTCTTAAATAGATAAAATTCGTTTAAAATGGGAAAATAATCTATTAACGGGAGGTAGGTTACTGTTAGGCCCTTTCTTAAATAGATAAAATTCGTTTAAAATGGGAAAATAATCTATTAACGGGAGGTAGGCCACTGTTAGGCCCTTTCTTAAATAGATAAAATTCGTTTAAAATGGGAAAATAATCTATTAACGGGAGGTAGGCCACTGTTAGGCCCTTTCTTAAATAGATAAAATTCGTTTAAAATGGGAAAATAATCTATTAACGGGAGGTAGGCCACTGTTAGGCCCTTTCTTAAATAAATAAAATTCGTTTTAAATGGGAAAATAATCTATTAACGGGAGAAGTAGGCCAGTATTAGGCCCTTTCTTAAATAGATAAAATTCGTTTAAAATGGGAAAATAATCTATTAACGGGAGAAGTAGGCCAGTATTAGGCCCTTTCTTAAATAGATAAAATTCGTTTAAAATGGGAAAATAATCTATTAACGGGAGGTAGGCCACTGTTAGGCCCTTTCTTAAATAGATAAAATTCGTTTAAAATGGGATAATAATCTATTAACGGGAGGTAGGCCACTGTTAGGCCCTTTCTTAAATAGATAAAATTCGTTTAAAATGGGAAAATAATCTATTAACGGGAAGTAGGCCACTGTAAGGCCCTTTCTTAAATACATAAAATTCGTTTAAAATGGGAAAATAATCTATTAACGGGAGAAGTAGGCCAGTGTTAGGCCCGTTCTTAAATAGATAAAATTCGTTTAAAATGGGAAAATAATCTATTAACGGGAGGTAGGCCACTGTTAGGCCCTTTCTTAAAAAGATAAAATTCGTTTTAAATGGGAAAATAATCTATTAACATGAGGTAGGCCACTGTTAGGCCCTTTCTTAAATAGATAAAATTCGTTTAAAATGGGAAAATAATCTATTAACGGGAGAAGTAGGCCAGTATTAGGCCCTTTCTTAAATAGATAAAATTCGTTTAAAATGGGAAAATAATCTATTAACGGGAGGTAGGCCACTGTTAGGCCCTTTCTTAAATAGATAAAATTCGTTTAAAATGGGAAAATAATCTATTAACGGGAGAAGTAGGCCACTGTTAGGCCCTTTCTTAAATAGATAAAATTCGTTTAAAATGGAAAATAATCTATTAATGGGAGGTAGGCCACTGTTAGGCCCTTTCTTATATAGATAAAATTCGTTTAAAATGTGAAAATAATCTATTAACGGGAGAAGTAGGCCACTGTTAGGCCCTTTCTTAAATAGATAAAATTCGTTTAAAATGGGAAAATAATCTATTAACATGAGGTAGGCCACTGTTAGGCCCTTTCTTAAATAGATAAAATTCGTTTAAAATGGGAAAATAATCTATTAACGGGAGAAGTAGGCCAGTATTAGGCCCTTTCTTAAATAGATAAAATTCGTTTAAAATGGGAAAATAATCTATTAACGGGAGGTAGGCCACTGTTAGGCCCTTTCTTAAATAGATAAAATTCGTTTAAAATGGGAAAATAATCTATTAACGGGAGAAGTAGGCCACTGTTAGGCCCTTTCTTAAATAGATAAAATTCGTTTAAAATGGAAAATAATCTATTAATGGGAGGTAGGCCACTGTTAGGCCCTTTCTTATATAGATAAAATTCGTTTAAAATGTGAAAATAATCTATTAACGGGAGAAGTAGGCCACTGTTAGGCCCTTTCTTAAATAGATAAAATTCGTTTAAAATGGGAAAATAATCTATTAACGGGAGAAGTAGACCAGTATTAGGCCCTTTCTTAAATAGATAAAATTCGTTTAAAATGGGAAAATAATCTATTAACGGGAGGTAGGCCACTGTTAGGCCCTTTCTTAAATAGATAAAATTCGTTTAAAATGGGAAAATAATCTATTAACGGGAGAAGTAGGCCACTGTTAGGCCCTTTCTTAAATAGATAAAATTCGTTTAAAATGGGAAAATAATCTATTAACGGGAGGTAGGCCACTGTTAGGCCCTTTCTTATATAGATAAAATTCGTTTAAAATGGGAAAATAATCTATTAACATGAGGTAGGACACTGTAAGGCTCTTTCTTAAATAGATAAAATTCGTTTAAAATGGGAAAATAGTCTATTAACGGGAGAAATAGGCCACTGTTAGGCCCTTTCTTAAATATATAAAATTCGTTTAAAATGGGAAAATAATCTATTAACGGGAGGTAGGCCACTGTTAGGCCCTTTCTTAAATAGATAAAATTCGTTTAAAATGGGAAAATAATCTATTAACGGGAGAAGTAGACCAGTATTAGGCCCTTTCTTAAATAGATAAAATTCGTTTAAAATGGGAAAATAATCTATTAACGGGAGGTAGGCCACTGTTCGGCCCTTCCTTAAAAAGATAAAATTCGTTTTAAATGGGAAAATAATCTATTAACATGAGGTAGGCCACTGTTAGTCCCTTTCTTAAATAGATAAAATTCGTTTAAAATGGGAAAATAGTCTATTAACGGGAGAAGTAGGCCACTGTTAGGCCCTTTCTTAAATAGATAAAATTCGTTTAAAATGGGAAAATAATCTATTAACGGGAGGTAGGCCACTGTTAGGCCCTTTCTTAAATAGATAAAATTCGTTTAAAATGGGAAAATAATCTATTAACGGGAGGTAGGCCACTGTTAGGCCCTTTCTTAAATAGATAAAATTCGTTTAAAATGGGAAAATAATCTATTAACGGGAGGTAGGCCACTGTTAGGCCCTTTCTTAAATAGATAAAATTCGTTTAAAATGGGAAAATAATCTATTAACGGGAGGTAGGCCACTGTTAGGCCCTTTCTTAAATAGATAAAATTCGTTTAAAATGGGAAAATAATCTATTAACGGGAGGTAGGCCACTGTTAGGCCCTTTCTTAAATAAATAAAATTCGTTTTAAATGGGAAAATAATCTATTAACGGGAGAAGTAGGCCAGTATTAGGCCCTTTCTTAAATAGATAAAATTCGTTTAAAATGGGAAAATAATCTATTAACGGGAGAAGTAGGCCAGTATTAGGCCCTTTCTTAAATAGATAAAATTCGTTTAAAATGGGAAAATAATCTATTAACGGGAGGTAGGCCACTGTTAGGCCCTTTCTTAAATAGATAAAATTCGTTTAAAATGGGATAATAATCTATTAACGGGAGGTAGGCCACTGTTAGGCCCTTTCTTAAATAGATAAAATTCGTTTAAAATGGGAAAATAATCTATTAACGGGAGAAGTAGGCCAGTATTAGGCCCGTTCTTAAATAGATAAAATTCGTTTAAAATGGGAAAATAATCTATTAACGGGAGGTAGGCCACTGTTAGGCCCTTTCTTAAAAAGATAAAATTCGTTTTAAATGGGAAAATAATCTATTAACATGAGGTAGGCCACTGTTAGGCCCTTTCTTAAATAGATAAAATTCGTTTAAAATGGGAAAATAATCTATTAACGGGAGAAGTAGGCCAGTATTAGGCCCTTTCTTAAATAGATAAAATTCGTTTAAAATGGGAAAATAATCTATTAACGGGAGGTAGGCCACTGTTAGGCCCTTTCTTAAATAGATAAAATTCGTTTAAAATGGGAAAATAATCTATTAACGGGAGAAGTAGGCCACTGTTAGGCCCTTTCTTAAATAGATAAAATTCGTTTAAAATGGAAAATAATCTATTAATGGGAGGTAGGCCACTGTTAGGCCCTTTCTTATATAGATAAAATTCGTTTAAAATGTGAAAATAATCTATTAACGGGAGAAGTAGGCCACTGTTAGGCCCTTTCTTAAATAGATAAAATTCGTTTAAAATGGGAAAATAATCTATTAACGGGAGGTAGGCCACTGTTCGGCCCTTCCTTAAAAAGATAAAATTCGTTTTAAATGGGAAAATAATCTATTAACATGAGGTAGGCCACTGTTAGTCCCTTTCTTAAATAGATAAAATTCGTTTAAAATGGGAAAATAGTCTATTAACGGGAGAAGTAGGCCACTGTTAGGCCCTTTCTTAAATAGATAAAATTCGTTTAAAATGGGAAAATAATCTATTAACGGGAGGTAGGCCACTGTTAGGCCCTTTCTTATATAGATAAAATTCGTTTAAAATGGGAAAATAATCTATTAACATGAGGTAGGACACTGTAAGGCTCTTTCTTAAATAGATAAAATTCGTTTAAAATGGGAAAATAGTCTATTAACGGGAGAAATAGGCCACTGTTAGGCCCTTTCTTAAATAGATAAAATTCGTTTAAAATGGGAAAATAATCTATTAACGGGAGGTAGGCCACTGTTAGGCCCTTTCTTAAATAGATAAAATTCGTTTAAAATGGGAAAATAATCTATTAACGGGAGAAGTAGACCAGTATTAGGCCCTTTCTTAAATAGATAAAATTCGTTTAAAATGGGAAAATAATCTATTAACGGGAGGTAGGCCACTGTTCGGCCCTTCCTTAAAAAGATAAAATTCGTTTTAAATGGGAAAATAATCTATTAACATGAGGTAGGCCACTGTTAGTCCCTTTCTTAAATAGATAAAATTCGTTTAAAATGGGAAAATAGTCTATTAACGGGAGAAGTAGGCCACTGTTAGGCCCTTTCTTAAATAGATAAAATTCGTTTAAAATGGGAAAATAATCTATTAACGGGAGGTAGGCCACTGTTAGGCCCTTTCTTAAATAGATAAAATTCGTTTAAAATGGGAAAATAATCTATTAACGGGAGGTAGGCCACTGTTAGGCCCTTTCTTAAATAGATAAAATTCGTTTAAAATGGGAAAATAATCTATTAACGGGAGAAGTAGGCCAGTATTAGGCCCTTTCTTAAATAGATAAAATTCGTTTAAAATGGAAAAATAATCTATTAACGGGAGGTAGGCCACTGTTAGGCCCTTTCTTAAAAAGATAAAATTCGTTTTAAATGGGAAAATAATCTATTAACATGAGGTAGGCCACTGTTAGGCCCTTTCTTAAATAGATAAAATTCGTTTAAAATGGGAAAATAATCTATTAACGGGAGGTAGGTTACTGTTAGGCCCTTTCTTAAATAGATAAAATTCGTTTAAAATGGGAAAATAATCTATTAACGGGAGGTAGGCCACTGTTAGGCCCTTTCTTAAATAGATAAAATTCGTTTAAAATGGGAAAATAATCTATTAACGGGAGGTAGGCCACTGTTAGGCCCTTTCTTAAATAGATAAAATTCGTTTAAAATGGGAAAATAATCTATTAACGGGAGGTAGGCCACTGTTAGGCCCTTTCTTAAATAAATAAAATTCGTTTTAAATGGGAAAATAATCTATTAACGGGAGAAGTAGGCCAGTATTAGGCCCTTTCTTAAATAGATAAAATTCGTTTAAAATGGGAAAATAATCTATTAACGGGAGAAGTAGGCCAGTATTAGGCCCTTTCTTAAATAGATAAAATTCGTTTAAAATGGGAAAATAATCTATTAACGGGAGGTAGGCCACTGTTAGGCCCTTTCTTAAATAGATAAAATTCGTTTAAAATGGGATAATAATCTATTAACGGGAGGTAGGCCACTGTTAGGCCCTTTCTTAAATAGATAAAATTCGTTTAAAATGGGAAAATAATCTATTAACGGGAGAAGTAGGCCACTGTTAGGCCCTTTCTTAAATAGATAAAATTCGTTTAAAATGGAAAATAATCTATTAATGGGAGGTAGGCCACTGTTAGGCCCTTTCTTATATAGATAAAATTCGTTTAAAATGTGAAAATAATCTATTAACGGGAGAAGTAGGCCACTGTTAGGCCCTTTCTTAAATAGATAAAATTCGTTTAAAATGGGAAAATAATCTATTAACATGAGGTAGGCCACTGTTAGGCCCTTTCTTAAATAGATAAAATTCGTTTAAAATGGGAAAATTATCTATTAACGGGAGAAGTAGGCCAGTATTAGGCCCTTTCTTAAATAGATAAAATTCGTTTAAAATGGGAAAATAATCTATTAACGGGAGGTAGGCCACTGTTAGGCCCTTTCTTAAATAGATAAAATTCGTTTAAAATGGGAAAATAATCTATTAACGGGAGAAGTAGGCCACTGTTAGGCCCTTTCTTAAATAGATAAAATTCGTTTAAAATGGAAAATAATCTATTAATGGGAGGTAGGCCACTGTTAGGCCCTTTCTTATATAGATAAAATTCGTTTAAAATGTGAAAATAATCTATTAACGGGAGAAGTAGGCCACTGTTAGGCCCTTTCTTAAATAGATAAAATTCGTTTAAAATGGGAAAATAATCTATTAACGGGAGGTAGGCCACTGTTCGGCCCTTCCTTAAAAAGATAAAATTCGTTTTAAATGGGAAAATAATCTATTAACATGAGGTAGGCCACTGTTAGTCCCTTTCTTAAATAGATAAAATTCGTTTAAAATGGGAAAATAGTCTATTAACGGGAGAAGTAGGCCACTGTTAGGCCCTTTCTTAAATAGATAAAATTCGTTTAAAATGGGAAAATAATCTATTAACGGGAGGTAGGCCACTGTTAGGCCCTTTCTTATATAGATAAAATTCGTTTAAAATGGGAAAATAATCTATTAACATGAGGTAGGACACTGTAAGGCTCTTTCTTAAATAGATAAAATTCGTTTAAAATGGGAAAATAGTCTATTAACGGGAGAAATAGGCCACTGTTAGGCCCTTTCTTAAATAGATAAAATTCGTTTAAAATGGGAAAATAATCTATTAACGGGAGGTAGGCCACTGTTAGGCCCTTTCTTAAATAGATAAAATTCGTTTAAAATGGGAAAATAATCTATTAACGGGAGAAGTAGACCAGTATTAGGCCCTTTCTTAAATAGATAAAATTCGTTTAAAATGGGAAAATAATCTATTAACGGGAGGTAGGCCACTGTTCGGCCCTTCCTTAAAAAGATAAAATTCGTTTTAAATGGGAAAATAATCTATTAACATGAGGTAGGCCACTGTTAGTCCCTTTCTTAAATAGATAAAATTCGTTTAAAATGGGAAAATAGTCTATTAACGGGAGAAGTAGGCCACTGTTAGGCCCTTTCTTAAATAGATAAAATTCGTTTAAAATGGGAAAATAATCTATTAACGGGAGGTAGGCCACTGTTAGGCCCTTTCTTAAATAGATAAAATTCGTTTAAAATGGGAAAATAATCTATTAACGGGAGGTAGGCCACTGTTAGGCCCTTTCTTAAATAGATAAAATTCGTTTAAAATGGGAAAATAATCTATTAACGGGAGGTAGGCCACTGTTAGGCCCTTTCTTAAATAGATAAAATTCGTTTAAAATGGGAAAATAATCTATTAACGGGAGGTAGGCCACTGTTAGGCCCTTTCTTAAATAGATAAAATTCGTTTAAAATGGGAAAATAATCTATTAACGGGAGGTAGGCCACTGTTAGGCCCTTTCTTAAATAAATAAAATTCGTTTTAAATGGGAAAATAATCTATTAACGGGAGAAGTAGGCCAGTATTAGGCCCTTTCTTAAATAGATAAAATTCGTTTAAAATGGGAAAATAATCTATTAACGGGAGAAGTAGGCCAGTATTAGGCCCTTTCTTAAATAGATAAAATTCGTTTAAAATGGGAAAATAATCTATTAACGGGAGGTAGGCCACTGTTAGGCCCTTTCTTAAATAGATAAAATTCGTTTAAAATGGGATAATAATCTATTAACGGGAGGTAGGCCACTGTTAGGCCCTTTCTTAAATAGATAAAATTCGTTTAAAATGGGAAAATAATCTATTAACGGGAAGTAGGCCACTGTAAGGCCCTTTCTTAAATACATAAAATTCGTTTAAAATGGGAAAATAATCTATTAACGGGAGAAGTAGGCCAGTGTTAGGCCCGTTCTTAAATAGATAAAATTCGTTTAAAATGGGAAAATAATCTATTAACGGGAGGTAGGCCACTGTTAGGCCCTTTCTTAAAAAGATAAAATTCGTTTTAAATGGGAAAATAATCTATTAACATGAGGTAGGCCACTGTTAGGCCCTTTCTTAAATAGATAAAATTCGTTTAAAATGGGAAAATAATCTATTAACGGGAGGTAGGCCACTGTTCGGCCCTTCCTTAAAAAGATAAAATTCGTTTTAAATGGGAAAATAATCTATTAACATGAGGTAGGCCACTGTTAGTCCCTTTCTTAAATAGATAAAATTCGTTTAAAATGGGAAAATAATCTATTAACGGGAGGTAGGCCACTGTTCGGCCCTTCCTTAAAAAGATAAAATTCGTTTTAAATGGGAAAATAATCTATTAACATGAGGTAGGCCACTGTTAGTCCCTTTCTTAAATAGATAAAATTCGTTTAAAATGGGAAAATAGTCTATTAACGGGAGAAGTAGGCCACTGTTAGGCCCTTTCTTAAATAGATAAAATTCGTTTAAAATGGGAAAATAATCTATTAACGGGAGGTAGGCCACTGTTAGGCCCTTTCTTATATAGATAAAATTCGTTTAAAATGGGAAAATAATCTATTAACATGAGGTAGGACACTGTAAGGCTCTTTCTTAAATAGATAAAATTCGTTTAAAATGGGAAAATAGTCTATTAACGGGAGAAATAGGCCACTGTTAGGCCCTTTCTTAAATAGATAAAATTCGTTTAAAATGGGAAAATAATCTATTAACGGGAGGTAGGCCACTGTTAGGCCCTTTCTTAAATAGATAAAATTCGTTTAAAATGGGAAAATAATCTATTAACGGGAGAAGTAGACCAGTATTAGGCCCTTTCTTAAATAGATAAAATTCGTTTAAAATGGGAAAATAATCTATTAACGGGAGGTAGGCCACTGTTCGGCCCTTCCTTAAAAAGATAAAATTCGTTTTAAATGGGAAAATAATCTATTAACATGAGGTAGGCCACTGTTAGTCCCTTTCTTAAATAGATAAAATTCGTTTAAAATAAGAAAATAGTCTATTAACGGGAGAAGTAGGCCACTGTTAGGCCCTTTCTTAAATAGATAAAATTCGTTTAAAATGGGAAAATAATCTATTAACGGGAGGTAGGCCACTGTTAGGCCCTTTCTTAAATAGATAAAATTCGTTTAAAATGGGAAAATAATCTATTAACGGGAGGTAGGCCACTGTTAGGCCCTTTCTTAAATAGATAAAATTCGTTTAAAATGGGAAAATAATCTATTAACGGGAGAAGTAGGCCAGTATTAGGCCCTTTCTTAAATAGATAAAATTCGTTTAAAATGGAAAAATAATCTATTAACGGGAGGTAGGCCACTGTTAGGCCCTTTCTTAAAAAGATAAAATTCGTTTTAAATGGGAAAATAATCTATTAACATGAGGTAGGCCACTGTTAGGCCCTTTCTTAAATAGATAAAATTCGTTTAAAATGGGAAAATAATCTATTAACGGGAGGTAGGTTACTGTTAGGCCCTTTCTTAAATAGATAAAATTCGTTTAAAATGGGAAAATAATCTATTAACGGGAGGTAGGCCACTGTTAGGCCCTTTCTTAAATAGATAAAATTCGTTTAAAATGGGAAAATAATCTATTAACGGGAGGTAGGCCACTGTTAGGCCCTTTCTTAAATAGATAAAATTCGTTTAAAATGGGAAAATAATCTATTAACGGGAGGTAGGCCACTGTTAGGCCCTTTCTTAAATAAATAAAATTCTTTTTAAATGGGAAAATAATCTATTAACGGGAGAAGTAGGCCAGTATTAGGCCCTTTCTTAAATAGATAAAATTCGTTTAAAATGGGAAAATAATCTATTAACGGGAGAAGTAGGCCAGTATTAGGCCCTTTCTTAAATAGATAAAATTCGTTTAAAATGGGAAAATAATCTATTAACGGGAGGTAGGCCACTGTTAGGCCCTTTCTTAAATAGATAAAATTCGTTTAAAATGGGAAAATAATCTATTAACGGGAGGTAGGCCACTGTTAGGCCCTTTCTTAAATAGATAAAATTCGTTTAAAATGGGAAAATAATCTATTAACGGGAGAAGTAGGCCAGTATTAGGCCCTTTCTTAAATAGATAAAATTCGTTTAAAATGGAAAAATAATCTATTAACGGGAGGTAGGCCACTGTTAGGCCCTTTCTTAAAAAGATAAAATTCGTTTTAAATGGGAAAATAATCTATTAACATGAGGTAGGCCACTGTTAGGCCCTTTCTTAAATAGATAAAATTCGTTTAAAATGGGAAAATAATCTATTAACGGGAGGTAGGTTACTGTTAGGCCCTTTCTTAAATAGATAAAATTCGTTTAAAATGGGAAAATAATCTATTAACGGGAGGTAGGCCACTGTTAGGCCCTTTCTTAAATAGATAAAATTCGTTTAAAATGGGAAAATAATCTATTAACGGGAGGTAGGCCACTGTTAGGCCCTTTCTTAAATAGATAAAATTCGTTTAAAATGGGAAAATAATCTATTAACGGGAGGTAGGCCACTGTTAGGCCCTTTCTTAAATAAATAAAATTCGTTTTAAATGGGAAAATAATCTATTAACGGGAGAAGTAGGCCAGTATTAGGCCCTTTCTTAAATAGATAAAATTCGTTTAAAATGGGAAAATAATCTATTAACGGGAGAAGTAGGCCAGTATTAGGCCCTTTCTTAAATAGATAAAATTCGTTTAAAATGGGAAAATAATCTATTAACGGGAGGTAGGCCACTGTTAGGCCCTTTCTTAAATAGATAAAATTCGTTTAAAATGGGATAATAATCTATTAACGGGAGGTAGGCCACTGTTAGGCCCTTTCTTAAATAGATAAAATTCGTTTAAAATGGGAAAATAATCTATTAACGGGAAGTAGGCCACTGTAAGGCCCTTTCTTAAATACATAAAATTCGTTTAAAATGGGAAAATAATCTATTAACGGGAGAAGTAGGCCAGTGTTAGGCCCGTTCTTAAATAGATAAAATTCGTTTAAAATGGGAAAATAATCTATTAACGGGAGGTAGGCCACTGTTAGGCCCTTTCTTAAAAAGATAAAATTCGTTTTAAATGGGAAAATAATCTATTAACATGAGGTAGGCCACTGTTAGGCCCTTTCTTAAATAGATAAAATTCGTTTAAAATGGGAAAATAATCTATTAACGGGAGAAGTAGGCCAGTATTAGGCCCTTTCTTAAATAGATAAAATTCGTTTAAAATGGGAAAATAATCTATTAACGGGAGGTAGGCCACTGTTAGGCCCTTTCTTAAATAGATAAAATTCGTTTAAAATGGGAAAATAATCTATTAACGGGAGGTAGGCCACTGTAAGGCCCTTTCTTAAATAGATAAAATTCGTTTAAAATGGGAAAATAATCTATTAACGGGAGGTAGGCCACTGTTAGGCCCTTTCTAAAATAGATAAAGTTCGTTTAAAATGGGAAAATAATCTATTAACGGGAGGTAGGCCACTGTTAGGCAATTCTTAAATAGATAAAATTCGTTTAAAATGGGAAAATAATCTATTAACGGGAGAAGTAGGCCAGTATTAGGCCCTTTCTTAAATAGATAAAATTCGTTTAAAATGGGAAAATAATCTATTAACGGGAGGTAGGCCACTGTTAGGCCCTTTCTTAAATAGATAAAATTCGTTTAAAATGGGAAAATAATCTATTAACGGGAGGTAGGCCACTGTTAGGCCCTTTCTTAAATAGATAAAATTCGTTTAAAATGGGAAAATAATATATTAACGGGAGAAGTAGGCCAGTATTAGGCCCTTTCTTAAATAGATAAAATTCGTTTAAAATGGGAAAATAATCTATTAACGGGAGGTAGGCCACTGTTAGGCCCTTTCTTAAATAGATAAAATTCGTTTAAAATGGGATAATAATCTATTAACGGGAGGTAGGCCACTGTTAGGCCCTTTCTTAAATAGATAAAATTCGTTTAAAATGGGAAAATAATCTATTAACGGGAAGTAGGCCACTGTAAGGCCCTTTCTTAAATACATAAAATTCGTTTAAAATGGGAAAATAATCTATTAACGGGAGAAGTAGGCCAGTGTTAGGCCCGTTCTTAAATAGATAAAATTCGTTTAAAATGGGAAAATAATCTATTAACGGGAGGTAGGCCACTGTTAGGCCCTTTCTTAAAAAGATAAAATTCGTTTTAAATGGGAAAATAATCTATTAACATGAGGTAGGCCACTGTTAGGCCCTTTCTTAAATAGATAAAATTCGTTTAAAATGGGAAAATAATCTATTAACGGGAGAAGTAGGCCAGTATTAGGCCCTTTCTTAAATAGATAAAATTCGTTTAAAATGGGAAAATAATCTATTAACGGGAGGTAGGCCACTGTTAGGCCCTTTCTTAAATAGATAAAATTCGTTTAAAATGGGAAAATAATCTATTAACGGGAGGTAGGCCACTGTAAGGCCCTTTCTTAAATAGATAAAATTCGTTTAAAATGGGAAAATAATCTATTAACGGGAGGTAGGCCACTGTTAGGCCCTTTCTAAAATAGATAAAGTTCGTTTAAAATGGGAAAATAATCTATTAACGGGAGGTAGGCCACTGTTAGGCAATTCTTAAATAGATAAAATTCGTTTAAAATGGGAAAATAATCTATTAACGGGAGAAGTAGGCCAGTATTAGGCCCTTTCTTAAATAGATAAAATTCGTTTAAAATGGGAAAATAATCTATTAACGGGAGGTAGGCCACTGTTAGGCCCTTTCTTAAATAGATAAAATTCGTTTAAAATGGGATAATAATCTATTAACGGGAGGTAGGCCACTGTTAGGCCCTTTCTTAAATAGATAAAATTCGTTTAAAATGGGAAAATAATCTATTAACGGGAAGTAGGCCACTGTAAGGCCCTTTCTTAAATACATAAAATTCGTTTAAAATGGGAAAATAATCTATTAACGGGAGAAGTAGGCCAGTGTTAGGCCCGTTCTTAAATAGATAAAATTCGTTTAAAATGGGAAAATAATCTATTAACGGGAGGTAGGCCACTGTTAGGCCCTTTCTTAAAAAGATAAAATTCGTTTTAAATGGGAAAATAATCTATTAACATGAGGTAGGCCACTGTTAGGCCCTTTCTTAAATAGATAAAATTCGTTTAAAATGGGAAAATAATCTATTAACGGGAGGTAGGCCACTGTTAGGCCCTTTCTTAAATAGATAAAATTCGTTTAAAATGGGAAAATAATCTATTAACGGGAGGTAGGCCACTGTTAGGCCCTTTCTAAAATAGATAAAATTCGTTTAAAATGGGAAAATAATCTATTAACGGGAGGTAGGCCACTGTTAGGCCCTTTCTTAAATAGATAAAATTCGTTTAAAATGGGAAAATAATCTATTAACGGGAGAAGTAGGCCAGTATTAGGCCCTTTCTTAAATAGATAAAATTCGTTTAAAATGGGAAAATAATCTATTAACGGGAGGTAGGCCACTGTTAGGCCCTTTCTTAAATAGATAAAATTCGTTTAAAATGGGAAAATAATCTATTAACGGGAGGTAGGCCACTGTTAGGCCCTTTCTTAAATAGATAAAATTCGTTTATAATGGGATAATAATCTATTAACGGGAGGTAGGCCACTGTTAGGCCCTTTCTTAAATAGATAAAATTCGTTTAAAATGGGAAAATAATCTATTAACGGGAAGTAGGCCACTGTAAGGCCCTTTCTTAAATACATAAAATTCGTTTAAAATGGGAAAATAATCTATTAACGGGAGAAGTAGGCCAGTGTTAGGCCCGTTCTTAAATAGATAAAATTCGTTTAAAATGGGAAAATAATCTATTAACGGGAGGTAGGCCACTGTTAGGCCCTTTCTTAAATAGATAAAATTCGTTTAAAATGGGAAAATAATCTATTAACGGGAGGTAGGCCACAGTTAGGCCCTTTCTAAAATAGATAAAATTCGTTTAAAATGGGAAAATAATCTATTAACGGGAGGTAGGCCACTGTTAGGCAATTCTTAAATAGATAAAATTCGTTTAAAATGGGAAAATAATCTATTAACGGGAGAAGTAGGCCAGTATTAGGCCCTTTCTTAAATAGATAAAATTCGTTTAAAATGGGAAAATAATCTATTAACGGGAGGTAGGCCACTGTTAGGCCCTTTCTTAAATAGATAAAATTCGTTTAAAATGGGAAAATAATCTATTAACGGGAGGTAGGCCACTGTTAGGCCCTTTCTTAAATAGATAAAATTCGTTTAAAATGGGAAAATAATCTATTAACGGGAGGTAGGCCACTGTTAGGCCCTTTCTTAAATAGATAAAATTCGTTTAAAATGGGAAAATAATCTATTAACGGGAGGTAGGCCACTGTTAGGCCCTTTCTAAAATAGATAAAATTCGTTTAAAATGGGAAAATAATCTATTAACGGGAGGTAGGCCACTGTTAGGCCCTTTCTTAAATAGATAAAATTCGTTTAAAATGGGAAAATAATCTATTAACGGGAGGTAGGCCACTGTTAGGCCCTTTCTTAAATAGATAAAATTCGTTTAAAATGGGAAAATAATCTATTAACGGGAGGTAGGCCACTGTTAGGCTCTTTCTAAAATAGATAAAATTCGTTTAAAATGGGAAAATAATCTATTAACGGGAGGTAGGCCACTGTTAGGCCCTTTCTTAAATAGATAAAATTCGTTTAAAATGGGAAAATAATCTATTAACATGAGGTAGGCCACTGTTAGGCCCTTTCTTAAAAAGATAAAATTCATTTAAAATGGGAAAATAATCTATTAACGGGAGAAGTAGGCCACTGTTAGGCCATTTCTTAAATAGATAAAATTCGTTTAAAATGGGAAAATAATCTATTAACGGGAGAAGTAGGCCACTGTTAGGCCCTTTCTTAAATAGATTAAACTCGTTAAAATGGGAAAATAATCTATTAACGGGAGAAGTAGGCCACTGTTAGGCACTTTATTAAATAGATAAAATTCGTTTAAAATGGGGAAAAAATCTATTAACGGGAGGTAGGCCACTGTTAGGCCCTTTCTTAAATAGATAAAATTCGTTTAAAATGGGAAAATAATCTATTAACGGGAGGTAGGCCACTCTTAGGCCCTTTCTTAAAAAGATAAAATTCGTTTTAAATGGGAAAATAATTTATTAACAAGAGGTAGGCCACTGTTAGGCCCTTTCTTAAATAGATAAAATTCGTTTAAAATGGGAAAATAATCTATTAACGGGAGGTAGGCCACTGTTAGGCCCTTTCTTAAATAGATAAAATTCGTTTAAAATGGGAAAATAATCTATTAACGGGAGGTAGGCCACTGTTAGGCCCTTTCTAAAATAGATAAAATTCGTTTAAAATGGGAAAATAATCTATTAACGGGAGGTAGGCCACTGTTAGGCCCTTTCTTAAATAGATAAAATTCGTTTAAAATGGGAAAATAATCTATTAACATGAGGTAGGCCACTGTTAGGCCCTTTCTTAAAAAGATAAAATTCATTTAAAATGGGAAAATAATCTATTAACGGGAGAAGTAGGCCACTGTTAGGCCATTTCTTAAATAGATAAAATTCGTTTAAAATGGGAAAATAATCTATTAACGGGAGAAGTAGGCCACTGTTAGGCCCTTTCTTAAATAGATTAAACTCGTTAAAATGGGAAAATAATCTATTAACGGGAGAAGTAGGCCACTGTTAGGCACTTTATTAAATAGATAAAATTCGTTTAAAATGGGGAAAAAATCTATTAACGGGAGGTAGGCCACTGTTAGGCCCTTTCTTAAATAGATAAAATTCGTTTAAAATGGGAAAATAATCTATTAACGGGAGGTAGGCCACTCTTAGGCCCTTTCTTAAAAAGATAAAATTCGTTTTAAATGGGAAAATAATTTATTAACAAGAGGTAGGCCACTGTTAGGCCCTTTCTTAAATAGATAAAATTCGTTTAAAATGGGAAAATAATCTATTAACGGGAGAAGTAGGCCAGTATTAGGCCCTTTCTTAAATAGATAAAATTCGTTTAAAATGGGAAAATAATCTATTAACGGGAGGTAGGCCACTGTTAGGCCCTTTCTTAAATTGATAAAATTCGTTTAAAATGGGAAAATAATCTATTAACGGGAGGTAGGCCACTGTTAGGCCCTTTCTTAAATAGATAAAATTCGTTTAAAATGGGAAAATAATCTATTAACGGGAGAAGTAGGCCAGTGTTAGGCCCTTTCTTAAATAGATAAAATTCGTTTAAGATGGGAAAATAATCTATTAACGGGAGGTAGGCCACTGTTAGGCCCTTTCTTAAAAAGATAAAATTCGTTTTAAATGGGAAAATAATCTATTAACATGAGGTAGGCCACTGTTAGGCCCTTTCTTAAATAGATAAAATTCGTTTAAAATGGGAAAATAATCTATTAACGGGAGAAGTAGGCCAGAATTAGGCTTTTTCTTAAATAGATAAAATTCGTTTAAAATGGGAAAATAATCTATTAACGGGAGGTAGGCCACTGTTAGGCCCTTTCTTAAATAGATAAACTTCGTTTAAAATGGGAAAATAATCTATTAACATGAGGTAGGCCACTGTTTTTTTTAAATAGATAAAATTCGTTTAAAATGGGAAAATAATCTATTAACGGGAGAAGTAGGCCAGTATTAGGCCCTTTCTTAAATAGATAAACTTCGTTTAAAATGGGGAAAAAATCTATTAACGGGAGAAGTAGGCCACTGTTAGGCCATTTCTTAAAAAGATAAAATTCGTTTAAAATGGGAAAATAATCTATTAACGGGAGGTAGGCAACTGTTAGACCCTTTCTTAAATAGATAAAATTCGTTTAAAATGGGAAAATAATCTATTAACGGGAAAAGTAGGCCAGTATTAGGCCCTTTCTTAAATAGATAAAATTCGTTTAAAATGGGAAAATAATCTATTAACGGGAGAAGTAGGCCACTGTTAGGCCATTTCTTAAATAGATAAACTTCGTTTAAAATGGGAAAATAATCTATTAACATAAGGTAGGCCACTGTTTTTTTTTAAATAGATACAATTCGTTTAAAATGGGAAAATAATCTATTAACGGGAGAAGTAGGCCACTGTTAGGCCATTTCTTAAATAGATAAACTTCGTTTAAAATGGGAAAATAATCTATTAACATGAGGTAAGCCACTTTTTTTTTTTAAATAGATAAAATTCGTTTAAAATGGGAAAATAATCTATTAACGGGAGAAGTAGGCCACTGTTAGGCCATTTCTTAAATAGATAAACTTCGTTTAAAATGGGAAAATAATATATTAACATGAGGTAGGCCACTGTTTTTTTTTAAATAGATAAAATTCGTTTAAAATGGGAAAATAATCTATTAACGGGAGGTAGGCCACTGTTAGGCCCTTTCTTAAATAGATTAAACTCGTTAAAATGGGAAAATAATCTATTAACGGGAGAAGTAGGCCAGTGTTAGGCCCTTTCTTAAATAGATAAAATTCGTTTAAATTGGGAAAATAATCTATTAACGGGAGGTAGACCACTGTTAGGCCCTTTCTTAAAAATATAAAATTCGTTTAAAATGGGAAAATAATCTATTAACGGGAGGTAGGCCACTGTTAGGCCCTTTCTTAAATAGATTAAACTCGTTAAAATGGGAAAATAATCTATTAACGGGAGAAGTAGGACACTGTTAGGCCATTTCTTAAATAGATAAAATTCGTTTGAAATGGGAAAATAATCTATTAACGGTAGAAGTAGGCCACTGTTAGGCCCTTTCTTAAAAAGATAAAATTCATTTAAAATGGGAAAATAATCTATTAACATGAGGTAAGCCACTGTTTTTTTTTAAATAGATAAAATTCGTTTAAAATGGGAAAATAATCTATTAACGGGAGAAGTAGGCCACTGTTAGGCCATTTCTTAAATAGATAAACTTCGTTTAAAATGGGAAAATAATCTATTAACATGAGGTAGGCCACTGTTTTTTTTAAATAGATAAAATTCGTTTAAAATGGGAAAATAATCTATTAACGGGAGGTAGGCCACTGTTAGGCCCTTTCTTAAAAAGATAAAATTCGTTTTAAATGGGAAAATAATCTATTAACTTGAGGTAGGCCACTGTTAGGCCCTTTCTTAAATAGATAAAATTCGTTTAAAATGGGAAAATAATCTATTAACGGGAGAAGTAGGCCAGTGTTAGGCCCTTTCTTAAATAGATAAAATTCGTTTAAAATGGGGAAAAAATCTCTTAACGGGAGAAGTAGGCCACTGTTAGGCCCTTTCTTAAAAATATAAAATTCGTTTAAAATGGGAAAATAATCTATTAACGGGAGGTAGGCCACTGTTAGGCCCTTTTTTAAATAGATAAAATTCGTTTAAAATGGGAAAATAATCTATTAACGGGAGAAGTAGGCCACTGTTAGGCCATTTCTTAAATAGATAAACTTCGTTTAAAATGGGAAAATAATCTATTAACATGAGGTAAGCCACTGTTTTTTTTTAAATAGATAAAATTCGTTTAAAATGGGAAAATAATCTATTAACGGGAGAAGTAGGCCACTGTTAGGCCATTTCTTAAATAGATAAACTTCGTTTAAAATGGGAAAATAATCTATTAACATGAGGTAGGCCACTGTTTTTTTTAAATAGATAAAATTCGTTTAAAATGGGAAAATAATCTATTAACGGGAGGTAGGCCACTGTTAGGCCATTTCTTAAATAGATAAACTTCGTTTAAAATGGGAAAATAATCTATTAACATGAGGTAGGCCACTTTTTTTTTAAATAGATAAAATTCGTTTAAAATGGGAAAATAATCTATTAACGGGAGAAGTAGGCCAGTGTTAGGCCCTTTCTTAAATAGATAAAATTCGTTTAAAATGGGAAAATAATCTATTAACGGGAGGTAGGCCACTGTTAGGCCCTTTCTTAAAAAGATAAAATTCGTTTTAAATGGGAAAATAATCTATTAACTTGAGGTAGGCCACTGTTAGGCCCTTTCTTAAATAGATAAAATTCGTTTAAAATGGGAAAATAATCTATTAACGGGAGAAGTAGGCCAGTGTTAGGCCCTTTCTTAAATAGATAAAATTCGTTTAAAATGGGGAAAAAATCTCTTAACGGGAGAAGTAGGCCACTGTTAGGCCCTTTCTTAAAAATATAAAATTCGTTTAAAAT
Source organism: Leiobunum rupestre (assembly GCF_980474605.1). Classification (NCBI taxonomy): domain Eukaryota; kingdom Metazoa; phylum Arthropoda; class Arachnida; order Opiliones; family Sclerosomatidae; genus Leiobunum; species Leiobunum rupestre. The sequence continues at coordinate 4,991,636 of NC_143392.1, read as the reverse complement.
GGGAAAATAATCTATTAACGGGAGGTAGGCCACTGTTAGGCCCTTTTTTAAATAGATAAAATTCGTTTAAAATGGGAAAATAATCTATTAACGGGAGAAGTAGGCCACTGTTAGGCCATTTCTTAAATAGATAAACTTCGTTTAAAATGGGAAAATAATCTATTAACATGAGGTAGGCCACTGTTTTTTTTAAATAGATAAAATTCGTTTAAAATGGGAAAATAATCTATTAACGGGAGGTAGGCCACTGTTAGGCCCTTTCTTAAATAGATTAAACTCGTTAAAATGGGAAAATAATCTATTAACGGGAGAAGTAGGCCAGTGTTAGGCCCTTTCTTAAATAGATAAAATTCGTTTAAAATGGGAAAATAATCTATTAACGGGAGGTAGACCACTGTTAGGCCCTTTCTTAAAAATATAAAATTCGTTTAAAATGGGAAAATAATCTATTAACGGGAGGTAGGCCAGTATTAGGCCCTTTCTTAAATAGATAAAATTCGTTTAAAATGGGAAAATAATCTATTAACGGGAGAAGTAGGCCACTGTTAGGCCCTTTCTTAAATAGATAAAATTCGTTTAAAATGGGAAAATAATCTATTAACATGAGGTAGGCCACTGTTTTTTTTAAATAGATAAAATTCGTTTAAAATGGGAAAATAATCTATTAACGGGAGGTAGGCCACTGTTAGGCCCTTTCTTAAATAGATTAAACTCGTTAAAATGGGAAAATAATCTATTAACGGGAGAAGTAGGCCAGTGTTAGGCCCTTTCTTAAATAGATAAAATTCGTTTAAAATGGGAAAATAATCTATTAACGGGAGGTAGACCACTGTTAGGCCCTTTCTTAAAAATATAAAATTCGTTTAAAATGGGAAAATAATCTATTAACGGGAGGTAGGCCACTGTTAGGCCCTTTCTTAAATAGATTAAACTCGTTAAAATGGGAAAAAAATCTATTAACGGGAGGTAGACCACTGTTAGGCCCTTTCTTAAAAAGATAAAATTCGTTTTAAATGGGAAAATAATCTATTAACATGAGGTAGGCCACTGTTAGGCCCTTTCTTAAATAGATAAAATTCGTTTAAAATGGGAAAATAATCTATTAACGGGAGAAGTAGGCCAGAATTAGGCTTTTTCTTAAATAGATAAAATTCGTTTAAAATGGGAAAATAATCTATTAACGGGAGGTAGGCCACTGTTAGGCCCTTTCTTAAATAGATAAACTTCGTTTAAAATGGGAAAATAATCTATTAACATGAGGTAGGCCACTGTTTTTTTTAAATAGATAAAATTCGTTTAAAATGGGAAAATAATCTATTAACGGGAGAAGTAGGCCAGTATTAGGCCCTTTCTTAAATAGATAAACTTCGTTTAAAATGGGGAAAAAATCTATTAACGGGAGAAGTAGGCCACTGTTAGGCCATTTCTTAAAAAGATAAAATTCGTTTAAAATGGGAAAATAATCTATTAACGGGAGGTAGGCAACTGTTAGACCCTTTCTTAAATAGATAAAATTCGTTTAAAATGGGAAAATAATCTATTAACGGGAAAAGTAGGCCAGTATTAGGCCCTTTCTTAAATAGATAAAATTCGTTTAAAATGGGAAAATAATCTATTAACGGGAGAAGTAGGCCACTGTTAGGCCATTTCTTAAATAGATAAACTTCGTTTAAAATGGGAAAATAATCTATTAACATGAGGTAGGCCACTGTTTTTTTTTAAATAGATACAATTCGTTTAAAATGGGAAAATAATCTATTAACGGGAGAAGTAGGCCACTGTTAGGCCATTTCTTAAATAGATAAACTTCGTTTAAAATGGGAAAATAATCTATTAACATGAGGTAAGCCATTTTTTTTTTAAATAGATAAAATTCGTTTAAAATGGGAAAATAGTCTATTAACGGGAGAAGTAGGCCACTGTTAGGCCATTTCTTAAATAGATAAACTTCGTTTAAAATGGGAAAATAATATATTAACATGAGGTAGGCCACTGTTTTTTTTAAATAGATAAAATTCGTTTAAAATGGGAAAATAATCTATTAACGGGAGGTAGGCCACTGTTAGGCCCTTTCTTAAATAGATTAAACTCGTTAAAATGGGAAAATAATCTATTAACGGGAGAAGTAGGCCAGTGTTAGGCCCTTTCTTAAATAGATAAAATTCGTTTAAATTGGGAAAATAATCTATTAACGGGAGGTAGACCACTGTTAGGCCCTTTCTTAAAAATATAAAATTCGTTTAAAATGGGAAAATAATCTATTAACGGGAGGTAGGCCACTGTTAGGCCCTTTCTTAAATAGATTAAACTCGTTAAAATGGGAAAATAATCTATTAACGGGAGAAGTAGGACACTGTTAGGCCATTTCTTAAATAGATAAAATTCGTTTGAAATGGGAAAATAATCTATTAACGGTAGAAGTAGGCCACTGTTAGGCCCTTTCTTAAAAAGATAAAATTCATTTAAAATGGGAAAATAATCTATTAACGGGAGAAGTAGGCCACTGTTAGGCCCTTTCTTAAATAGATTAAACTCGTTAAAATGGGAAAATAATCTATTAACGGGAGAAGTAGGCCACTGTTAGGCCCTTTTTTAAATAGATAAAATTCGTTTAAAATGGGAAAATAATCTATTAACGGGAGAAGTAGGCCACTGTTAGGCCATTTCTTAAATAGATAAACTTCGTTTAAAATGGGAAAATAATCTATTAACATGAGGTAGGCCACTTTTTTTTTTAAATAGATAAAATTCGTTTAAAATGGGAAAATAATCTATTAACGGGAGAAGTAGGCCAGTGTTAGGCCCTTTCTTAAATAGATAAAATTCGTTTAAAATGGGAAAATAATCTATTAACGGGAGGTAGGCCACTGTTAGGCCCTTTCTTAAAAAGATAAAATTCGTTTTAAATGGGAAAATAATCTATTAACTTGAGGTAGGCCACTGTTAGGCCCTTTCTTAAATAGATAAAATTCGTTTAAAATGGGAAAATAATCTATTAACGGGAGAAGTAGGCCAGTGTTAGGCGCTTTCTTAAATAGATAAAATTCGTTTAAAATGGGGAAAAAATCTCTTAACGGGAGAAGTAGGCCACTGTTAGGCCCTTTCTTAAAAATATAAAATTCGTTTAAAATGGGAAAATAATCTATTAACGGGAGGTAGGCCACTGTTAGGCCCTTTTTTAAATAGATAAAATTCGTTTAAAATGTTAAAATAATCTATTAACGGGAGAAGTAGGCCACTGTTAGGCCATTTCTTAAATAGATAAACTTCGTTTAAAATGGGAAAATAATCTATTAACATGAGGTAAGCCACTGTTTTTTTTTAAATAGATAAAATTCGTTTAAAATGGGAAAATAATCTATTAACGGGAGAAGTAGGCCACTGTTAGGCCATTTCTTAAATAGATAAACTTCGTTTAAAATGGGAAAATAATCTATTAACATGAGGTAGGCCACTGTTTTTTTTAAATAGATAAAATTCGTTTAAAATGGGAAAATAATCTATTAACGGGAGGTAGGCCACTGTTAGGCCCTTTCTTAAATAGATTAAACTCGTTAAAATGGGAAAATAATCTATTAACGGGAGAAGTAGGCCAGTGTTAGGCCCTTTCTTAAATAGATAAAATTCGTTTAAAATGGGAAAATAATCTATTAACGGGAGGTAGACCACTGTTAGGCCCTTTCTTAAAAATATAAAATTCGTTTAAAATGGGAAAATAATCTATTAACGGGAGGTAGGCCAGTATTAGGCCCTTTCTTAAATAGATAAAATTCGTTTAAAATGGGAAAATAATCTATTAACGGGAGAAGTAGGCCACTGTTAGGCCCTTTCTTAAATAGATAAAATTCGTTTAAAATGGGAAAATAATCTATTAACATGAGGTAGGCCACTGTTTTTTTTAAATAGATAAAATTCGTTTAAAATGGGAAAATAATCTATTAACGGGAGGTAGGCCACTGTTAGGCCCTTTCTTAAATAGATTAAACTCGTTAAAATGGGAAAATAATCTATTAACGGGAGAAGTAGGCCAGTGTTAGGCCCTTTCTTAAATAGATAAAATTCGTTTAAAATGGGAAAATAATCTATTAACGGGAGGTAGACCACTGTTAGGCCCTTTCTTAAAAATATAAAATTCGTTTAAAATGGGAAAATAATCTATTAACGGGAGGTAGGCCACTGTTAGGCCCTTTCTTAAATAGATTAAACTCGTTAAAATGGGGAAAAAATCTATTAACGGGAGGTAGGCCACTGTTAGGCCCTTTCTTAAATAGATAAAATTCGTTTAAAATGGGAAAATAATCTATTAACGGGAGAAGTAGGCCAGTATTAGGCCCTTTCTTAAATAGATAAACTTCGTTTAAAATGGGGAAAAAATCTATTAACGGGAGAAGTAGGCCACTGTTAGGCCATTTCTTAAAAAGATAAAATTCGTTTAAAATGGGAAAATAATCTATTAACGGGAGAAGTAGGCCAGTGTTAGGCCCTTTCTTAAATAGATAAAATTCGTTTAAAATGGGAAAATAATCTATTAACGGGAGGTAGGCCACTGTTAGGCCCTTTCTTAAAAAGATAAAATTCGTTTTAAATGGGAAAATAATCTATTAACTTGAGGTAGGCCACTGTTAGGCCCTTTCTTAAATAGATAAAATTCGTTTAAAATGGGAAAATAATCTATTAACGGGAGAAGTAGGCCAGTGTTAGGCCCTTTCTTAAATAGATAAAATTCGTTTAAAATGGGGAAAAAATCTATTAACGGGAGAAGTAGGCCACTGTTAGGCCCTTTCTTAAAAATATAAAATTCGTTTAAAATGGGAAAATAATCTATTAACGGGAGGTAGGCCACTGTTAGGCCCTTTTTTAAATAGATAAAATTCGTTTAAAATGGGAAAATAATCTATTAACGGGAGAAGTAGGCCACTGTTAGGCCATTTCTTAAATAGATAAACTTCGTTTAAAATGGGAAAATAATCTATTAACATGAGGTAAGCCACTGTTTTTTTTAAATAGATAAAATTCGTTTAAAATGGGAAAATAATCTATTAACGGGAGAAGTAGGCCACTGTTAGGCCATTTCTTAAATAGATAAACTTCGTTTAAAATGGGAAAATAATCTATTAACATGAGGTAGGCCACTGTTTTTTTTTAAATAGATAAAATTCGTTTAAAATGGGAAAATAATCTATTAACGGGAGGTAGGCCACTGTTAGGCCCTTTCTTAAATAGATTAAACTCGTTAAAATGGGAAAATAATCTATTAACGGGAGAAGTAGGACACTGTTAGGCCATTTCTTAAATAGATAAAATTCGTTTAAAATGGGAAAATAATCTATTAACGGGAGGTAGGCCACTGTTAGGCCCTTTCTTAAAAAGATAAAATTCGTTTTAAATGGGAAAATAATCTATTAACATGAGGTAGGCCACTGTTAGGCCCTTTCTTAAATAGATAAAATTCGTTTAAAATGGGAAAATAATCTATTAACGGGAGAAGTAGGCCACTGTTAGGCACTTTATTAAATAGATAAAATTCGTTTAAAATGGGAAAATAATCTATTAACGGGAGGTGGGTCACTGTTAGGCCCTTTCTTAAATAGATAAAATTCGTTTAAAATGGGAAAATAATCTATTAACGGGAGGTAGGCCACTGTTAGGCCCTTTCTTAAATAGATAAAATTCGTTTAAAATGGGAAAATAATATATTAACGGGAGGTAGGCCACTGTTAGGCCCTTTCTGAAATAGATTAAACTCGTTAAAATGGGAAAATAATCTATTAACGGGAGAAGTAGGCCAGTGTTAGGCCTTCTACGATAGATGACAACCAAACATTTGGCAATTCGTAGATAAGTCCAAAAATTGGAACAGTCGCTTTCGTTCTTATTTCCATTTTACAAAAAGGTCATTCGTGTAAGCACATTATTTTACATGTCATTCTCAGTTCTGCAGAAAAATCAACAAAAAGATCAATTGGTAAAAACGCACCTACTTTGAAAAGAGTTCATAAGCAATTTTGGGGAAAACAACTGTCCATTTTGCTTTGCACGTCAATTGCAGGTATAATTATTACTTCGGCAAACTTTTGATGACTTACTTTTCGTATGAAGTTAAACTTGATAATGAATCCAAGTTTATTATCGACAAAGATTTTTTTCCGAAAGAAATGTATTTTCTGGAATAAGGAAATCTTAATGATCATCCAAAATACCCGCAGCTCAAAATGGCCTGAAAGTCAACTAACTTCCAAAGGAGAAATAGCATTTGTAAATGAAATGCTAATTATATAAAAGTATCCGACGAAAAATTTCCTAGCTAATGCTAAAATGCTATTCGACTGGGATATTACTCCAAAAAACATAATTTTAAGGTTTACTTTCTGCGATCACTCAGCTCGGCTTGAAATTCTTAGAACTTAATACACTAGTGGTTTTTATGCTTAAAATGGAGACGAAGAACGATAGAGATTATAATTTTAAGTTGGCGTGTCCACAAGTAAGAAAAATTTCATATACACAATCATTTGAGTCCTGGAAAGAGAATGTTAGCAAAGTAGTTACGGATCAGTCCCTTCAACTAAGGTTTTTAATTATATATTTGTAATTTAACATTGAAAACTTTCAATGGCAGACTTTCGAGATGCTGGTAAATCGAAGTGTTTTGGGGTTTATAATTGACATAAATCCTACAAAGTAATAATTTGAAACAATCTGATTGAACCTTGGGTGGTGGGATACTGACGTTTGATGGCGCTCATTTCTAACTAGAGAACCTGAATTAAAAATTAATTTTTAATTAATGAAAGATTTAACGAAAATTTAACAATCCCCATTTTCGTAAAATAAATAACTGAAGGGTTAATCATTAAATGTACATACAATAATTATCTGAATTAAAATACCAGAAGGTATGATTCCAACTTTTCAATTAGTTTTGAATTTCAAAAAGAATTGCCTCTTATTTCATTACCTTTTCATTTTCCAGTTTTTCGGTTTTGGCGCCTACTCTCCATACCGCTACTTAATAACCAGCCTTGGAACATTTGTCTTTGAAACGCTTGGTAAAACTCTTAAGTAAGCTTTTAAATGGTAAAATATTGACTAGTGAGAAGCGCAACTCTGGTTGTCGTGTTATGGTGCTACTGTAGGATCAACCATTTCGTTGACCCTCGGTATTATTAGAACTTAATGAATTTTTGAAAAATTTCAAGTGAAACATTTTAATCAGGTTTTAAATAGAATTCCTTTCCGGTGATTGGTGCTACCAACGTTTATCTATGACCCGAAACTGAGTGGTTGCTACGCTTTTCAATTAACTTACGCCGACCATTTATTTAGAGTTTAAGTCCTACTGCCGCCGTTGGTTTGGATAAAGCTTTGCACTAACGAGCTACACTTATAAAATCTCTCACCAAAATTTTCTAAAGGTACTCTAAGAAATCTTAAAGTTGTATACATATTATATCAGGGAGACCGGCCATGGCATTGTTCTCAAAAACTATTCAATCTGTAGTTTTGAAATTTTCGGGGTATATTTGTGACCAACGGAACCTTTTAATTTGGAAAATAGTTCGTAGATTACTAAAGACTTTTATCCACCGATAGGCGTCAGCAAAAAAGTTCAGTGAGAAAGTTGTAGAGCGTACTCTTGAGCCTACAAATAAAATTTGTTCCAGTGAAAAAGGCCAGTTGGCACTTTGATATTAGGCCTACTTCATGGAAAAACAATCCAGTTGGTACTACCTAAAAGAGCTTTTGCGGAGCCATTTCTGAATAAAGCTATACTCATATTACTAATCAATGTAACAAAGAGTAAGTTTTGTATTCAATCAAGCAATTCTACATTTAAGACCGACAAGATACATCAGGCCATGTTTTTGTCGAATTTTAATTTGTTAAACGATATTTTTTCATTGAGTATTTAAAATCATTCTGACAAGATTTTAATTAAAGTTAAGTATGCCTCGTAATTCATTGGAAATGCGCGCGTTTATGGAAGAGTTATTTCTTACCACTTTGAAATTTAAGTGAATGTCAATTCTACAAGATAGCCAAACTTAAGCCCGCTCGCCCGCTCGACTTCAACCTGTTGCGTTTCATCTGGGATCACGCATATCGAATTGATGATCTTCCTTCAGAGAATCATCGACACTGGCCATCTCCTGATATGGTTCAGAGGTCATTTAGTAATATGGTTACGAGATCTGCATAGCAGAAGGAGGAGGAATTATCGAACCATACGAGTAATTTATTATTTTGACCTTTTTTTTCTTAATAGCTTTTGTTATATGTCAATAAGACACAATAACACCATGCTTTGTTCCTGAGCAAAGTTTTAAATTACTGAATTATTTATTGTTTAAATTAAAATCACCGTGATCGAACTGCAACACAACAATGAACTGTTACATGGCGCTTATATACAAATTAAAATGATGTATAAAAAACAGAAAGCTGGTTAAAAACAGTAAAAAAAAAATTCGATAACGTAGAATAAAATGGGACGATCAACCCCTCACTTCGCACACAGCAGTGGCACTAAAAGTGGATGCTATAGCAACTCCAGCTGACACCCTAACTACCTAGGTAAAGAGTCATACCCTCCAGAAAGAGCTCCTAAATGGGAACGACGGGCACTCATAACCCGACACAGCTGGCATTGGAGATCCTGGTGTGCTCCAAAAGACCGGGAAACCGGAACACTGCAAATCATACAGAGACCTGCCGCCCACAGCAGGCTACCCAATCCTCCGAGGCGACCAGTTTACCTGGACCCTCTCCGTTAGCCTGAGTGAAGCTCAGTTTCCAGCCCATACCTGACCGAAGTCGTAGGTGGAGATAGGATCATTTGATCATAGCTAACATCCCCCAGCGCGCCACCACCCTTATGGGTTACAAGAGCCAGACCGTGACTCCCAGGCAAAGCCACCAGTTATTGCACACTCTAACCAACGTTCAGTATTCCAAGGGTAACGTACAAAGCTTCACGACGGGTCTTTGGCATGTTTTATTCGCCGTCTTCACCGTGACAACCCGAACGCATCCACCCACGCCAGGATGAACCTGCGTGATGCGGCCCATTTCCCCCCTAGATAGAAGAAGATCTCCGTTTTTAGCAGGACCAGGACACCGACGTTAATGTTAGGTTTGAGTGTGGCCTACTTTTTACGCTGATTCAGCCGTGCAAGGTACTCGCTGCTCCAGCGTCTCCAGAAATGTTGAAGGATCTACTGTCCCAGCTGCCAGCGCAACAGAGGGTGACCCTTTCGCCTGTGAGCTTGGGTTCCGGTATGGCTGTTAGCGGCTTTCCGATGAGGAAGTGACCGGACATCAATTGGGACCAGTCATTTGGGTCTGCACTTAACGCTGTCAGCGGTCGAGAATTGAGGTACGCGCCTTTGACCCTCTTCAAGTGGAATTTTACTTGACTCCGGCCTCCCAGAGCTCTACGAAGTGAGGTGCAGCTGGAGGGTTGAAGTGACATTGAATGCTTTCCTCAGTTGACCATCTGCAAATCTGGTCGCTATTTGACGTCGTCGAGAAGAATTTCATGAAGTCCTTCATCTCTCGATCTGCTCCGACGAAGTTGTGGCCGCAGTTGCTGTAGAGGTTAATGCATTTGCCCCTACTGGGCATTAAGTGTTTCAGAGCGGCTAAGAGTACCCTTGTGGTCATGTCGCCCACCAGCTCCAGGTGTAAAGCTCGAGTGGTGAACCAGACAAAGAGAGCTACGTAAGCTTTAAATATCTTTGGATCGTGTGAAATATCTAAGGTCCGCTTAAAGAGACAAAAGGTAAAATCTTTGCGGGTTCGTTATGCCTAAATGAATCCGGATCATAGCAGAAGACAAGCAAAAACGACAAGAGTTCGTTATGAAAACAAAAAAGCAACTGCCTTCATTTAAAAACACAAATCTGAACGTCTTGTCTTTTTAAAGCACGTGCCTAAATCGAATCTTTCCCACCAAAGGGATCGCGTGCGCCAAACTCGCACTCGCTCACTCTCTCTATAAATTCAAAATATAGAATATTCTAAATACATATTGTTATAAACGCATTTTGTTGCTAAGGATAATAAACGGTGAAAAACTAATAAAGATACAAAGTTATATAATTACAATTTAAATATGTTAAATTCTCAAAGGGCAAATATCAAGAAAAAATCACAAAGATGTTTAAACATACTCCCCCCGATTAAAAGGTTTAATTAAATTTGCAATTTAGGTAGTAGTTGGATTGGTCTGCGCAGTTGTGTCCTGTTCGCCAATCTCACCATACAAAAGCGAATCTGTTCATTTGTTCCTTTAAAAGTTTCGTCAATAACTCCCATTCTCTAGCATAATCTCGGTGTCTTGTCTTCGGCAATGATTACGACGTCCCCTTCCTTCAGTGGTTGCGTCGGGTTTTATCGGTGTGCGATGGTGAACTGATCTCAGCTGAAGTAGATACTCCTTGCTCCATCTGCGCCAGAATCCGTCAATTAGGGTCTGGCGATACTTCAATCGACGAGTTAAATCAGTTCTGGTAACTGACGCTGCATTGTCTCCAGAGAAGCGTCTCGATGGTGGACTTGTTGTCCGATCTCCGAATAGAAAATGTGCGGGTGTGAGTGGTCGTGGCTTACTGGGGTCCTCTGATAGAGTCGAAGTTGCGTTATTTATAATCGCTTGATGCATTTTAGGTGTTTCCTAGTTTCGAGGAAAGTTTGGAAACGCTATAACTTCTCAACCGTTGGTTGTAGAGGGATAATTTTTCCACTTTCTAAATATGAATCGACCATTGTGAATTCAAAAACGCGCGAGTCGGTGCCGTAGAACCAATATTTAAAATGTTGTCAAAAATGAGTTTTGACGGTTCCCGCCAAACTATTAATTTTTGGCGGACGAAACCAATAAATAACGAAAGATATTGGAAAATAAATAAAAGTTGCAATTGGTTTCATCGAACTATCTATTATAGTTTTCTAGCAGAATTAAAAAGAGGGCAAAAATTTCAGCTGTCGAAGACTTTTCAAACAGAGTGTACTTGCAAGAATCGGTGATACAATAGACCTTGTAGCTGCCGAAGCACGCTATCACTCTACATGTCATACAAAGTTCACTAAATCTAAAGAAACATCAAAAGAATCTACAACCACAAGGCCAGAATATCTAGCTGCCGTGGGCCCATTTTCCAGAATTTGTGAATATATCTCAAATAATGAAGAATGTCAACATACGCTTAATGAACTATATGTTACATTGAGCGCCATTTTAGAAGTAAGCTCTCTAAAACGTTCCAAGATAGACTTTGTTTCACAGACCAGGCACCAAAACCAACGATAGTTACATATATAGAAACATCCAGCCACATTTTGTTAGACACTTGGCACAGCCAAAGAAAAGACAACGATCACGATGAACGTCTTAGGATTGTAGAAGCCGCCGCGAATATTATTCGCGAGGACATTAGATTGAAAATTTATGACACCTCTGTTTACCCCAGTGAAAATGACATTAGAAGTGGAAGCCCTGAGCAGATTCCAGAAACTCTTCGTTTGTTTGAGAAAATGTAACAATGGCCTCAGAAAAAAGATTATCGCCATAGAACACGCAATCGTATCCGCAGTTCGACCTCGAACTTTTGTTTCTTCTGTTCAAATTGGTCTCGGCGTACACCTTCATCGCAATTACGGTTCTCGACTGATGATAGATTTGCTTTCAAATCTCGGAATGTGTTCATCCTACAAGGAAGTTATTCGATTTGAAAGAGCAGTAGTACGACATTCTGGTGCCATAACATAAGACAAAAAGGCTTACGTCCAATTTGTGTTCGACAACGCGGATTTCAACACGCTCACACTTGATGGACAGGACACTTTTCATAGCATGGGTGGAATTAAGTGTGTTACCCCGTCGAATGCTGTACATGTTTCTACTGCAGTACCTAGACTTGCTACGCAAACTGTAAACGAATTGCTAGCCGATGCTGAAAAGATATCACCAATTGTATATAAAAAACCAAAGGTCTCCGGTTTAAAAACTATAGTCGCGAAAGCGCAATTTTCTGACCAGGAACCAACCACAGACGTTGTCACTTCTAAATCACTTGTGGATCTTTTATGGGCTATCGGTTCGACGATGAAAGAAAAGGACGCCCCTGGCTGGAATGGTTTTATGCAGAAGACATTTTCCGAAACACAAACACCTTATCAGATATCGAAGGTCATTCCAGTTCCATTTATAACTATGGATCCAAGTAATCCAACGACTATTAACACAGCCCTAATATTTGCTGCTACTGAAGCACGACGTCATGGACAACGGTTTTGCGTCGTGACCTTTGACCAGCCATTGTATATGAAAGCGGTAGAGATGGTTTTAGCAGCCGATCAAGACAGTCCTCTTTCTATGATAATTCCACGACTAGGAGGATTTAATTTACTGATGTCCTTTATGGGATCAGTTGGAAATATTATTGCCGGAAGTGGCTTGCTAGAGGTGTGGTCCATTATTTATGCTAAGTCTCGGCAGAACGTATGCAAACCGGCCACGCTTATTCTCGCGCCCTTCGGGCACACTTCCTAACGCAACTTGTTCTCACTTCGATACTTTTAGAGGATATTCAAAATATTGAAGACGACGTAAGACAGATTTGTGAACTCTACAAAATTATTCTACTAAATGATGAATCAGTATATAACGCTGACAACTCGATTTCCTTATGCTATGTACAAGGACGCCTAACGGAGTTGATATCGGCTTATAAAAATCGAAGCGAAACATGCAAACTGTGGCTTCAATATCACGAACAAGTGACACTGATGAGAATGTTTATTCTAGCTGAAAGAACAGGTGATTGGGAGCTTCACCTTCATTCAGTTCGTCAAATTCTCCCTTTTTGTCACGCAGCCGCGCACTTGCCGTATGCTAAATCTGCCCAAATATACCTCCAGCAGATGGAAAATCTGGTACAACTTTTGCCAGCTCCAGAGTTCCAAAACCTCATCAAAGACGGTTTCTTCACTATTCGACGGTCGGATCGATTTTGGAGTGGTAATTGGACAGATATGACCATAGAACCGGTTTTAATGAGGCAGATGAAAGTCAGAGGCGGCCTTATTCAAGGAAGAGGCTTAAAAGAAAGTACACTGGAAACATGGATACAGGCTATGTCAGCTTGGATTGAAATATCTGAAGCGGTGGAGCAGTTAAGTGGTGTATCAAATAAGACCTCAGAACAGCACGTGGAACTTCGAGACACTAGACAGTCACGTGATAAAGATGACACTAATAAGCTTGCGGCTTGGCTTAAAGATCACAATCCCTTCAAACGACAGCCCAAAGATTTAGTATCTCTATTTAGTGGAATGGTAGCTGATGAATCTGTAAACTGTCAGCGAGCTAAAGAAATCGGCATGCTTTCAATGACCTCTATGGTTGGCGTTAACTTTGCGGATCTGAAATTAAAACGCAGTAACAAAGTAAAAACGCTAGCTTCGATGGTAAATGGAATTAAAATCAGAGACGAGATTGTCGACGTAAATTCGCAGTTGCTGTTTAATAGAATTACTTGTGTGATTAACTCCAGTGAAGACATGAAAATTTATCTGACCTACGAGCTTGCTCCTTGCTCACCATCTCTTTTTGACGATGTATTTATGAGGAAAGGAACAAAAGCCTCTCTCGAAAAGCATTTGCTTACTATCGCCAATGAAGATTCCGATGTCGAAAATAATATGGGAACTCTTTACATTGTTGATGGTGGCCATCTCATGCATAAAGTAGTTTGGCCGAAGCCAGCTACGTACAAGGATCTTTTATAGTTATATCAGTCCTACTTGATTTCTCACTACGGTACCCAAGTAGTGGTAGTATTTGATGGGTATATCACCAGAAATTCTATCAAAGTTATGGAACAGATGAGACGAGCTTCAAAAAAATCTTCAGTTAATTTAGAAGTAAAAGAAAACACATATGTCTCCACTACACAAGCCGCATTTCTAAATAATTCGCACAACAAAAGTCAATTTATTGACCTTTTACGTAAAAAGGTATCTCAATCTGGAATTAAGACCTACCAAGCAGAAGAGGACGCCGACAGGCTTATTGTCACAACTGCAATTGCAGAAGCCGAAAAAAATAATATTCCAGTAACTGTTATCGCTGAAGATACCGACGTGCTCGTAATACTAGTATCTCTTGCTAATTCTTTTTGAAGCCGGGGTTTAAGAACTCTCCCGCTACTCTAGTCAACCTTTCTTTCCTTCGGAGCCAATTAGGGGAACTTAGAGACCACCTTCTTTTTACGCATGCTGTAACTGGTTGCGACACTACGTCAGCCCTGTATGGAAAGGGCAAGAAATCGGCTTTAAAAGTACTTGAAGCCAACAAAGAATTGCGAAATTTAGTGTCGGTTTTTAATTATCCTAATCAGTCGCACGACGATAAAGCCACAGCTGGAGAAAAGTTTCTAGTTTCATTGTACGGCGGTTAAAAGATAGATACCCTAGACTTCTGTAGATATTACTCTTATAATCGGTCTGTGTCACGTTTGCTCTAAAATCGGCATTTGAACTGGCAAAATTACCCCCAACAAGTGCAGCGGCAAGGCAGCATTCCTATAGGGTTTATCTCCAAGTACAAAAATGGAAAGGTGTGGACTTAAACGCGGAAGAATGGGGATGGCAACGAAATTCAAACGGTGATTTAAGCCCAGTAGTATACTTCACTTCCACCAGCACCAGATAACCTTTTAGAGATTGTTAGCTGCGCAGTTTCATGCAAAAGGAAATGCGAGTGCAAAGAAGCTGGACTCGTATGTACTGCCATGTGTGCGCACTGTCGAGGAAACAGCTGTGATAATGCGGGATCAATTTCTTTAAATGCCGATGATGAAGAGAATGATTAAAACTTGAGTTCCAACCCTTAAATTAATTCTGTTAAATGTTCAAAAAGTGTTCAATCAAATTTTGAATCTACGTTTTGTAAACATGTCTTAAATAAAAAATGGCTTCATTATGAATTAGGTAAAATTTGGTTATCAATTTATATATTATTCGGAGGCCATCTTGGAAAATGGTGACGATAGGTGCGCGTTATTTTTTTATTAATACAGTTTGTCTTAAGAATATATTTGCCGCAAGTTCTTTTATTTTATCGATTTCCGTTGCAAATATATGATTTTTTAAAAATTTGTAGTAAACGGCTGCCATCTTCTAAAATGGCGGCGATAGGTGACAGCTTTATTTTTTTTCTAGAGAGAGTTCTTTATAAGAATATATTTTCCGTTTGAATTTTTATTTTATCGGTTTCCGTTACAGAGATATATTTTTTTTTAAGTTTATAGTATACGGCGGCCAAATCGGAAAATGGCGACGACGCAAGCGTCCTAGATTTCGGGACTTTTGGTATATTTTTTTTTACGTCAAAAACTACCTATGGGCCGATTTTCAGCTTGTCTCTCAAATGTTCGGTATTCAAACCTAAAGTGCCTGTACTATTATAGTGACGTTGTTAGTAGATAAATCCAACAGTCGGTATGCCTTCGATCCTTCCTCGTACCCAACGAAAACTAGTTTCTTTGCTTTTCGATCCAGTTTCCTTCGCGTTTCATCTGGTATATGCGCGTAGGCAGTACACCCAAAATACGAATATGATGTAGGTCAGGCTTGGTACCATACCAAAGTTCAAAAGGTGTCTTGGTAATATCTCGACTGGATAATCTATTTTGTAGATATGTGGCTGTATTCACAGCTTCTCCCAGTAGCAGTTTGGAAGTTTTCCATCAGACAACATACTTCGGGCCATTTCGGTCAATGTTCTATTCTTTCTCTCCGCCACACCTTTTTGTTCTCGTGAAGAGGGCGCCGTGAGCTCCCACTGAATGCCTTCGTTACGAAGAAAATGTTTCATGTCATTGTTGACATATTCCCCGCATCTATCTGATCAAAACTTCTTTGGCTTTTGACCGTATTTTGTTTCGCAAAGCCGTACAAAATTGGTAATATGAGTAGTTACCTCACTTTTATATTTCAGAAGGGCAATGATCGTGTAGCGGCTATGGTCGTCGATTAGAGTTAGATTATATCTCTTTTCACTTGGTGTCGTTGTTGGCATAGGTCCACAAGTCTGTGTAAATTAAGTCTCATTTTCGTTTTGACTTTGTTAATGAACTTTGAAATGGTTAACGTCCCATCTTTGATTCAATACAAGTTTCGCAATTTTCCATTTTCTCACATTCAGAAATTACGATTCCATTTGCTAACTCTTTTCTTTCAAGAGCATTTATAGCGTCTGTATGTCTATGTCCCATCCGTCTGTGCCAAACATGAATGCAAGATTTCGAAACTTTATTCAGTACCAATTTCACTTCATTTCTGTGATTCAGTTTGTAAAGGTCATCGTTGCAAGATGCTGTAGCTACAATAGTCTTGTTGCCATCAGTAATCGTGCAACCTGTCTTATCAAACACTACTATAAAATCATGCTTTACTAGTTTTCTCACGGACAATAAGCTTCCTTTGAGTTGTGGGACATACATCACGTGTTTTACACTTGCTTTATTGACACCCGTCCCTTTTAAACAACAATTTAATGTTCCGTTTCCTTCGCCGGCTACCTGTAGAATGTCACCATTTGCAGTGTACACTCTGTTAAATAAGTCTTCGGCCGTTGGGATTTTGGCACTTATTTGCGATTATCTGATAAACTATGAATGATAGCGAGTTGAAACCAATTTTATTTTTAATATTTTACTAATATCTTTCATACCTATAGCTTGATTCACGTGTAGCATATCCATATCCGCCGGAAACGCCAAATATCGTTTTTGACAACTTTTTTAATAATGATGTTACGCCCCTGAAACCTGCATTTTTGGATTCTAAAGGGTCAATTCATATTTCGAAAGTGCCATTGTTTTCCGGCTACGTCAAATGGCTGCTCAGATATGGCCTATTGAAAGTTCGGGTCTCACTCGGAAAATTCTAAAATGCGTAATTAATCAATATTATTAATCCGGCATATAACCACAGCGTTCCAACAACTCGTTAAATCATTATATATGCTTATTGATGAAACGACGAAAGTAGTTTTTTTCGTCAAAAATAAGATATTATTTCTCGGTCGCCTCGAGCATTTTGGAATTTTCAGAGTGAGACCCGAACTTTCAATAGGCCATATCGTAGCAGCCATTTGACGTAGCCGGAAAACAATGGCACTTTCGAAATATGAATTGACCCTTTAGAATCCAAAAATGCAGGTTTCAGGGGCGTAACATCATTATTAAAAAAGTTGTCAAAACGATATTTGGCGTTTCCGGCGGATATGGATATGCTACACGTGAATCAAGACATAGGTATGAAAGATATTAGTAAAATATTAAAAATAAAATTGGTTTCAACTCGCTATCATTCATAGTTTTTCAGATAATCGCAAATAAGTGCCAAAATCCCAACGGCCGAAGACTTATTTAACAGAGTGTACACTTTATCAACTTATTTATTATCCAAGAAAGTGAAAAAATTCTTGTCATGTGGCATGTTGCGCCAGAATCTACGAACCAAGCGTCATCAAAATCTCTAGTTGAAATTTTAAACGCTGTATAACTGACGTTATTTCTTTTCGTCTCTGATTCTTTCGCCTCTGCGACAACCTTCGCGTGGTCTTTTGCTCTTTGCTTCGCTGTGAAAATTGTACAATTTTTCTTCATATGTCCTTCTTGGTTGCCTTTTATACGAAGCTTATCTCTTATATTTATTTGTCAAGGTTTCATAGCTTTCAGGAAAACTACACAGTAGTAACGCAACAACCAAATTTTCATTTAAGTTTTCACCTAAACCTCTTAAACGATCCACAATATCTAACATTGTTTCCAGATGTTTATACATGTCTCCGAATTCCGTCAATTGACTTCTTCACAATCGTTTCAATAAAAACCCTTTACTACAGAAAATGATTTTCTCGTGATAAATTTTCAGAGCCACCCAGACCTCTTTCGCTGAAGTTTTATCATGTATATGCATTAGTTGAGAATCTTCTACTTGCAAACCAATAGTAGCTCTCGCTTTATCATTGTGTCTGGTCAAAAGTGCAGTTATCGGTACCGGTGGCTGAGTCGATATTACATGCCACAAGTCGTCCTTTATCAGTTGCATTTCAATTTTGAACCATTGAGCTAGTCAAACTGTATTTTCATTGTTTCAGCCATTTCTCTTATTGGGCCTTGGTCATAACAAAACGAAAAAAACTTGAAGAACGAACAGTTTCAACCACGAAATAAACTAAAATTTCTCGATTACTTTCTTCTAAACACGTTCTGGACCCATAACCTATTGAATTATAATCGTTTGATCATAAAAAAGTCGTTTTATGAAAGAAATGAGTAATAAGTTTTTATTACGTCTAATACAGTTTTATTTACATTGACAACTAACAAGAAGAAGAAAACAAAATAGATAGATAGTTTACGACTATTAGTCAGTAGCGCCATCTAGTAGATATTAGCTTATAGCGCCATCTGGTATAATATACAGGAAGATAACTTTGTATACCAACATAAATAACGTTATTAATTTAACTAATGCTTGCCTCTCAAAAATCCAATATTGGTTAATAAACAATGACCTTCAACTCAATTTAGATAAATCAGAATACATACTATTCAATAACCAAGGAAAAAATATACAACTGGGACTAAACTCGATACACATAAATAATAACCCATTAAAAAGAGAGTAGAAAAATACAAGCACCCATCCCTCACATGGAATTATCACGTTGACTACCTGGGTAAAAAGCTCGCTCGAGTCTGTGAGATCATTCACTTTTGTAAAACCATGATAACATACTAAAATCCTGTTACTAGATAGTAAAATATTAAACTTTAAACACCAATTTCAACTTCCCAGCCTTGTATTATTATATAACGATGTTAACTCTGGCTATAGACTTACAGAAAAAATGTTAAGTGCGTAAATACGAGATCGAAAAATGTACTTAAGATCCCTGTATGTCAAACTGCTAAAAAACTAAAATCTATTTTTAACCAGGGACTTAAAATATACAATTCATTAACAAATGATAAACAATCTAGTCGGCATTTGTCATCACTGTTCAAATTTCCTTTAAAGAAAAAAACAAAAAAAAAACAATATATATAATAATATAATTTTGTTTTACTTTTTTCTCTAACATGATTGTGTATAGTTTTTAATGTTTTTTAATGATATTTGTGCAATTTTTAGACAGTGTTAAATAATTCAAAAGAGGGCTTACAAGTCGCCAATTGACTTAGCCCTCTAACTTCTATTGTAAATACTACTTACTGTTAATTAAAAATTCAATTCAATAAGACAGCATTGCAAAGCTACAGCCAGGGCAGAGTCGTTTGGCTTAGTGGAGCGACCCTTGTCCTGGCTGCGATGAGCTGGACACGAATTTGACCGGTGGATGATATTGAATTAAGGTAGATAGTAGCTGAGAATGCCTTTTCCGAGGCGTCGCAAAACCCATGGACCGACGACTCATCGACGTCTGGCGGTGATACGTGGCATAGTATAGCAAACTTCTCGATCACTAGTAGGTTCTCCCTGAAGGACGTCCATTCACAACAAAGAACTGTTACATGGCACTTATATACAAATTTAAATTATTTATTAAAAACTCAACGCGCTTTAAAAGCAGTATAAAAATATTAGTTCGATAACGTAGAATTAATAAGCCGCCCGCCCAGGCGAATGTCCGAACACCGTGGATCGGTCTCGTCCAATATTTTTGGGTCCAAAAACTTCCCTAAAAATTGTAATAATGTAGCCGAAACTATAATTAAGATTTTTATAAAGGCTTATTTATATCTTTGGCATCAAGAACCGTCTCTGTTAGTTCCTCGACATATAAGTACGTTTTTGCTACGTAAACTTTTCCAACGTTATATGAGTACGTTTTTGCTACGTACATTTTTCCAACGTTATATGATTTAGACTTTTTATTCCAAAACATTATGTTCTGTAGTTCGCCAGTTTTTGAACGAGTCTGGGGTCTATTTGTATGTTCGTTATAGTCAATTGCGGCAAGTAAAATTCTTGAATTGTAACTTTCCCACATAAATAATATTATTGAAATTTTACTATTGTTCGTAAAATAATCCGTGAAAAGTAATTAAAGCGGGACCGGCCATTTTAAAAGCGTGGTGAGAGAAATGCCATTTTAACAGTGGGTACCCTATTATACGAACGACAACAATAACTTCCTGCAGAATCATCGCAGAGATAAGCGAATAGAGAACCTATGCTCGAAATCTTTGCTACCTGCTTATTCGGTCAACAGCAGGGAGCATTGATTTCGAATGTTACTTAAAATCAGTGCTTCCTATACCTTTGACAGCATAAGCGGGTAACAATGACTTACACTTGTTAGAGTCTTAGGGCCCGTTCCAGAGACATTTTCAAAACTCGCGTAAGTTAAAATGTTACGAGAGCAAATCTACGAGACCCGAACTCTCGTATCTTAAACGCGTTCCAGAGACACCTTTTCAAGAATTCGTAAACTCCCGCTCTCTTATCTTTCGCCTTTTTTTTAATAACCTCCGCTACCCGCCATAGCCAATAGAAACGCCGGAAAATATCGATGGGAAGCGGGTCGTTCAGTTAAGCCTTAGCTTTGACTTGTTATTTATTTCTTGTAAACAGCGGCAGTTATTTTACTATATACAGGGTCTTTTTTTTTGCTCGGAAAAGTGTTTTTTTTTTCAAAAACTATTTATAGTACCGATTTCAAATTTGGAAGGTCAATTCTCTATACCGGGGGACATCAGTTTGAGAAATTTGAGCGTTTTCGATAATGTTTTTCACCAATTTTGAAAAATTATTTTTCGACCACTAGGTGCGAGATAAAAAATTTCTATTATAAAGTTGTAGGCCGTCATCGAAAATCCTAAAAAATTGTTCACTCGACGAAAAACAACTTATTTATCAGTGAAAATTCGAGCTTGAAAAATTTACAAGTTGGTGAAGCCAATTACGATTGTTTGAAACGATAATTGAAAAGGGAACAAGTCTAATACAAACGTAGTAGAGTTTTCACACTTGAAAAAATGTACACGTTTGGTTTTTAAATGCAGATATTTTATTCACATAAATTTTTACAAAACATTTTCAATAATATCACCATTGGCTGCAACACAGGTTTGTGCGCGGACAATTAAGTTCTCAAACGCTTTCTCTACCATTTCTGGTGTGACGTCTCGGCAAGCACTGATTATTCGTCTAATGAGTTCCTCCCTAGTTTCAATGGGCGTGGCGTATACCTTTGCTTTAACGAATCCCCAGCGGTGTTAGGTCAGGTGACCTTGCTGGCCAATGCACTGGACCATTTCTCCCTATCCACCTTTCAGGAAACTCGTTGTTGAGGTGCTCAGTTACTTGCCGGGAAAAATGCGGAGGGGCGCCATCTTGCTGAAACCACAACTGACGTCTTTCAGCCAATGGAAGGTCGTCGATTGCGTCACTCAGTTCGTTCTGTAGAAAATGTAAATACCTTTGGCCGTTGAGGTTCGTCGGCAGGAAAAAGGGACCAATCAAACGGTTTCCAACAAGTCCAACCCAAACATTGACCCGTTCAAATTGAACCTGGTGATGATATTCAAAACCCCAATGTGGGTTGATGTCAGACCAAAGATGGCTGTTTTGATGATTAAAGGGCCCATCTCTAGAAAATGACGCTTCGTCGGAGAACAAAACAGTGGCGTTAGCGCAACTGTGACGAGGATATGCCACAAAGTACGCGAGTACATTGTTCTCGAAGTCTAAATCCGGTTGACCCAATCCGCGAAACCTAGGTTGCAAGTTACCAAATTGATTGAAATCGTGAATTGCTCGTCTTACTGTATTTACAGATGGTGCTCCATTTGGATGTCTTTCTGCGAAGATTTCAGTTACTCTTCTAAGGTTTTGCGCTGCTTCTCCATAGTAAATGGCAACTATCTCGGTACGCTCAGCTACTGAATAACGAGGCATTGTTCGAAATATTATCAAACACTGATAATACTCTCCCAAAGTTTTCCTTTAAATACCCAATGCATGTTTAGGATTGACCTATAGCCTCGTGTTTTTTAAATCCGGTCGTTTTTTAACCAAAGTTTCAACTGGATTAGGTAATTCGGTTTCAATTATCGTTTCAAACAATCGTAATTTGGCTTCACCAACTTGTAAATTTTTCAAGCTCGAATTTTCACTGATAAATAAATTGTTTTTCGTCGAGTGAACAATTTTTAAGGGTTTTCGATGACGGCCTACAACTTTATAATAGAAATGTTTTATCTCGCACCTAGTGGTCGAAAAATAATTTTTCAAAATTGGTGAAAAACATTACCGAAAACGCTCAAATTTCTCAAACTGATGTCCCCCGGTATAGAGAATTGACCTTCCAAATTTGAAATCGGTACTATAAATAGTTTTTGAAAAAAAACACTTTTCCGAGCAAAAAAAAAGACCCTGTATATTAAACTTTATTTACATATTTTCAAATTTTGTTGTTATTTACATTTGTTTTTATATATCATTTACATTTATTATTCGTAAGTTTTACTCGAAATTGTTTTAAAAAAGGGGCATGCAAAG
Organism: Leiobunum rupestre; assembly: GCF_980474605.1. Taxonomy (NCBI): domain Eukaryota; kingdom Metazoa; phylum Arthropoda; class Arachnida; order Opiliones; family Sclerosomatidae; genus Leiobunum; species Leiobunum rupestre. Next base: position 4,969,052 of record NC_143392.1, on the reverse strand, counting down.
AAGTTTAACCAAGGTTGTAGGAAAGGGAAAAAATTGTGACTGGGCTAGAATGTGTTTGGTCGACAGAGTTACGAGAATAGTGAAAGGCCAATTTATCATAAGGATCAGAAAAGTCCACCACTAGCCAGAACAAGTGGTGTTTTTATTGGTATGCCAAGTGCGGGGTGTTTTCACATTACTCCTACGAGTACTCTACCGAGCGTGGATGGTAGTGCTCCCTTTCATTTGGCTTCAAAGAGACGGCAAAATATTTCTAGAAAGTAGAGGTTATCAATATTTAATTTAAATTTAATTGAGTTTCCCATATTGATGACAACACAATGAAAAAAAAACAATGATTGACAAAGCAAAATATTGCCAATGAAATGGCTATATTTAGAAAAAATCAGTTAAGGTATATTACTTACTAGCAGATATAGCTCAGTTACATTTTTAAATAGAAGCAAGGGCTGAAAAACCACTTCTAGGACCGCCTAGGCCAACGGTAGGAGAAATTTCAAAAGTGGTATTGTTAACGTTGCTCTTTTCCTACATTCCCTGAAAAACAGATTGACATAAATTTACATATAAGTAATAATTTGGTATACGTGTTAAAGGTGATAAAAGAAGCCATAAGAAACATCATACATTACCTGTGTCCTCCGAACCCATTGCTACTAGCAATGCTCAAACATTAGACAACGTTGCCCTGTCGGTAGTAAATAATCAAGAAATATTGAATGGGCTTCAGAAAATGATTCTAAACGAAATGGTAGCTCAACATGTTAAATTTTCTCTCTCCTTTTTGAGTCATTTGGACAATACCAATAAAATTCTGGTGGCCATACACAACTCTCTTGTTCGGACTGAAAAGGAAATTTAATTTCAGTGATCTAGCCTTTATAAACGAATAATTAAAAACCCTGAAACATAATTACATTTACCAGTAGTATGTCTACTCCTTTAAAATAAACATAATGAATATTACTGATTACCTTTTCTCTAGCTTTCAGATGTAAAACTTCCCACAACAATGAAACTTATTTCTTTATTATTGTCAGCTGACCAAAGTTTTGGTGATTTTTTTTAACGGAGCTGTCTCCATCTGGTTTTTCTCCTAATATCAGTTTGGCGGTAGATTTGAATTTCATTTGGATATTTTACAAAGGTGGTTATCACCTTCCTGTAATTTATAATCCATAAAAGCAGTTTGGGCTTCAATAAACATTGTATTAAGTATATTTGGGAGATTTTTATCATTGGTATCAGGTCAAAAGGGAGATGTGTCCCCTTTTTCTTTAAATGATAGCTACAATTCTAAATGAATACTTCTATTTGAGGAATTAAAATAATTTTATTATAAGTGGAGCATATATAAAAAAATCAAGGTGTAATACAAAAAAAATTATTTGGCTGATAACAATTCGCCGTCTTTCCAAAACAAATACAGCACATGATTCTGGGGATCTGCAATAAGATAATTTTAAATTTATTAAAACGAAAAGATAGTTCTTTCTTCGTTTCGTTTATTATTAAATAAAAATAGTGGTAAAGGAATTCTACCTGCGTAGCAGAATCTATGGAGCGCCCTTCAATTCAGGAATCGGCCATTCCCATTTGTAGCACAATAAACACCGTTTCAGGTAAATGTTTCATTGGTAGTGCCAAAAATCATTTTTTTAATCAATTCTTAGTATTGGGACACTCACGATACATTATTTTCAGCGGGATATCTGTTTCGATGTTGTTTACACCTTGATTTATCTCGTTAGCACGAAGTAATTCCACCGCCATTTTCTAAAAAATGATTAATTTCGCCTCCAAACGCATTTACGAGAGCTCTACGATAACTCCTGAGCTCTCGTAGAAGATACTACACTTTTTGTCTCGGTAAAACGTCTCTGGAACGCGTTTTTGAAATAGTATCGTATTTCTACTAGACACGCCCCCTTTTCAGTAACTTTACAAGAGTTTTTCGTCTCTGGAACGGGCCCTAAGAGGATGTGTTGAGAGATAACTACAAGCAGGGGACGGAAAAGAAAGATAAACGCTCGTGTTGGTTTCGACTGTATATTAAGAAAAAGGCCCTATAGCCCTGCAGAGGGTTGAAAGAGAGCGACATTTTATTACCTTTATTGGGCATGCATATAACAGAAACTGGTATGAATGTATTACTAAGAGGAAAATTAACTCGATCCGGTTTTTATTTCCTTGCCCTGTATAGGGAACCGAAATAGTGATTTTACTAGTGATACGGTTACCTAGTAGTGTTCGTAAAGGCACCAATGTGGTGAATTATGCGCATCCATTGAACAGAACGCAAAAAAGGGGGTTAGTCATCTAGTGTCACCTCTTAGTGGCTTAGATGACTCGGGTCAGGAGTTAGCAAAATAAATGTGGGATTACCTCGTAGTAGGGGCAAAGGAGTACTCCCGGTTAATACGTGGCTCGTAGAGTTCCGACTTACCTTTCGTTATTCCTGCCCCCCCCCCTCGCCAAGATCAAAGATAAAGAAGAGGAAAAATCGGTCAAACGTGTTATACTTACATGTAAGCATTGCGTTTCGAAACATACGCTAGTATTTGTTTGTGGAAACACTCCAAAATTCCCTTGTGCCTATGTAATAGAATTGTAAACCACATGTAACAACTAAAATTAGCTAAAAGGTAAACAGAATAAATGCTCGCACCTTAATTGAATCTAATACATATTTCTATCGAAATACTGGTTTTGAACAATGCGATATGCTTTTTTACAGTATCACATATCTATCACCGAGTAACGTGACAGAATTACTCATGGAAAATAATATACCGGTCATAACTGATAAATACGAGTGGAATTTCAAAACAGCCATAGAGCATCGGGTAAGAAAATGTTAACATGCTTCAAAACGTTTAACGTTACTATTAGTATTTATTAAAACATTTTAAAGTTCTGATAAATATCAATTATCTGTTATAGGCAATTATTAGATATAGAACCTTAAGTTTAATCGGTTGATTCCGAAATTAATGGACACAAAAGTTTCACTGACTAGAACCAATAACGGTTAGCTCCTTCAACCCAATTTTTAAAAGCAAAATGAAGAAGCAAAATGAAGTATCTAAATATTTTACTCGTTTTATTTTCAGTTAGGAGACGCGATGTTGACAATAATGGGAAGTTCGGGAACTTCAGATCTTCTCACTCTGTCGGCAAGTTGCCGAAGTGGATCTGTCAGGATTGTGACACTCGTGTCTAGAAACGGTTTGGAAGGCGAAGACTACAATATTCTAGGATTAAATGGATGGGTCTGGACTGCATTATTCATACACAGCATTTTTCTCTGTTTTCTTCTCAAAATATGCCACAGTTATTTGGAACCATTTGGAAGCTACTTTCATAATGTTTGGTATTTCATCTCTAACCTACTGCAAAACCGTAATGTTCCAGAAATTTAAGTTTCTTAGCCTTGGCATACGCGAAAACCAACTTAATATACTTAAAAAGGAAACGTTAAACGGCCAAACAATAAATAAAAGCCACGTTCGTAACACATATTACAATTTCTAATATTTAAAAAATTATAAGATGAATCATTAACAGACAGTATGCATATTCCAACGTTAGTACAAAAACCACATATAGCCCACTATTCGTCCGTCACTTTGACTTATGGCACTGACAAGGAGACTACCAGAGGTGTAACACACCGATTTGGTTCAAACTCGGGGGTTTGGTACACCTTCATGTAACTTGAAAAACTCTTAAGGGAAATGTCTCCATAGGCAACCGTTTTGCCATGGCAACCAAAAATGTTGTGACAACACAAAATGGAAATTTTCCCATTGAATATAATATGGGAATCTGACCAATTTTAAGCGCCCCTGTAAAAAATTAAAATGATAAAAATAGAAAATATAAATAACAAGTTGGCAAGCCAAAATATACCTCTCCTCGGAAGAATTGTCCCTAGTGGTATTAATTTCTCGAGATAACCCTTAAAGATATATCTCCGCAATTTAGAGTTATTTGTTAAAAATATTAACCCATTTCTATCCCGCCCGGTATAAAATTTTAATTATAATTAAAATAATTGAGACGAAACGACCAATTTTAATTTATTCAGAATATCATAAGTTAAGTAGTTACAACAGTAAGTTGGACGTACTATAACAATGCACAATTGAATTAAACCCTTTTACAGAACAAGTTTATCAGTTAAATATAATACGAAGCAAATTTTAATGAAATATCTACAGAGGCTTTTTGGAATTACTCGCTTACGAAATACTTGCCGCATCTTTAACGCTCATTTTATTTCAACACTCGCCCTTGATGAAGATACCGTAGATATCTGGTAGTGGACGACTCGTTCACTTCCTGTTGACGTTGTGACGCATACCACATGAAAAAGACCAATGCCGTCCAATTTCCAATATCATATAATGACTCGCACACCCAAGAAATCATTGACTGCGTTAGAAATCGTAGATATCCAAATATCCACACCAAATGTATTTACAAGAAGCAAAAACCTTACCATCAACAAAGCACAGAGAGCCACTTGACTAACCGCCAGCTTTTAAAGCAATTAACGTTAAATTATCTCCTTTGAATTAACAGAACTATATATAGGTCGTTAAGAAAGTGGACCACCCACAGGGTCTACCCTTTAACCCTCTAATCTCGGCTGACTGCGCTAAAACAAGATTTAACCTTTAAAAAATACCAGATTAGGCCTTCATAAATTCATTAATAAAAAAAGACTTTATTACCTATTATGCTTACGATGCCTGTCTTAATTTCAGTGAATCTAAGCAGCTATCGGTGGTTCTGTGGTAGAGCGCTCGACTGCCAAGCCGAATGGTCTGGGTTCGAAACCTGGGTGGCGCATTTGTTTTTAATCAATAGAGAAACGCTAAATTAGAATTTCTTCGATGCAATAATTTCAATTTCAATTCTATTTCAATTAAACCAAAATTTCGTACTCTATTAAATACGCTTCCGATAAAGCTGAAGGTCTAATTTTCAATAAGGTGTGACAAGTGTCGGTGGTTCTGTGGTAGAACGTCCGCCTGTCAATCAGGAGGTCTCGGGTTCAAATCCCGCCCGATGCGATCGCAAATTGATACTAAGACGAATACCGTGTACAACTGGTGGAAACCCTGCCATTGGACGTTGAGAGGTAGCATTACACTCAGCACTCGGTCCGTCCCAAAGTCATTAAGAAGAAGTTGGAGAGAAAACGCCCATATAAACACAACAGACTCAACATGCACATCCATCAGAACACAAACACAACAAATTCAACACTCACAACCTACGCATAAACATTACAAAAACGTAATACACCAAACCGTCACGACGGTGAGCGAAAAAACACCATCCAAACCAAACCGCAAATGCATCCGTTAACGCTCACCGTCACACGGTGGTTTTGCCAACCCTTTGAGAAACTGCGTACGCAGTGATTACACTTTGCACCGAAAATGCGAACGCGTTCGCAGTCCTGACAGACAGACCCACCCACAGACAGACACGGTCGTTGTATAACCCCTCCTAGGGGACTTTGTCCCCTCGGAGAGGTAAAAAATAATGAAAAAGTTGGAAATTGATTAAAATTTTACAGAGAGAGAGTACCTTTACAATTGGTCAGATTCCCATGTTATATTCAATGGGAAAATTTCCTATTTGTTTTGTCAAAAACATTTTTGGTTGCCATGCCAAAACGGTTGCCTATGGAGACATTTCCCTTTGGTCTTTTTCAAGTAACATGAAGGCCTACCAAACCCCCGAGTTTGAACGAAATCGGTGTGTTACACCTCGGGTCGTCTCCTTGTGAGTGAAAACTCGGAACCACTCCTTTAGCGTAGAGCTTGCAAGTTCTCTCCCCATTGGTAAAAGCGGATTTTCCCCAGTTCTTCGTTTTCCCCTTTCCATAAAAAGTTGTAGAGGTTAACGGTTGTAGTAAGAGTAGTTAACTGTAACGAAATTTAAACCGGCCACCTGAATTAAAGGCAATAAAAGTCGCTAGATGACTTGGGCCTTAGGTGGTGGCAAGGGGACATACTTATTTTTGCAAGCAAACTCTTTTTATAAACTTTGCGCAAGTTTTGATATTTTCAGTCAGAAATAGCCAATAGTTTTATCAGATATTGATAATTTCAATTATATATACCTCAGATATCATAGTTTGCCAAAATATACTATTTTGGGCAAGGTTTTGGCAAACATTTCACGATTATACCTATTTCAACCGTCGGTTCATTAAAATCTTTACAAATCAAATATTGAGTCAATCAGAATTATTAAAAATTTAACTCGGCTTATATTGCAAATGTTATAAGTTAGGCTGTTACTCAGCCTGGCTAAAGTAGTATCTTGCCGTTGTTAATGGGTCAACTCATAATCGTTTTTTACAAGCAAATAAAAATATCTTTATTTTAGGAATTCTATCGGTTATTTCGGATATGAAATGTTTAACATTTTTTAAATAAATAAAATTAAAATAATTCATATAATTCTGCACTAGGGTAGAAACAACAAATACCCCAAAACACTTATTTCAAACGGGATATCAGTTTCCATTACAATGACATTTAAATTTTATAGAATCTTAGAATAGAATTTTATGGTTAAATTATTACTGGGTTGTTACACACCTTTAAATGTAGAAAACATACAAATGCACGTATTACCCATTTCTCACGCAAATTACATAATCGAATAATTTTCAGCAAGGAGCACACCTATTAGAAAAAGTGTGACAATGTTAATTCTTGGTCCTTGGATATTAGCAACACTGGTTTTAATGAAAGCTTACAGTGGGAACCTAAAAAGTGACCTTCTCATTGTAAAACATGCTTATGTCAATTCAATTGAAGATCTGTTGGCGAGGAATGATTTGAATCCTTTCGTCATAGTTCCGACATCGTTTTTCCTTCAAGTTCAAGTAAGTTTTATCATAAGCATAGCAGTGAAGACGTATCTTTAATGTGTAGATTCAACACTCCTACAAATTATCTTTAACGTTTATGAGAGGAGTCGTGTCTGAGAAGAGGCGACTTGGTTAACGTTAATAAAAACAATAAATCCATACATCACTTATGATGTGCCTTAATATTAATAAAAATTAGCTAGGCTTATACCCGAGGCACCAATCTAGACCCTAGTCATCTAGCGTATTATATTGGGACTCTTTAATATCGAACGCCATTATCTCTGGCGCACCTTCAAATAAGCCCCTCGTAAATATGCCCCAAAAGAAAAAGTACTGGTGAGCGGTGATCTTAGAGGCCATCGAAATAGACCGTTACTTCCAATCCATATCCGTATAGTTGACCCCGTCGACACATCAGCCAAAACTTGCTTTCCCGTGGAGATGGCTTGCCCCCCCCACAAAAATTTTCGCCCCCTTAACAGAAAAGGTTTCGCTAGCTTATACAGGCCGGAGAAAAAACTCCCAAATCCGCTTCCGAATTGCCCGTGGCCCCGCTGATAAGGCGACCCTACGTATACGTCGGGAATAGACCCCCCGCCTGAGTCGCGTAATATTGGGCGTACGGACACGCGTCTGCGCAGCGTCTTTTTTCAAGAACGTGTCTTAAGGGCATCTTGGACGCAAATGAAGTTTTACGGTTAGATTGTCAAACTCAAAAGGAGCTGGTTTCCCATAAACGTCGCGTAGATCTATTTGGATAGTGTCAAAGTATTTCTTCTCAATGGGCACGTAATGCGGCGAAATGTACGTTTTCTCGATATGAGTACAAATCGGGCTGATTCGTCAACCGCTATTATTCTTAACAATTTGACGAGCGACGACCCCACCACTTGATCAGCGACGATATCGGAATAAACGAAAATTTGGGGCGGAATGTGGAAATTTAAGCGAGCCGGTTTCTCGCTTCTACCCGCGATAGTTTTAGTTCTTTCAAATCCTAGCGTGTTGCTCAATCCGTCACTCATAAATACGCCATAGGGGGTAATATTTTTTCCAACCAGCGCCACGTGTCCGTTCAGCGGGTCGTGGGTAAGACACACATTAGCGGCGGTGAATAACGCAGTGTCGTTTACGACTTTAAGTAAATGGTCTATACTCAAGTATTGGCCCGGAGGGATTTCTCGCATCGTCCCGACCATTTTAGGGTCAGCGTGTCCCTCATGTTTGGCAGGATTAACGCGGAAATAAACGTAATTGTCATAGGGCAACACGTTTTAAAACGAAAAGGGATACAATATTTCAACCAACGCAACTTCCAACCCCCCCCCCCTTTAATTCAATAGGCTCGGGTAATTTTATCGTGAAACAGGCTACCGTATTATTCGGAAATATCTCGAGATTTAAATTACTGGGTATCGTTAGGTAAAAGGCTTCGGACATCGTTATCCGAAACCCAAGAATTGAATGTAGCCGGATACCCTATCCACGATACGAAATATTCGACTTTCCCGTTTGAGCGTCGCTTCTTTAATACTTCATCAATTGTATATTCGTCCGGTTTTATAACTCGTTGAATTTCTTTGAAATAAAAATATCCCGTGATGGCTTCGTCAGCCAAATCAACGAGCTTAAATTGAAGAGGTCTTTTAGTATTCTTGAAAACAACTTTAAATATTTCGGCGCTCCAGTTTTGATCGCTGTACCCTTTTAAAAACGGTCTGGCAGTTCGGGTAATCCTTACGTAATCGTTGACTTTGATACGGCATTTTCGGGGCTTGAGGGCGGCTGGCTGAGATTGCCCTGGTTTGTAAATATTTCTATAAACTTGAAGAAAATTTTTTTGGTTTACCTCGACTGGAGCCATTTTAATTGTCGTATGATAACTGTGGTCATACGAATGAATTAAATTGGGCAGCTCTTCGAGATAGCGTCGCGTGTTTTTATGAGTAAAAAACGATACATGCGCTGTTTCAGGGTCCTATTAAAACGCTCTACCATCGCGGCTTTAACGTCACTTGAACTATTTATTACCACCTCGAAAGACAGGTGCCCTAGGGGGACATTTACTATGACGGATAGGTTTTGACAAGTTGTTGAGGGGACCCATTTAACAACTCGGGTTTATAGCTGTTTGCATAATATCATGTCAGCTGATTCCACACCATCTACCGAATAGGGACAGGGGGAGATAAATCATCTAACCTATTGACCTAAAATGGGGGGTGTCGGGGCTTAACATCGTTAATCATCTGACCTATTGCCCCTAAAATGGGGTGCCTCCAGCTATCCGTAGTTGACCTTTTGACCTGCAGAATATTTTCGCAAATGGGGGAAATGCTTATCCCCAAAGGGGGACTGTTTCACCCACCCGCGGGACCTCATATCGGTAGAGGGACTCACTTATCTCTAACGTTTTATAATTCATGAGCTCCGTTCAAAATAGTGTTGGAAGTCGAAAAATTTTTCGCGGAAAATGACCGAGGCATTTTTTCCGGAAAATTTTCCGTATTTGTCCGAAAAAAAATTAAAAAGGTTTCATTCCATGATTAGTCTAATTTTGTTTGCAAATTTAAATAAAGTGGCTTTTTCGGCCCATTTTTTTCGAATCTGAAAGTGAAATTAAACATCTAGACTAGTTTAAACTGATTAACAATGTAACACTATTAATGTTTTGTAGTATGTCTACTGATATTAGACATTTTTTATCGATACAATTTTAAAAACATTAAAAATCCCTGAAAAGTTATTTCAGTTTCAATTTTTAATTTTTTCGATTTGCGGAAAATATTCCGCTTTTCTGGAAATTTTTCGGCATTTAATTTTTCCGGAAAATTAACAACACTAGTTCAGACGATTTGTGATAAAAGGTTCGGTAAGTCGATCTTCAACTACATCCACCCATTTTTCTTAATTGGACTCAAGGCCGGTCTAATACCTTGTGGGGCCCTAGGCCCAAGCTAATTTTGGTGCCTCCTTTCAATGGCGAGCTAAGTGAGCCCTTTACTTTGGTCTCGCTTCCGCAATTTGTAATTGACCAATGGATGGAAAACAAAAATTTCAATGTAGACTTTGCGGATATTTGAGTGGAGTTAATAAATGAATGCTTTACATGGTATGGAAATATATGGACGCATTTACTAAAATTAGGTACTGCGAAAAACAATTTCTGAAAAGTAAATGATAAAATCTTTGTACTTCTAATTTTTTCGAAACCTCTTGGTATTTCTTGTAGGCTTGGTGGCCCAGGCCCAGGCCCAGTCGGCCTATTGGTTGGTCAGGTCCTGATTGGTCTGATAAATTATACCACCCCCATAAGGAAATTCTCTGTGTTGATATGGTCATCTCTGGAAGCAAAAATTTATCGAACACCAAGTAAAGATTAAGGTCATAACCTGCGCTCTTGATTATAAAAAAGAACGCCAAGACAGAAATTTCTATGTCAATATTTTGACAACTTCCCTTTTTTATAGTGAGCCGATAACGATCGTGTCCCCCGCGTCTTTAAACCATTTTTAAGCGAAGAGACTAAGGTAGCACCTTTTAATTATTATAATTATAATTATTTTACATTTCCACCTTAAATTTTTAAATGGATTATATTTTTTATATATTATACTTTTACTAATTTGTTAAATAAAATTTTGAATTTTTCTTCAATTTTGAAATTATAAGAGAATTCCCTGCTTCATTCGTATACCGGAATTTTCAATAACTTATATAGTTTTGGAGAAAATTGCTTGTTAAAGCCAATTCAGACACCCTGTATGTATAACATTTATTTCATACATGTCTACTTTTAGGAAAATAAAGGGAATATTTACGACGATCTCCTTCAAAGGCTAGACGACACTGGAGGCTACGCAGATAGTGTCTGGGACGTTTACGAGGGTTTTATGGACGGGAAATTGGCGTTTTTTTTAGACGAGGTGCAAGTTATCGATTCAATCAACGAATTTTTCCAAGATACACCGGTGGGAACAAAAAGGTTGTGTGTCGGAACAGAAGGATACGAATGGGGTACTTCACATATATTTCTAAGCCAAGGAACTCCTTTCACAATTCTAGACCGCATCAATTATCTGTAAGAATAGTGTTTCTGAATTTTTTTTAAATTCTTAATTTATAACATTTTATTCCAATATCATTATAGTTAAAAAAATTTAAAGAGCAAAAAATAATATTTGCACAATATCAAATAGATTATTATTTAATTTATCCTTAATTTGGTCAATTTCATTTTTCCGAGAAAAAGTTAGTCAACTAATTTTTCTTGTAGTCAAATTAATTATCGCACGAGCTTTTATTAAAAGGTAAAAGGTAAAATATACCACTAGACTGGCCTCAATTCAAAAATAGATTAAACATGGATAATTTGTATCATTTTTACTAGTCACAAGAGCCAACCGATTAAGTAGGGTGGAGAAGTAGTTAGCATTTCCACCTCGCAGCAGGAGGAATCGGATTCGATCCCAGCTTAAGGCAGAGGGTGGAAATTTAAACAACTCCTTCTGTATTGGGTTTGCAAGTTATCTACCCCTGGTTAAAGGGGTTTTCCGCCGAATTTTTCAGTTTCCCCTTTCCATAAAAACTTCTTTAGGTTAACGGTAACAGTGAGTGTAGGGAGCTGTTGGCTCGCGTGGTATGAAGTGCTTACCACCACCCTCCTACACATTGTAACCCGCCACCTGTTTAAAGGCATTAAAAGTGACTCGATGACTTGGGGCCTAAGGTGGTGCGTTGGGTATTAGCCTAGCTGATTATTTTAATTTTTAAATTAAAATATAATTAGAAATGGTGGAAGAATAAACGTTCCATTTCTATATACACTTTTGAAACAGAGTTTTTAAATATGAAAAACATGTTTGCGTTAACCATTTGTTGAACTTATTTATTTTAGCCTGATCAGATACACAGAAACAGTTCAGTCCGAACCACGAAAGCGGATGTCTACATTTATAGCCAGAAAGTTCCTTGCTAATGAAGATAATATTGAAGTACAGGTGTTGTCTATTGATTTTCTTCACCCCGTTTTTCGAATCTGGTACAGTGGCTTAGGAATATCATTTATTGTCGTGTTTCTTGAAATAACTTTTATAAATCTGCATTATAAACTTATCAATGTGTAAGACTTAATATTTATACTTAAAGCACCAGCGGCTATTTTGAACACAGACAAAACAACTTTCGTGAAAAATGCTAGAAGAAAAGTAACATTTCCGGCTGTACTTTGATATTTACTGATATTAGGTATAAAGCTTAGCTAAAATGAGTATTCTTTAAAAATAATTAACTGTATCGCCATTTCGCGGTAACCTTTGCTTGATTAAAAATAAAGGTATTAGTTAGTAGGGGTTCCCTTTCTAATCGAAATATTTTATATTCGACAAAACTTCATACAGAGAAGACCAAAAGAACATAAACGGATTTTTCAAAATAGCTACATACCATCAAAGATGTGTGGCGCGGGAATATGGCGACAATAACAAAATACATGTAAAGTTAGTTAATTGCATTTTTCTGAAAATATTAGCTATAACAGAGATCAAAGTTTATAAACTGGAAGCTTTTCCTTCACATATCGAGTAAGTGTTTTGGTAAGGTGGCGTAAAATTTTATTTGGCTAATGTATTGAACTGTTTACAATCTTGCATTTCACGATGTTCCACTACACGGATAAAATTTCAACCACGTATTTATTTTAAATTGTAAAACTTATCATACTTAAAATACTTAACTTTTGAGTCTGTGGATACGCTACTTTAAAATATTTGAGCCCTCCAAAACCAACTTGTATCAGACTTAGGCTTAAGAACATTAAAATGTTTCGAGAAGAGGCTGTTATTAAATGTAAAAATTACTGCAAATCATTAAGTTCCAATCAATATAATTATTAGTCAAAATAAATCAAATGAATTTCTGTCAAATCGAATAGCATACGCCTAGTCTCAGGTTAAGGAGATAAAATGTAAAACTACCCACGTAAAAAATGAACTATTTTAACTTTAATGGAAAAACGATAAGCAACCCTTAATAACCTAAGGCTTGAATAAATTTATAAGAATTAGTTTAAACAACACTATTTAATAGCCCCCAAAAATTCTGCAAATAAAGGAGTGCACTCTAATTGAAATCTTTGATTGGTGTTTTTTTCGGCTTAAATTCAGTTTAATCGAGAAAGGAAAACGAGGAACGATAATTCCAATTGCACTGCTCATACATTGTTAGTTTAATCATTTCTATCAAACGACACGATTTTCTCGTTGTTACTTGAAGACACCTTCAAGCAACATCTTTTGCGCCGTTGCTTGTTGTTGTGGTATGACTCGACGTTATTTTACATTCGGTGAATGTTGCCATTTTTCTTTATTCTCAGAAAATTGACTTTCTTCTTCATTCTCCGAAGAAAAACTGTCTTACTCAGACAGTGTCGAATTCTTTTGCTCCTTATCCCGATAAACATCTCCTAAATCTTCTACTTCCATGATAATCTATTGTATAGCTTCTTCGTTGGTGGTTACTTCTATATGGTTCACGCGCAGCAGATTTTCATCAACTGATTCGTGTTTCATTGGGAAACCATATTCTGTGTCCTTTCGTGTAAAAAGTATACCCCACCAGAATACCTAACTGAGCTCGCTGTTGTAGTTTATCTTTGTATTTAGAATATGTACAAACGCTAAAGTACCCCTCCTTTTCAATTGTCCGGCACTTGGTTTGCGATTCCATCGGTGTTCTAAAAGGGTTATATCTTCCAATTTACTATGCTTGAGCCGATTTCTGATATATACCACTGACATAACTACCTCTACTCATAGTTTAGGTGGTTATTCTGCATCTTTTAATATAGCTCGTACAGTGTCCATTAGTTAACGATTTATTCTTTCGTCTACACCGTTCATCGGGGCGAAAACGTATCAGTCCTCTCATGTTTCATTCTCTCTTTACGACAATAGCTTTCATGTAGTCCGCGCAAAACTCCCTACCGTTATCAGTTTAAATGTCAATAACAGTTGGTTCTTCTAATCGAGCTCAAAATTCTACGATACAGGATAAAACTTTATTTTCCCTTTTCAAAATAAAGATCTTCCTATACCTGATATAGTCGTCAATTAAGGAAAAGAATATTTTGCTCCGCTTAATGACTCAACGGAACACGGGCCCCAAATATCCGCATGTACTAATTCTAGAACTTTTGATATTGTCCAGACTCTTGTGTCTTTGGTGATTTTGCCTATCTTGCATGCTATACAATTTGGAAAGTCACTCTTCAGTGGGCCAATTGCATCTAACATATTATTTTTAATCATATATTTGAGGCTAGCCGGCTTAATATGGCCTAAACGCATTTGCATTGGTTCTATATTTTGGAGGGACTAAGGTCTGTGTTTTCAAGACATAATAATTATCTTGTAAATTCGCTTCAAAATCTAAATCACACCTTGAAAAATTACCAATGAGAATTGCCTTTTAAAGAGCACTCTTCCATCTGGCTTTATCCCTACCACGACCCGATATTAGTTTTTCCCGCATACCCGGTGTTTTGATTTGATAGCCCCAGGAATGTTTCTCAAAAACTATATTCTGGAAATGTGAAATGTGTCGATGCGTTGGAGGACTTACCTTTCATCGATATCCCACATATTTAGCTCCAGCATGACGGAGAAGTGTTGTTTCGAGCGATATTTGAAACCAATTTTCTCCCTTTTTTTCAACGTCAAAAGATTAAATCTGACCGGGTAACTGCTGTTAACAATTACAGAGCCCTTGAAAACAGCGGGAATGTTGCTTTCAATAGAGGACCACAAAAGAAGAATTCGGAGAACGCAAGCTGCTTTGGTGGTGAAATTAAACCACATAATATTTTTAAGACTTTCAACGAACTACAAAAAGTTAAATCGTACTAAATATATGCCAAAAAATATCAAAACGTATTTTCGTATCATAAATTTCCCAAATGTACTAAATACGATAATAAAAATTCAAAACGTATGTTCGTACTAAAAATTTTAAAACATATTAAAAAAGTAGAAATGTACCGCTCGGAACAACACTGTGACGGAGTGCCAACTCACCAGCAACAAGATGTGGTAGAGTTTCTTCAAAACGAGTTCCCTTGACCTTGGAAAAAACGATCCAATTCGATGGCCTCCTAGGTGCAGTGTGTCAGAATTTATAGCCCGGTGAACCTAGCAACAGGGGTCATACCGCCGGAGGCTTATTTTGGTCAATAGATCTGACACCGCTTGACTTTTTCCTGTGGGGATTCGTAAAGGAGCAAGTTTATCAGACGCAAGTCACTAGCGAAGAAATTTTTGCAGAGTTTCAAATTGTAACTCCAGCTGTGATCTTAAATTTATTTTAAAATATGCTTTATCGCACGCAGACGTGTATAGCAATGGATGGCGGAATTACCGAACCTCATTTATTATCAGAATAATGCATTGTAAGTCGTTCAAAAAGTGTAAGTACTATAATTTTTTGGAAAATTCATAATAATTTAAAACAAAAACATTTGGTTTCAAAATGGTGATGCAAAACATATAAATTGACAGCTAAAAATTCGACCATTCAACGAAATTTCGGTTAACTGTTTATTTATGGGCATTATTCGCAGTTATAAAACGATTTATTATGCGACATATTTTTATGAGAATTTTTGGTTATGGATCAAAACAAAAACCAAATTTCCTATCCAAAGGACCAAACCCCGAACTCTAAACATACAGAGCTAAACCTAAAAGCACAAAGGTGATAAAAAGAAAGAGGATAGAAGAATTTTCAAATGGATTTATTATTATTGTAATAAATATGGGCACTACGTGACTACGCTTCATTTTAAAAACAGAAACCTAAAAGGGGACAGAAGGTTAAGAATAAAGAAGGTACAGTTTGGTTTTATAATGTACGATGCGAAGAAACTCAAATTTCGGTTGAAAGGCAAGGATCAGTATGCCTTGAAGTAAAATATAAAGGTAAGTTTAATGTTATATATATTTGAACCATGTAATATACCGGGTGTTTATATTTGTTCACCCAAGGCATTATTCCCTAAACGTATATTCCAATAATGTAAAATTTTTGGGATGTATACAAATAGAAGAGATCTTTACAATTTATAAATTTCAGAAAAATCGTTGCAATTTTCACGATTTTGGTAAAATTATTTTTTTACCCCTATGTGGTAGACAAAACCTTTCATTGAAAAAATTGTAGAACTTACACACAAACTTAAAATAAAGTGTATGGAATGCCATTCAGGACAAAATTAAACGAAAATAGATCTACCTACGTAGAAATATGAGCCTACCTTTTGGGTAACCATTCAAATTATAGGCCTACCTTTCAAAAAATTTAATTGAAAGGCAAAATAGGTCTTCCCATAGAGGCCTACCTTCTTTGAAAGTAAGGTATATGCCTATGACAATGTCTCCTCCAAAAGCAGTAGCAACCGATAGGGGCAAAAATAAAAACGGCGCTCGTATTTAAAAAAAATAAGAAAAACGATAACCACCGTTGGTCTATGTAAAGATAACATTGAACAACGCGGAAGAGTTCAAAAAGTCCAACAATGTTTGGGGAAACTAAAATAAATTTATATATTTAAAACCTATACGCAGTACTTCGGTCGATAGGCCTTCAAGGCGAAGTTACAATAAAAAATCAAACTTACACCGAGTTTTGGAATAATTAGTTAATCCTTAATTTATTTTACAAATCAACTCTTATACTAAAAATGTTTCATCACGAAATTCATAGGTGGTCGTATGGCTAAAGTATTTCAACGCTCGTGAAATCGCATGAGCCCCAATCTAGTAATATAAAAGCGCACACCCGAATAATTAACTTTTTTATTTTGTTAAGTAATATTCCTAACAACTCATCCTTATCCTGTGCTCAGTTGCAATAAATTAGTAAATTTCCGATTTTTGAACTAATTTAACCTTGATTTAAACATGCCACATAATAAAAAAATTGGTTATCTATTTTTTAAATTTTAAGCGGTTTAACCAGCATTTTGGTTCGGAGCGTGCACATATTTGACTAAAAAGTTGCATAAAAGCATGCATGTCGGGGTAGAACGTGTCCTTTTGCCATGGCAACGGGGGAGGAGTTCAGGTCTAGTGCCAATACTATGTTGTAAACTTGGAAGCTCAAGCCCTGATTTTAATTCGAAATTATATCCAAGAGCCAGTGAGTCATGCGTCGGGAGGCCCATTATTAATAGAGAAACAGAAATGAAAAGACCCTTTCGCAAGTCTGAGGAACCGAGATTTTAAGTTCAATCGAAAGACAACGAACACAAACAATAGATTGATATTTCCATCCCCCTTATTATTTTTTCGCTTGTTAGTAAAAACAGAACAATTTAAAGGAAATTATAAGTGAATGATTAAGGAAGTTACTTCCTAAAACCAATAATATAATTCGAGAAAAAAATTAAAAAGCTTCGATTACGAAATGCCATGAAATCTGACAGGACCTCTGGACAGAACAAGAAGTCGAAGAAATTATAGCACAGTTCCCTGTTCTCAAGAATTCCAAAACATTTCTATAATGTTCAGGTTTGATCTTTTCGGAAAGTTTAAATGATATCGATCTGAACACTTTTCTATGCATTTGTAGGGCTACAAAGACTCGTCTATATAAGCCCTGAATTGCGGAAACCATTTGAGTTTTCCAATACTAAACTAAGTCTCCTTTTCTTTCACTAGTATGTTTGTGCGCAGTTGTAACTTTTTCGGTTTTACTGAATTTCCTGAATCATAACACTAACTGAGTCGGTATAAGTTCAAGAAAAGTATCCACTTTCAGCGTCTGCTCCTCCCTTTTCTTCTACAATACCATTTTGAAGTCTTCGGAGGACTTCTGCCAAAACGAACACAATGTTTTGGGCCATAACTTGATTAACTGGCTTAGAGCGGCCCCAGTAACGGAGCTGAGAACCGATAGGATTGGGTCCAGCAGAATTACTCCGTGAGCCAACCTAGTTACCGGTACCAAATGCGCGCATCAAGGTTTGATCACATTTTCAACTAGGCATACCCTCAAGGGTCATGGTGGACTTTCGGGGGGGGGGGGTTAGCTCCCCCCCCCAAAGGGAGGATTAAATTAAAAAATTGGGTTAATTATCGCGTTTTTAAGCCTTGTTATCTCCAAAACTAATTGCGATGTAGAACTGATAATAATAGCATTGAATACGCAATCACCCGTTGAGTAAGGCATGTTCAGTGTTGCAGTGCCGTAAAAGGCACCGTTCGGGAGCTAGTATGGATGAAAAGCATTGAAAATATTAATGACGTCAATCAAATCAAAGCATGCATTCTAAAATATTTTATCGCATTTTCGAAAAGGCCTAAACTTACGTTAGAGGTCATCGACCGAATTCTTAAAAATTTAAGGTGTGAAATTTCCTCCCTAAAAGGCAGATGGAAATCTGAAATATGGCGTTTTAATGAGCTTATATCACCTTAACTAATTACTTCAGAGTATTAAGTATCGCACCATTCGATAGGCCATCATACGTAAAAAATGTCCTGTTTTGTGGCGTATTCCATTATAACGATCGGATTGGGAGTTAAGTGGTAAGAAAAACCTTTTTTCTAATGGCTCAAATCGAACCGGATGTTCTTGACACTTTTCGACACATTTTAGAATTATACGCCTACACTCTAGGTCATTAAAACACTTTTCCGACATTCGAAGCGGAAATTTCACCCCCATTTTACATCTAAAAAGGAATGAAAATTGAAGAAAGGGCTTCAAACACTGTTTTCTGACCACGTCCATCTTCTGACCCAATAGCCTTAACGCGTTGAAGTTTAAAGGAATGCGCAGCTTATAGTTCCTAGATGACTTGGGCCTAAAGTGCTGCCTAGCTGATTATTATTAAATATTTTTTTAAATCATATTCAATGCTGTATTTGTGATATAAAGGCGGGAAGCAAGTACTTAGTGGTTAAAATCTTAGCGTGATGTCCTTCGTTCCAACGTAAGTCACAAATGTTCGAACTTCCAAGCTTGAGTTTCCCTTTTCCTCTTCGCAAAGGGCCATCTACTAAATAATACATTCTCTCCGTGCTCGATAGAAATTGGGCTCGATAAAACCCTTAATTTTTTCAAGCTGCGATTTCTGTCAAAAAATATGGTAATGTTAAGAAATGCCTTACGCCTCCAGCAGCTCTTCGGAGGTTTTCAGAAAACGACGCCCGTTTATATGATCTTATGAGGGTTAAAGTTCATGTTATCGTCATTAGTAAAGTTCAATTTCAACTGGTATATACAAATAAACGTTTTCCAATTACTGACATTGGAAAGATTTCGAAAATATATTTTTCCGTGGGTTCTTGAATAGTTGCGGTAATGGCTGGCTCTAACGAATAAGTTTCGTACATCCCTGCAATCTCGCGCCGAAGATCAGCGAATAAATCCAAGCTCTGTATATTTAGGTCTGGAATATGTTCATCAAAGAGTCCTTCGCTAAATTCCACAACTGCGGTGTGTTTCAGCACAGAATTAAACAGAGCAAACTCGGGTACTGGAAAAACGCAAGTGTTCATGCGCTTACAAACACGGACCTTCCCGATTGTGTTGCGCTACATATATTCCAATAAATGGATGTTTTAGGCTTTGGTCGTTTTCCATTACTTATAATGTCGAAGAAATGAGAGCGAATGAAATTAAGTCAACAAACGTATTTTATTTATAACAACCTTTTCTTTGAAGTACAAATAAAAATGGTTATAATAAAAAGTTTTGTTTAAAAATAATTAATGCGCAGTATTTATGTCCAGAGATATTACAGCATCTGGATATAATATTTATACTCTCTCGGACCAATCGTTAGCTGAGCAGTAGTGTTCTACGTTATCTTCGATTAGATCTCGTACTCTTATAGCTTCCTTTAAAATAGTAAGTAAATTTTCCTACTATGGTTTTATATTATATGCATGATTACTTAGGCCTATGGTGGTGCCTTGGGTATTAGCCTAGCTGATTATTAAAGTAAACCGATAGGTTTACTGTTTATTCTTACCCTCGACTCCTGCCTTCTACAAGCCCGCCCGTTCTACAACACAATCTGTTCCGGATCGCCGGGCTTTGGCCTATGCTGAAACCGTAAGCCCCGAAATTTCGACTGAGAACTTTAACATGCATTTCTTGTTATTTTTATATCTCTAAAACTATTGGTCCTAGGCGAAATCTAAAACCACCACTGGATTCCTGACGTCGGAAACATGTGCCTTTTACATGTTTCGATATAATGGGTTTTTTTAAGTGCTTAATCATTAGTTTAAAGAAATGCGATTTTTTTCGGCGACGCTCTTAACAAATTCCCGTTTCGCGGTACCGGCTACTTGGGGAGCGACAACGGGGGAGACGGTTGATTCACAGAGAAGGGAGGGAGAGAGAGAGAGAATACGAGACGGGAAAGGCGTCGGGGTATAGCGGAGTGAACAAGGAAACAAAAATAAAAAGAGTGGAATTTTATATTTTTAACAATAGTTTTGGAAATACTACCGAAATTAAATACTATTATAAATAACTGTAAGTGAAAAATACAGCAATTCCAAAATTCTTAGTAATTTTTTTTGTAACGAGATGGCGTTGGGAGCCCAAAATGAATTAAAATGACAAGATAATGAATTCGAGGAATTTAAGTAATATTATTAAAGGAATTTAAGTAATATAAATTATTTGATATAAAAAGCAGAGAAAATGTTCAAACTGAAAGTAAAATTAAAATGAAAAATTAATAAGATATATATGCGGAAGCGAGATTCGAACTCACGCCTGTTAGCTTTAAGCAAGCGTCATTAACCATTTACCGTCCTCTTCGCCGTGAAAATAGTTCAAAAAGCAAAATGCGTATATATACAAAAGCGTCACAGTCTTAATGATTAATTGAGGACGAAATAGCCAGAAATAACAAAATTACAATTACATA
Source organism: Leiobunum rupestre (assembly GCF_980474605.1). Lineage (NCBI taxonomy): Eukaryota > Metazoa > Arthropoda > Arachnida > Opiliones > Sclerosomatidae > Leiobunum > Leiobunum rupestre. Next base: position 4,948,203 of record NC_143392.1, on the reverse strand, counting down.
CAGGTCAAATCGCGAATTATTTTATTGCACAAACTCAATTTGCAACTAGATTTTGTATTATTTATGAATTTTCTTTAAATTTGACTAGAAATTAAACCCGTTTTGCCTGAATGCTCGTATTTTCTCGACGTCGTTCGGCCATATTTTTTATATTTAATTTCTAGCCGGGAAGGCGAAAAACGCATGCGCCCACTGGTGAAACCAATATACTTCAACCTGTGCTGCCACGTCAATTGGCCGTATGTTGTATTGCGCTCTTGATGATTTACACAACGCAGACTAAGAGGAATTTCCCCCGCTTGGCTACGTTTTTTCGCGTTCCCAATCATACCCGATCACACACACATACCCACCCACACACATGGACGACACTAAAGTACACGATTCACCAAAATCTAGTAACGTCGTTTTTTTAGTTTCAGTTTTGTCCGTCCTTGCATATACGCTTAGCTGTCGCTTCATTTTAATGAAATAATTAGTTTTAATATCAGGCAATTCGCATAACTCTCGTTTTACTTCATTAAAAGGATACCCCAGTTCAACTAAACAAGGTAATAAAATTAAAGCCAAGTAAAAACACTAAATACGCTTCCAATTCCAAACTAAAATACTTCGTTAAGTCTTGGCTGTTATAAACTGTGTTTCCATATGAAACCAATTTGTTTTCACCTAAATAAATATTATTACGTTCCATTTAATCTTTTTTCTCCTTCTGAAAAAGGGACATACATTATACAAAAACCAGTTCTTCGATCTGAAAAAACAAGTGTTTATTCTTGTAAGTGTTACAGCTAAGAAGGGACAGACATTTATGTTTTTACGAAACATCATAACAAAAAAATGTACGCAAAGTTTATCCAGAATAAACTCTATAAATGTTAAGAGATTAAATACAAAATTAAAGAGTGGAAAAGTAATTATGAAGAGGGAACCGCACTTCCTAGTTATTTTTCCACTCTTTAATTTTGTATTTAAGCTCCCTTCTTAGCCGTAACACTTACAAGAATAAACACTGTTTTTTCAGATCGAAGAACTGGTTTTTGTATAATTTTTATTATGCTCCATGTCCGTAAAAAAGGTAGCCTTTCCGATATCACCAGTAGAATCTTATTCTGAGTGTTTGTTTGCAATTCTTATATTTCTTCCTCGAGAAGGAAGTTGTCGTGGCCGCTTCTGCCTTTTACTCAAAATATTTTGAGAACGAAATCATATTTTCATCTAGCCTACCTCTCATTAGGACACAGGTGTTAACTTTGGATTAATTTAAATTTTGTATAGATGAACAGTTAAATCTGCTAAGAGATAGCGTACCTGCTATAACCAAAATTGTTTTAGGGCTGGTCAATAATATCTCGAAATGAGAAGGGGTGTATGTACTATTAGAGAAGACAGAAATACCTTGTGACTTTATAGACCTCTATGCAACCTTCCGTGTTTCACAGGTGTATTTGAATCAAGTGCAAAAATATTTTTCGGTGAATTTACAGGGTATTGCCTTATTGACTTAAGGGATTTAATTAACCATTGATTAAAATATGTAAAATACTAAAAAGAAGCCATTTCAAACAACTTATTTATTTAATAAATTTTTTTATTACATCGCAATGAGTGAAACGGACTGCTCTGTTGGCCCCAACATGTTACAATTTACACTCAAATATTTGTGATGTAGCACTTTTAATACCCAACGATTCATTCTTTAACTCAGAAAGCGTTGCGACTGTAAATACACTGCTTTACGGTACTTTTGGCAACTGGTAACGCCGTCACAGTACCAAGCTTACCTTCCATCGCTCGGTACGTGTAAAACTGTACGGTCCCCACAGTAAATACAAAAACAGCTTCCAGTTCCTAATATTGACTTTTGTTCATCGGTCCCTAATTCGTTCACTATTAAAAATACACACATGTTTATAGTATAACCATATGTAACATAATTACTCATAAGTATGCTACTAGCTCTATTTCTTCACTAACGGTTTGTTACACAGATATTGCGTCATCCGTACCCTACGTAATATAGACGTAATATTTGACGCCATCGCACAATTAGCTCTACGTCTGATAAACCGACGGCCATTATTTTAGTAAGCAAACTGGTTTGAACAACCAAGGCTTAGGAGCTAAAATGAACTACAATATAATGTCAAGTTCTGTTTATGTAATTTATTGGCAAGTTAATGAAGTTCTCGGAGACTTACGTTCAAAAATAAATTTGCATTGTCAATAAAAGAAGCAGGTTTATTGGAAATAATAGTTAAAATTCCGGTTGAGCTTTTCTGGGGCATTCACAAGATTGGAGTCTTTGCAGATTCTTTTGAGTCTAAGCCTAACTCTTCTAGTCTTGTTATGGGTTTTAATAACCCTGATCGAATATCTCACTTCGACGAGTTGTTCCATTTTCGGAAAGTGATCACTTACTGGTCATTTTTCTAAACTACTCATTATTTAACTTCATCCGCACAAACCGAGCGAGTTTATAAATTCCGATTTTAAATAAAGCAACATTGGGCTGACTAAAATTCCGACACGAAAAATTTCCTTCTCAATTTAGAGGTTTTCCATAGGCTTAAATACATGTCAGTAGCCAATAGTGTGACTCCCAAAATTACTAGGATTAATAAAAAAGTCCACCTTTTTACTGGTTCATGGTGAAACAAACCGTTAGTAAAGATTTTTGAATGGAATAAAGGTACAGTGGCATACTTATGAGTAATTATGTTATATATGGTATTACCTATAAAGATTAAAATACGTTTAAGCATAAGTTTCACCAGCAACTTCGTAACTGGTATCAAAATGGTTAAAATTTTATAAACCTACCTTTTTTTCTCTTCTACCATTCGACTCACTTACTCAGGAATAATTGAACACTGATTCCGATTTCATTATATTTTCTGCTTTGATAAAAATTGATAAATTAAAAAAAAACTCGAAAACCCAACCTTAAAAATCCCTTGAAGCTGAGAGGGTTAGCACAGAGAAAAAAAAATTAGATCAGGAATTTCCAAAGGAAGGGTACTTTAAGCATCCCAACAAAATACAGTTTCTGGAAGTTACAACTCTTTTCCATTTAAAAAAAGTTGTTTTTAGCGTGTTGCTATTTCAAATCAAATCATATCAAATCAGTTTATTATCATGATTTTTTGTAATACAATGTTGTGAAGGGCCAAGTCAACAGCGACTTATAGCATAGAGGTGTGCCAATACTATTTTTTGGGGATCGAATCGAATATCAAATATTTTTTTCAAAGCACGGCAAATACCAAATCGAATATTTATAACGTCAAATAATTTGGTCGAATATTTTTAGGGCAAAAATTGAGACCAGTTAACTGATCAAATACCAAATAGTATTTCGAATATCAAATTATTCGACGTATTTGGTTTTCAAATAGCCAAATAGTTTGCATATTTGTCAAAAAAAAGTAATTAAAATCACTCTTCATTTTACTAGAAAATAGTAAAATATTAAACCAGCCTAGAATCAAGTTCCCTTAGCGAACTTGGTAAATCAGTGGTATAATGACGGGCCCGTCCTAAAAGATGGTCTTTTAAATTTTTAATTTTACTTGGCCTTCTCTAATGCTCTTAATAAAAAACACTGAAGGGGGTACATTGTCTCAGGCTGCAGGCGGGCCCATAATTTTATATTACGCCACTGTGGTAAACTCTAACTTACCATTCAAATTAATTCTTGTACAAAATGTCTTTATTTTCAACTTTCCTTCGAACACTTTTTTCGATTTGATCAAAACGAGTTAATCGTAACCTACAAAAATATAGTGCATTTCAACTTATCAATTATCATTCATATTTCAATTGGGTACCATGGCAAAATAATAACAATAATAATTAACTAGGCTAATACCCTAGGTACCACTCCAGGACCAAGTCTTCTAGCGACTTTTAACCTTTAGTAACTACTAACTATAATTAAAATCAAAGGACATGCTACATACTTCATAGTTTGCAAACACTTAATTAAAATTTCAAGTTTTTAAATATATGTAAAACGCGAGGGAGCAGATCTTTTGTTACAAATTAAAAAAATGCATTTTTATTCATTTTAAATCAGTAATTATTAATTTAGTTAACTCAAAATTTCTAAACAGAAAAATCCATAAAGTTTCTTACTTCAACTTCCCTCCCGGTTTTTAGTTTTGTTTTGGACTTGGTTTACGTTTTAGACTCAATTTTAGTTTTACTTTGCTATTCTAGAAAATTCCATAACAAAAGAGAAGACGCGAGTAATCTGGCCAATAGGCGCTAGAATAAACAGCTTCTGCCTTTCGCCAAGAAGTTTTAATACAAACGGTATGGATAATGGAGGTGCAAGCTACTCTTTATATGGTCCTTGGCGCTGCGGCCTCAAGAGAGGTGCCAGAAATAAGGACTAGTTCGGAAATTTCACTACGCTCTCCTGGGATGGCCTTGAACTTCAACAAATTAGAAAAAGACCCGCGGTTATTCGTCCAGTTTGCAAACTATTTGAAAATACCAAATACTTTTTCCCTATATTTTCGAATATTCGACTATTTGATAAAAAATTCGATTATTCGCGAACTTTTCCAAGCGCTATTCGATTCGACGAATCGAATATTTTATTTGGTATTCGATCGAATTATTTGGTCTGACCAAATATTTTGCACACCCTTATATTTATATATTTTTAGTTTAACGTAATGAAAAGTACAAAATATGCGACGAACACCTGTCTATATTTGAAAAGTCGCGTAAAAGATAATAAAATTGCTAGCGCAAATTATAATTGAATAAGTATTAACATTAACTCCCAAATCGTAGTTTGTGTCTTTGGAAATAATTTGCCAGAATTGTATAAAAAAAGTTTATTTTACCTGCCACCATGAGTTTATCTCTTCGGGGACGTCCCAAGGGCCAATAATATTTTTTTCCTTAGAATCGAATCCTTCCTGTGTAGGTCGGAAACTATGAGAAAAGAAAATATCCTCACTCTGTAAAAGTTAATTATGTCTAGGGCATTGAAAGTGATGATCTCTGGCAAATTGTGTTCTCTACCTTCAAAACCTTTTCCCCAGAAAACATGTTAACATTTTATTTTAAAAAAATTAACTAGTGTCGATTGGATTAAATATTTTCCCCATATTTCTCAGCAATACTTGATAGCCTTTCCTAATAGTAGTAAAAAATACCTGTTTATTTGTTATTTTATTTCAAACTTGATTCGTTAGCGTTTATTTTAATATAATAATATATCCCTGGTTAAGTCTTATATTTCTCCTAAAAAATTAAGAAAGTATGGTGATCTGGACCTTGAAAATATTGAACTTAAATATCGCAGACCTGTTTCATGTTATCGAAGACAAATATTATATAAAAATTATATTTACCCGCGAACTCAAAAATATACGTTTTCGTCCAAGCCTCCTGTAATTTCTGTCCAGCTAAAAAAATAAAACCAAATGGTAATATCTCGAATAACCAGGCGATCTGTTTCTAAAATGGTTTCTATAATTTAATAAAAATTCAATACTTGCCTCGAAAATAAATTTTTGCTTTCCTTTTTTTGAGCGATCAGAGACTCTTTTATGAATTAAACATCAAATTTGAGGGATATTTTTCAGAATTTAACTGTAGCCTATGTAACTGAGAAACCCTATAAGCATGGACAGGCTTAGTAAATAAAGCTAAATGTAGATTATTCATTTTCGAAAATAGGAGTATTAAGAAGTTCGTAATGCTGGTTTTATAATATTAGTTCTTTAAACAGAAATGCTCTTATCATGGTTTTTCTTTTTATTATTAAATCCTTTACTTCGGTTTATTGCGTAATGTATTACTTTTTTGAAATTCCCAATTTCCGATAATTTTTTTCCGCATTCTTTATTGTCATTTGTAGAATGCCTTTTTTCGGAGCTGCTGCTGGAGTTGTTGCTATCGCATCAATTGAGGCGTTTGGCTAAGAGGAAGAACGTTCAATTCTCGTAGAGAGCGCCGTAATGCATTTTAATGCCGGACACGGGAAGACAGTTTAATTCTAAATAGGATACTGCTAGGCCTATCCTATAAACTATATCATCTGAAGTAAAATATAATGAAATGGTTTAGCAAACACAAATGAAAACTAAAAGCTAGATCATCAAAATGCAAAGAAAAGTTTTTCATGTTATACCTTCTTCTAAGAAAACATAATGCTGGTCATCAATGGGGTGGCGGAGTGTTTAGCACTTTCGCGTCGCAGCAAGAGGAGCCTGGTTCAATCTCAGCTTGTGGCACTGGGTGGAAACTTTGAACGTTGAGTTTGCAAATTGGCTCCCCACTGGTTTTAAGTTTATTTTCCCTTCCAACGTTAATAGTTAGTGTAGGGAGCTGTTGGCTCGCGTGGCGTGAAGGACTTGTCACCACCCTCCTACGCAGTGTAACCCGGCCACCTTAATTAGTGGCTTTAAAAGTCGCTTGATGACTTAGGCCTAAGGTGGTGCTTTGGGTATTAGCCTAGCTGATTATTATTATGTGTGGCACTAATTTTTTTTAAATAGCATTTAACAATTGGATTTTCGTCTTTAAAAGCTGGCCACATGTGGTCATGTTTCGTGAAACAAAATTTATATTTGCAGACGACACACCTTGATTACTCCCTCTACACCTCCTTTCGAGGAGGAGTAACAAGTGTAACCTTATAGCTCGAGAATTATAATTATAAGAAGTAAACTCAGTTACTTTAAGTTAAACTATTATTTATAATCCAATCGTACCTTACGACCGAAAGTACACCAACTTCAACACTTCGCTCTCCTGAAGGAGTTAGATTGTCAATGTTTAAGCTATAAATGGTGAATTTTAAATCAACTCTAAATTTTCAATGGTGTGGTCATATTGACATTTTCACAGATGATTTTTACTGCACCCTGATGAGGTGTCAATGCCACGTTGAACGTCTGCGTAGGACACTTCTTAAATAATCCCTACAATCCGTTGATCTACATGGGTGAGTATGGGGACATCCATCGATGAACTACAACCAGTTCTCAATAAGGCAGCTTAATTTTTGGCAGAAATCTTCAGATTATTCCATTTTATCCTCGAAACAGCTGTGGATCGATTATGGTGCCCAACTAGATTAACAGCTGTAATTTCGTTCAATTGCTCGGTTGGAAGAGCACCGCTTTGTGACGTCTACACACTTCATATTTCGGTGTTCAAGCTGTGAAATAAAGGCATCCACCTCCCCCACAGAATATAGAGGACCTACCTGACCTATAAGTTTAGTTCCCATAACAATAGGGCTTAATTCAATAAAAAATACTTATGGAGAAATTTGGCAAAATAGGCCTTTCCATAAAATATTTCTACGTGCTGTCACCGTTTTTTCTACGTCACACACCACCAATTTTACTAAAACTAAACAATAAGTTGGCTGCAGTTTTTGCATTTTACGGTAAGATTTCCCCAAACATTTTACACGGAGCACGAGTTAGGCTAAGTGACATCGGAGTTCAAACTGATTTCAATTTATTTCCGATACTAATTAAATGAATTATTATTGCAATACAAATATCAACTCTGTGAAAGTATTGTTAATACTTAGATATTTATTAGCTAGTATTTTATGATAAACAATAATCTTTAACTGATACACTAACTACTGACTTCTGTGACCAATGAAATGTGAAGCGTTAGTTCACAAGGCTATAAAGTGTTAAACATCATCGAAACCGTACTAAATTTTTTGTTATTTTAAATATTTAAATCCTCTTCTCTTATGACTAGTTAAGTAAACGAAATACTTTTATATTTTAAAAATTTGATATAACAAATTAAACAATATCACTAGTATTAATTTTAATTCGCCGTGTTTTGCAAATACTTACACTCGGTAACAGACGACATACCGAGCTCAAGAGTCAAGCGAGGGTTAAAACAAGGAGTAATATATATAACTTTGATCTAAATCATCCTTGCAAAAACAGTTTTCCTTCCCCCTCTTACCGTAACGAACATTTTATGGAAAAGTCTATTGGTTTTTGTTTTAATTACAAGAATCAAAATGAATCCAAATTTATTTCCACAAAATTTTACCTACATCAATTTTCAAATAACACTAAGGAAATATAAACACCTTTATTAATTTTAGTTAGTTGTAGATTACGATTTAATTGAATAAATTAAATGACCTAAGACTACAATGGGTTTTTTGCCTTGTTTTCCCATCCAACCAAGTGTTGAAAGCCTATGTAAATTTATTTCCATAAATTGTAAATTAATTTTTAAATGATGCAAAGATTGCGTTCAAAATTTAATAATTGAAACTCAACGTAGATGGCAATATTGTATGGCTATTAATTTATCCCTTTGTTAAAAGATGGCTATTTAAAAATAAACCTAGAGGGCACCGTGCCGTTTATTTTTGAGTAATTGGAATATTTACGTTACTTCCGAAAAGTGTATTCTTAAGTAGCGTCACTAACATCACGTCATGTCTTCAATTGACCAAGCAGAGTAGGATGAAGAGGTAAATCAGTGAGCACTCGTTGAATGGTGGCGCCCAAGCAAAAAGGCGTTTCCCTTCTTATTTACAGGGTCATGCAGAATACGGCCGAAAGAGTGTTTAATTTCTTTTTCTTTGATGATAAGATCTGTAGTGTTCAAACAATCAAACAATTCTATGAATTTCACTTGTTCAGAATGCTCGTCACGTCATAGTAATCTTTCAATGAATTTGCCACTGTTTTTCTGAAAAATTTCAAGCTTAAGCCTCCTTCATTTTGCTATACGAAGTTTAATTTTAAACTCTTTGCTAAGTGCTGTTCGTGAACATACGAATCTTCTATGGGTTGACATTTTAATAATCGTCAATTTCTGTTCATACGACGTACAGTTAAAATATCATCGCTGTTGTAGAGACAACTCCGTATGGTCTTCATGAGACGTGGCGGGTCAAATATTTAAAAAAATTAGACAATCCTTATCTGTTGCGTATGGATTTGGGCAATAATGAGGAGATCCTTCTTCTGAGTTCATTGAGAAATTGAATTTTGGTGGATGTTGATGTGCCCACTCTACAGAAGTAGGTATATGTGAGGAGAATACTATAACTCGTTGGGCTACTACGCTCTCTCAGATGATAAAAATTAAATACATTATTGCAATCATGGACAGTGTGGAACCAAGTGAGGATATAACATTTCATGAGGTGTAAGCATCGGGGTAATCTGAGTAGCGTCGAGGTATCCCCCCTAAGCCCAGAAAGTGTTGGGGGAAAAAGGTTAAATTAACTCCTAAAAATATAAGGATATAATCTGTTTCTAATCTTTTAGGATTTATAGGTGTCGTGGAGGATGGGATATCTCGCGAAGAATTTGCTAAGATTACCCCCGTGAGTCCCCGTATAGTAAATAAAAAGACAAAATCCAGACTTCATTAAAGAGATGGGTCTAAATTTAATTTTGGCCCGTGTATTGTTGCAAGCCAGCTAAAATTTTTCATTCCGATTGGTACGGCAATGATCATTGTAGCTGCGTTGAAGTAAGCTCGAGTATCCACATCTATTCCTACAGTAAACATGTGATGGGCACAAACTACAAAGCCTAAAATACCAATAGCTGATATTTCCTTTATTATTCCCAGTGTCCCAAATGGTTCTTTTTTCCTGTTTGGTGGCTGATAATGTGGGAGGCTATTCCGAATCCTGGTAGGATTAAAATTTATATTTCTGGATAGCAAAAAAACCAATATAGGTGTTGATACAAATTTGGATCCCCTCCCCCGGCTGGGTCAAAAAAAGAAGTATTATAATTTCGGTCTGTTAGAAGTATCGTGATAGCCCCCGCGAGGACTGCAGTATGGGAGGGGCAGAAGAAGGAGAATAGCTGTAATTTTAATTATTCCGGGTTTTTGTATATTAATCACAGTTGTGATGAAATTAACAGCCTCTAAAATTGAGGAGATACCTGCTTAATGTAAAGAAAAAATAGTTAAATCAACAGAGGGCCCTCTATGGGCTAAATGTCTTGATAAAGGGGGATAAACTGTCCATCCGGTAACAGCCCCTCTTTCTTGATCTCAAAAGTAGTAGGAAGGAGGGAGGTACCAATCAAAATCTTATATTGTTTAAACGGGGAAAAGCTATATCTGGGGCTCCTATTATTAAGGGGATTAACCAGTTCCCAAACTACCTATTATAATTGGTATGACTATAAAGAAAAAAGCTTGAGATGTGACAATCACATAATAAATTTGTTCATTCTCTATAATTTACACTGGCTGCCCTAGCTCAATACGAAATAGGATGCTTAGGGCAGAGCCAACTATTGCGGCTCAAACTCAAAAAATTATACAGGGTCTTTTTTTTTGCTCGGAAAAGTGTTTTTTTTCAAAAACTATTTATAGTACCGATTTCAAATTTGGAAGGTCAATTCTCTATACCGGGGGACATCAGTTTGAGAAATTTGAGCGTTTTCGGTAATGTTTTTCACCAATTTTGAAAAATTATTTTTCGACCACTAGGTGCGAGATAAAAAATTTCTATTATAAAGTTGTAGGCCGTCATCGAAAACCCTTAAAAATTGTTCACTCGACGAAAAACAACTTATTTATCAGTGAAAATTCGAGCTTGAAAAATTTACAAGTTGGTGAAGCCAAATTACGATTGTTTGAAACGATAATTGAAAAGGGAACAAGTCTAATACAAACGTAGTAGAGTTTTCACACTTGAAAACATGTACACGTTTGGTTTTTAAATGCAGATATTTTATTCACATAAATTTTTACAAAACATTTTCAATAATATCACCATTGGCTGCAACACAGGTTTGTGCGCGGACAATTAAGTTCTCAAACGCTTTCTCTACCATTTCTGGTGTGACGTCTCGGCAAGCACTGATTATTCGTCTAATGAGTTCCTCCCTAGTTTCAATGGGCGTGGCGTATACCTTTGCTTTAACGAATCCCCAGAGAAAATAATCCAGCGGTGTTAGGTCAGGTGACCTTGCTGGCCAATGCACTGGACCATTTCTCCCTATCCACCTTTCAGGAAACTCGTTGTTGAGGTGCTCAGTTACTTGCAAAAATGCGGAGGGGCGCCATCTTGCTGAAACCACAACTGACGTCTTTCAGCCAATGGAAGGTCGTCGATTGCGTCACTCAGTTCGTTCTGTAGAAAATGTAAATACCTTTGGCCGTTGAGGTTCGTCGGCAGGAAAAAGGGACCAATCAAACGGTTTCCAACAAGTCCAACCCAAACATTGACCCGTTCAAATTGAACCTGGTGATGATATTCAAAACCCCAATGTGGGTTGATGTCAGACCAAAGATGGCTGTTTTGATGATTAAAGGGCCCATCTCTAGAAAATGACGCTTCGTCGGAGAACAAAACATGGCGCAAAAATTGTCTATCTTCTTGGACAGCATTTAGTAACCAGTTGCTAAATTCATAACGTCTTTGATGGTCTCCGTCAATTAGTCCTTGGTGGAGCGTAGCTCTGTATGGGTGATAGCGATTCTTACGAAGAATTTTCCACACACGATTTGCAGAACAAACCAAATCAGCAGCGGCGTTAGCGCAACTGTGACGAGGATATGCCACAAAGTACGCGAGTACATTGTTCTCGAAGTCTAAGTCCGGTTTACCCAATCCGCGAAACCTAGGTTGCAAGTTACCAAATTTATTGAAATCGTGAATTGCTCGTCTTACTGTATTTACAGATGGTGCTCCATTTGGATGTCTTTCTGCGAAGATTTCAGTCACTCTTCTAAGGTTTTGCGCTGCTTCTCCATAGTAAATGGCAACTATCTCGGTACGCTCAGTTACTGAATAACGAGGCATTGTTCGAAAAATTATCAAACACTAATAATAATCTCCCAAAGTTTTCCTTTAAATACCCAATGCATGTTTAGGATTGACCTATAGCCTCGTGTTTTTTAAATCCGGTCGTTTTTTTAACCAAAGTTTCAACTGGATTAGGTAATTCGGTTTCAATTATCGTTTCAAACAATCGTAATTTGGCTTCACCAACTTGTAAATTTTTCAAGCTCGAATTTTCACTGATAAATAAATTGTTTTTCGTCGAGTGAACAATTTTTAAGGGTTTTCGATGACGGCCTACAACTTTATAATAGAAATTTTTTATCTCGCACCTAGTGGTCGAAAAATAATTTTTCAAAATTGGTGAAAAACATTACCGAAAACGCTCAAATTTCTCAAACTGATGTCCCCCGGTATAGAGAATTGACCTTCCAAATTTGAAATCGGTACTATAAATAGTTTTTGAAAAAAAAACACTTTTCCGAGCAAAAAAAAAGACCCTGTATATTGTGTGCCGATAACCTTGTGGTTAGTTGAGCATAATCCTCGCGGTAAAATGTCTGAAGATAGAGGTAAATTGTAAATTTATAAATGGGTTATTCCTTTTACTAGAGTTTTATAGTTTTAAAAAAATTAAAATTGCAAATTTTAAGATATACGTTAATAAAGCTTAACTTTAATTAATGTAAACTTTGCAGGTTTATAGTTTTTTTAACTTAAAGCTTTAATAGCCTAGGTTAATCAGTGGGCCCAACAAAAGAAATAAGTTTTAGAGTCAATTTTGTTTCTTTTGGAGCTTAAGGGGTCTTTGGTTGAAAATGACCAGGGTATTGTAGGTTACTCGTAGATAAAAATATAAGTTAATTATGGAACCTATCAATATTAAGAAAATTAGTAGGTATCTGGTATTCGTAATTAGTAAGGATAAAACTAGAATTTTTGGGGAAAATCTAAACTTAATATTAATAAATATAGGGGTAGTCTCGATCCTTTATTTATGAATAAAGTTTTGTTAAGTGAACTAATATTATGCTTATTTAAAAGATTTGATAAAATAGCTAAGGTGATTGTGTAGACTAGAAAATAAATTTTAAAGATTTTTAAGTTAAGTTTTAGTGCCACTAGGAGCCAGGCCAAATGGGAGATAGACGAAATCCTAAGAATTTTGTTTGTACAAGTTTGATTAAACCCTCTTAAGACAGTGTGTCAGAATTTATAGCCCGGTGTACCTAGTAACAGAGACCGTACCACCGGAGGCCTATCATCATAGTGCCCTACGCCAGCGTCCCCCTAGCCCGGACAGGTGACAAATCCAGCATGGGTAGTAGAACCCTACTACTGATGGTCTCACCTTTGACGCAAGCCACTCAACCCAGCAGAAGGTGCAGCAATGGGTGGACCAATCCCCACTTCTTACACAGCAGTGGGATTTAGAATGGATGCTATAGCAACTCCAGCCGACACCCTACCTATGAAGGTAAGGAGCCAAACCCTTTGGAAAGAGCTCCTAAAGGGCTACGACGAGCACACAGCAGCCCAAGTAACCCGGCACAGCTGGCACCGGAGATCCCGCCCCACAGCAGGCTACCCAATCCGCCGAGGCGGCCAGTTTGCCTGGACCCTCTCCGTTAGCCTGAACCGAAGTTCAGTATCCAGCCCAAACCTGACCGAAGTCGGAGGTGGAGATAGGACCATTTGATCAGAGCTAACATCTCCCAGTGCGCCACCGCCCTTATGGGTTTCAAGAGCCGGACCCCGACTCCCCGGTAAAGCCACCAGTTATTGCACACTCTAACCCATTTAGGGCCACCCTCTTAAGACACCAAAAATTAATGATAATACAATATAGAATAAAAGATGTATTTTTGTAATTGTTATGGTACCGAATAGTAGGGGGTTGACTTTGGCCACGTTAGAATAATAAATGTATTTAGCCATCTTACACTCTCTAAGAGTGTCGGGACCCAAAAATGTAGAAGGTTTAATAAAAAGTAGTAGAAGTATGAGATTGTAAAAAATTTGCCCTTAATTGAGAAAGTGTTCTTCAATTGGGGAGGCTTCAATTCATGTTAGGCGAATAATTAGTCTAGGGGTTGGGCTATTTTAAGAAATTGAAGTATCGTAAAAAATTGACTGTTTATCCCCCCCTCTCATCTTTATTAAAGCTAAGAGTGTAAGAGATGAAAATGAAAAATTTATTTATATTTGTACAGATCTGATAATATGCATAGAAGAGGCTACACCCTGAACAAAGAAATATTTTATAACTGCTTCTGAGCTTCTAATATTACCCTTATTTATAATTAATGGAATAAGCCCCATCAAATTCATTCCGAGTCCAAATCAGGATGTTGCTCTTACGTCGTTAGTGAGACTGTTGGACCTAATATAACTATTATTAGGAACATGAGGTTAGCAGGTCTTATGATTATAAAAGGAATTATCCTCATCGTTGGGTTATGGGCCTAAAAGCTTACTTTTAAGTTTTGGTGTTGTTGCACGGTGCCCTTTGAAGACACAGGAGATAATTGTATTATTAAACTTAATTTTTCTTTTTCATTTTACCCTCCCACAAAGAAAAGGGAAAATTGAGTTTTGTTTCATATATATGTTATTGTTATGTGACTCACTTAGGTATTCTTTTAGGGAGTTATTGTTTTGTTTAGGTTATTGGATAGATTAATTTAAGCTAAAATCTTTTATAGTTACTTTAAGGTTTTATGTTTTTTTGATAAATCTTGGGTTAGAAATATTATTTATGTTTATTTATTTTTTTATATATAGATTAAAGTTAATTAGCCAGCTAAAAGCGTGCCAGTCGCTGCGGTTATACGTGAGGTTTATATAAAGTTTGTTTATGCGCGTTTTGACTTATAGTTTGTTGGATAGTAAAGACTATGCTAATTTATATTGTTTTAAGGAATAATGGTAAAATTAAAGAATTTGGCGGTGTTTTATCCTCCTAGAGGAACTTGTCCTATAATCGATGTACCTCGATAAATCTTACCTTAGTTTAATTAAGTTGAGTTTTTAATCCGTTGTTGTTAGCTTACTTAGTTAAATAAATTATTAGTTTTCAGTATTAGAGTGGTTAGTTTTGTTACTTCAAATCAAGGTGTAGTTTATGCCTAGGTTACTTTAGTTAAGGTTTGGATCATGAATTGAATTTTTGTATGAAAAAGCATTTAGTAAATTTTTATTAATAAGATGAGTTGAGTCAGGCTTTAGAACATGCACATATCGCCCGTCACTCTAATTTTAATATTAGATAAGTCGTAACAAAGTAGATGTAAGGGAACTTGCATCTAAAGGTTAGAGTAGAGCTTTAAAGCGATTTATTTACATTAAATAGTTCTTAGTATGACATAGTGCTCTAATAAATATTTTTTAGTTGGACTATTGAGGTAAATTTGGTTGAATAAACTAATTGTTTATATTGTCTTATTAAAGTTTTCTGAAGTATTTAGATAAGTATGAGCTGTAAAGGTGTTTAAAAATTTAGTTAAAAGTATAAATTTTTGTACCTTTTGTCTCAGGGTAGATTAAAATTTTAGATTTATTTTAGTTTCCCGAATTAGAATGAGTTAGATGTTAATTGTGACAAAATTAATGAAATAAGTTTTTAGTAGCGAGATGCTATTCGAATTTTAGGTTATCTGGTTTCTTAAGAAACAAAAAGGTAGATGTTATTTTAAAAAAAATAGCAACACGTTTGTTAGGGTTAAGCTTAACATATAATTTTTATATTTCTTGTTAAGGGTGATTAGAGAGGTTTAATAGTGGCTGGTTGTTTAATAATTTTTTTTGTATAGGATTAAAGGGTTATAAAGAGAAGATTTTAGTCTTTACAAATTGTTCATAATGATTTAATTAGTAGAGATAAGAACTTGTTATTTTTTGTTTAAGTCTAAGTTGAATTAGTTTTAATTAGAGTTTAATAGAGGAACTCGGCAACCATTTACCTTAACTGTTTATCAAAAACATTTATTTAAGGATAAATATTTAAAGTAAATTCTGCCCACTGACTGAATTAATGGGCGGCAGTAGACTGACTGCGCTAAGGTAGCATAATCATTAGGTATGAAGGGATAAATAGGGTAAGTCTGTCTTTTTTAAATATTTTGAATTTTAATTTTTAGTAAAAATGCTAGAATTAGTCTATAGGACGATAAGACCCTATAAAGCTTAATTGTGCTAGTTTTAAAAAAATTTCTAGCATTATAGCTAAATTAATTATACTGGGGCGGTAGCTAATAAACAAAATTAAAATAATATTAATGAGGATCCACTCTTGGTGAAATGAAATAAGGTTACTTTAGGGATAACTGTATAATATATTTTTGGAGTTCTAATCGAAGATAATGTTTGTTACCTCGATGTTGAATTAATTAAATTGTGAGGTGAAGAAGCTTTACTAGACTATTAAAAAATTACATGATTTGAGTTCAAACCGGTTTAAGCCAGGTTGGTTTCTATCTATAGTTTCTTAGTACGAAAGGACCAGAATCTATGAATTATTTATATTATGTTAATTGGCAAAAATGTGTTTGGTTAATATGGGAGATTAGTGCGTTGAATTTAAGCTTCATTTATAAGACGGTGTCTTTTTTTGACAATTTTGTTAATTTTAAGCTATACTTTGATATTAGTGTGTCTTCTAGTGAGTGTAGCTTTCTTTACTTTATTGGAACGTAAAGTTTTAGGGTATATTCAGGCCCGTAAAGGTCCGAATAAGGTTGGTTATATGGGCCTTTTGCAGCTTTTCTCGGATGGAATAAAATAATTTTCTATTTAAGTCCGGTAATCGGCTTATTTTTGGCTTTGGTTTATTGGGCCCTATGTAATTTAGGGTGTGCTGTTTTTTTACCAGTATGGTTTAATTTATTTTTTAGTTTTGTCAAGTTTAGGTGTTTATTCTGTTTTAGGTGCTGGTTGAAGTTCTAATTATATTTATAGAACGTTAGGTTGTTATCGAGCTGTGGCTCAAACTATCTCTTATGAGGTAAGTCTCACTTTAATTTTGTTAAGTATTGTTCAGTTAGTAGGGAGTTATAATTTGGTGGTAAGTTGGGAGTTTTCTTTAGTAAAGTTAGGTCTTTTACTAGTTTTATTGGGTGTGTAGCTTTTATCTTGTCTTGCAGAAACTAATAGTATTCCTTTTGATTTCGCCGAAGGGGAATCTGAATTGGTATCTGGGTTTAATGTGGAGTATGGCTCCGGGGTTTTGCTTTAATTTTTATTGCAGAGTATGGTCATATTATTTTCATGAGTCTATTAAGTTGCTACTTTTTTTTAATATAGATTTTTTGTTTTATTTATGATTATATTTTTCTTTTTATGGGTACGGGGTTCTTTTCCGCGTTATCGTTATGATAAATTAATAATATTGGCTTGAAAGTGTATATTACCTTTTGTTTTGGGGTATTTTGGGTTTTTGTACGGGGTGTTAATTTAAGTAGGGCTTAGGTCAGGTAATAATAGTATTAATAAGAATATTTTTCATCCCTATATCTATTTTGCTTAGGGTGTTATAAGATCTAGTTTCGAATTAAATAAATCATTAGGTTACCTATATTTTGTTTTCAAAGCAAATTGCTTTAATTTAGCTTAATTATTAGTTTAGTCTTTTATGAATTTTTATAGCTAGAGGGTTTAATAAAAAGTAGGAAAAGTATGATATTGTAAAAATTTGCCCTAAATTGAGATCTTCAATTGGGGAGGCTCCAATTTATGTTAGGAGAATAATTAGGGTTAGATAGCTTCAAAATATAATTTGGTTTAAAGGGTAGAATTGGAGTCCTTGAAATTTTCTCCAGCTTAGGGGGAGTGTTAATAAAATTAACCTTATAGTTGTAAATAGAGTTGATTATATGTTGTTGGATAGTTTAGTTCTCTTGTATCTGTTTGTTGTTTTATGTGAAGGTTGTTTGGGTCTAGGTATCTTGATTAGTTTAGTAAAAGGGCATGGGGGATGATATTTGGTTTGATGAGTTTGTTACAATGTTAAAGATTTTTCTATTCCGAGTATTTTTGACTCTCTTTTTAGGTTTGTTAGAGTATTATATTATCGTAGCTTGTTTATTACTTTTTATTATTATTACTATTATTCTTTGGGTAAGATAGAATAGGTTACGTAGGGCCCATGTTCTATAGTGTTAGCCAGTGTTATATTGAATATGGGGGGTTATAGTCTTATTCGATTTTTACCTTTCTTTGTAAATGTGCTTAAAGGTTGGTTAGACTTAGTAGTAAGTTTTTATATTTTGGGTGGTGTTTTGGCTAGAAATATTGGTTAATCACAGGGGGATTTAAAATATCATGTGGCATATTCCTCTGTTGATCATATAATAATATATTTAGGGGGAATTTTTAGTTTGGGAGTGTACGGGTACAATGGAGGGGTGATTATAATGCTGGCCCATGGGTTTACATCTTCTGGGTTATTTAGCTTAATAGGGTTTACGAACGTTTACTTTCGCGTAGTCTTATATTAATTCGTGGGGTTCTGCTGATAAACCCCTTTATAGGATTATTTTGGTTTCTTTTAAGTGCAAGAAATATAGCCGCTCCCCCTTTTTTGAATTTGGCTGGGGAGTTAATTTTGTCCTTTGGAATTTTGGGTATTGAAAGACTATATATATAGTTCCTTTAGGGTTAATATTTTTTATAGGCGCAGCATACTCTCTAAATTTTTTTCTTCGGTGCAGCATGGGGCTTTATTGTGTTTTTTTAGTTGTCTTGATCTATGGGAGAGATTTGTCATTTTAATACATATATTATCCCTCTTTTATATTTAATTGTGAAGTTAGATGCTCTTTTTTAGCCTTAAATGGTTCAAGAAAAACTTCAATTTGTGGTGTTTAAGATAATATGAAGTTTTTAGGTAGTGAACATGTTAAATTTTGATTTATGCTACTGAGAGTTTGTTTTTTGGGGGTGTTGTTTTTTTGGACTAAATTTCTTATGTATCAAAATAAGTGAACAGTCTATAAGCCATCACACGGCATGATACACCCGCCCAGAATGACGACGAGACAAAGAACATATTTTAGGGATTAACTACATAGTCTCAAGTCCCGAAAATGTTTGGTCGTTCTACATCGCAAATTGAAAGACCTTGTACGTATGCAGACATCGTGTACATCCCTGAGCGTGTAATTCATTCGGTATTTTACAAATATTACTAATCAAACTGGAATTAGTAATTATGCACTAAAGAACGGTTATTTGTGGTATGTCGGTAAGCCAACTTATATGAAGAATCTTCTTTAAACTCAAAGCCAGCAAGTTGCTATTTAAAAAAAGAGATACAACACTTATTATGTACAAATAAATGTTTCTTTCTGAAATCTGTATTTACTATATTGCTTTGGTACTTAATATATGTAAGGAACGTGCGCCGTAATATTTTAATTAAGTTTATTATAATGAGGAAAATTTAACTCCCATTATGATGAAGATGGCACTACACAACTTAAGGTTGCCGCCTTACTTTTATTTAGTAACGGCTCGACGCACGCTCGGTATCACATGTTAATTGGAATGTGACACCGAACGATTTTCGCAAACCTATGTTAAAAAGAGGCATGGAAGCCCACTAATGTTGTAGTCGTAGTTAATTCCTCATAAAATATTTTGTATCCCTTTCAAATAATATTTAAAAATAGTTCCATAAATCGTTTTTGTTTTAAAATCAAAATTTTAGGCCATAATTATGTTAACAAGCAAAATATAGCTCGAGTTTGACCGTACGTTTAAGCTCAAGATTAATTATAAAGCTTCTGAGGCTCAGTGGACTTCGTTCTACATGTGTTCTTTAATACAAGCATTTTATGGTACACTATTAGCTCACCTTGGAAATAAATAGATCACCCCTATCTCAGAACAAGGTTGTCTAAAACGAGGGATAATGTGTGTTTGGAGAATGATCACACCAATGCAAATGACGGAGAAGTAGCGTGAGGGTAATACGAGCAACGATAAGAATTATCTGATAATAAACGTTCTTCCTAAGTTTAAATAAATACATTCTTGATCTGAGGTACATGTACAAAATCAATATTCCAAATATACGGTTGCTGTATATTTCAGACTACTTTACACTCTGAAAGTCAGTCTAGAGCGTGCCTATTTGAAACAAAACAACTATTTTCAACTCCATTTTAATTTAATATTTTCTGAAATAACGCTCGTAAGATTAATCTCCAGCCTTACTGGGTAGAGAATTCCATGTTCCCGGAGCAGACAGCCACGAAATCCTTTATATATTTACCTTATTTACCCCGGGATTTTGGAGCTCTCAATTTTTAAGCATTGTACATTCATGTACTGAAAGCTAAAGGTCTATTGCCCGAAAACCGACATGATCTGCTTTATGGCCAAATTAATATTAAGTCTTGATCACTAGGCTGTTAACTCTGAGGTTTTCTCACGGCTCATTTATATTTGTTAATATAACAGAGCCTTAACATGTATTTCCTTTAATTAAATGAAACAATTCCTTCATAGAACAATAGAAAATATTTTACCAAACATCAACGTCATATACGAATTATTTAATCCATTCTTTGCTTTTTTTCTGAATCTATTTGCTTCGATATTCGCAAAGCAAATATACATGTTAATGGTAGTATTCCGTTTATTTGATTCTTTTATCTTGATGTTCGCCAGTCAACCGGGATCGAAAAGTTTATATTATCATTTCTTGGGTACACGCGCACCCACAGATATAAAAACTGTTCCTTCGTTTTGAGAGTGAAAGTTTCGTGTGAACTAGAGGTGAACTGACCCCGTGGCCGGTGGGGAAAATCCAACGAGACTGCGACCCATCAAAATTTGAAACACCCTTTCGGATTTCAATACTGGTCCACCGTCCAGCCCCTTAAGTATAAAATTCAGGAAAAGCTACGCCTCACACCCTCTTGGCTCGAGTCGATTCTAAGTTAGTAAGGCCACGAGGGTACATTACCCACTTGGTTGAAAATTAATATTCCGGGAACAAATTCTGGTAATTTTTTATATTAGGTGATTTTGAATTTCCAAAAAAGAGTAGCCCTTGTTTGATCTTTATTACGTCACTGGCTAGAACGTGGGTATTCATTTTCACTGCCTAATTGAGCAACGAATTTCTTAATGAAAACGCAGGTAATATTGGGCTAAGCAGACGGATAAAGGGCAACTAATATTATTTTGAAAAAGAAGATAGCGCTATATTTTATAATCTCCTAAAATTACCTACGATTTAACATTGAATCCATTTTTTGTCTGGTTAATAGTTACATCATGGCAAATAAATACCTAAAAATTAAATTTAGGATGTATTCCAAAATTAAAAGATACTGTTGAGTCCAGATCGATCTTAGTTGAGTACCATTACAAAATGACGATAATATGTTAGCTTTTAATTTATGTGATTTTCAATTTACTTCTGTACTTACCAAAAACCGAAATTTAACAAAAAAACCAAATAATCAGGGCTGGTTTATCTTATGAAAATTATAATTATAGGTTTTACGTATCAATCTTGACATTTTGGATTTATTATATTTTTCTTATTGTATTCTATGGAAGGTTTAGCGTTTCATATTTTAGGTGGTATGCTTTTTTTTTCTTAAAATTATGTATTGATTTTATATAATTCTTATTCGTTTTTGTTATGCTTCAGATAGAATTTTCCTTTTTCAACAACATAATTATCAATTCTACTTAGTTAATATATTTTTCCTTAGGAATACTGTACATGTCTGTAGTTAAGAAAAACTCGAGATTCACCCATTTTCTTAAAAGCTTTGTTGTGTAAGCGAAAAATAAATATTGTACATGAATAATCAATAGATTGTTTTCGCAACTAGCTAATGGCGTACGTGGAAGCCACTTTATGAAAAACAAGATGTCATGGATATTTAAATACACTCAACCTCCCGATGTTTTAAATATAATTTGAATATTGAAAGTGAATTTCAACAAATTTTCAATAATCTTGGAGTTATCTTATCTGTCCTAACATAAACGTACTATTATAGCCCAAGATTAATTTGGTCAAAAATTAGTTTTTTTAAACCACCCTGTATTTAAAAACAATATCTCATACGAGGTTAAAGATTAAATATTTAGAGACAGATGGCGCTTAATTCTAAATCTATAATTGGTTCTTAATTCAAATATCACAACAGTGCTTACGCGATTGTGGGTTCCCCGAATTGGCCAGAAATTACATTAAAAATTTAAATTTCTTAATGCCACCGTAAACTTAGTTCAGAAAAAATCAACACAAGCTAAAAATATAATTTTCAACCAAGTCAATAATATTTTTACAAAAGTATGTAGATTTTAAGTCAAAAATCGACAAATGCATAACTTCTTGGGCTCATATTTCACAATGATTAAAATCGGCAACGAGGGCTTGATACTGGCGGTCGCTTGACGTATGAATGACGGTTGAGAAGTGTTTCCCCGAACGGCGGCGGCAGCGGCGGCTACGCACCAGGTGAAAATAGTACACACAAAATCCGAAGGGATTGTGTGTAAAAGGGGGGCTGGTCAGAACTTAAATAACATTTTTGTGAATGGAAATAAATATAAAACCATGGTGGATTTTATGACTTAGAAGCTGAGAACGATAAACTACTCAAACAGATAAAAAACAAAAAAATCGCAAAACCCTTTTATATATTGAACCAACAATACACGTTTGATGTTATTAGTCTCAGATCCTATCAGCGATTCTGCAGAGTTACATGTACATGTACTAACTTCACTGCATTTCAGTATGATAAATTTAATTATTTTATTTTACAGATCACAGCAAATTATATAAATAAATTATTTATTTAATTTAAAACCCGGCAATCGAATTAACGAAGAAGTTAAGTACAGTTTGCTGGTGACTTCGGATTAATAATGGTTAGTTAAAATCCAGTTCCTTGTTGGAATAAAATGAAAGTAATTTAATTTGAGTATAAGAAAGTCTACAAATTGTGGCTTTTAATTACCTCTTTAAAATAAAATAAGCTGACAAGTGGTTTATATTACCCTCAGATTTTAAATTGTTTTTACACGTAGACGCCGTTGCCGCCGCCGTTCGGGGAATAACTCTCGAACCGTTTGCAGTAAAATCGTAATTGATACATCAATCGACAGGAAACATCAACCTCTGCCATTATTACTAATTTTTAAATCGGAGACCAAGATGTAGGTTTTTTGACCATTTTAGTGAATTTGACCATTTTATCACAATTGATCATTTTAATTAAGTTGACCATTTTAGTGAATTTGACCGTTGTATTACAATTTATAATTTTAATGAAGTTTTTGCGATTTTCGACTTTAAATCTACAGTTTTTTAAAGTAACACTGATTTTGTTGAAAATTATATTATAATTAGTTAGTGCTGATCGTGTCTGCACTATATAAAGAAATTTTACTTATAAGTGAGATTTCTGGCCAATTCACGGGACCTCAGAAACACACTATTGTGATATTTGAATTTCAAAATAATTGATACAGGCGCCATCGATCTCTAAAAAACATTTGGATTGAGTGAAAATTAAAGCTTTCAACGAGTTGGCGTTTCGCTACCTTTTTTCCAAAACCAGGTAACTCAAAAATTCAGTTTGTCTAAAAATAATTAATTATTAAAAGTGTAAGATAATTTGTTTAAATTTCATATTTGAAACATATTTAATACATCGGGGAATTGTGTGTAATCTTATTTCCGTAGCGACTTGTTAAAAGCACTTTATATAATTTTTGTAAACCAGAACGGCGCACGTTTTCCGAAAAACAATGTATTAATGCACATTTAAAAAAAACGTTTACTGTAGAGTTCACGGATTTTTTAAAGTTTATGGTAAATCTGAGAGAATAGTTTATGTGGTGGGCTGAGGGAAAAACCACTTCTATTCAATCTGCGTCAATAGATTAGTTACAGAGTGGAAGCTATAACTAAATTATGATAAATGCTAAATAATGGCTTATGCTTAGTTTAAGGTATAAGCAACGTACGATAAGTCTGCGATTATAGCTTACAAATAGTTGGAATTAAAAGCGAATATCTCAGACAAGGGTCTACGGCTATATCAAGGTTTAAGGAACTTACGATTAATCTCGGTGGTTACGTTATACTTATTATATGTTTGTTGAAGAACTTATTTAATATCAGGTTTTTTATTCGATATTTTTTTCTTTAAAGGAAGAACTTTGTGGATAGGAACGCAACAGTTTAAATTTAAGAAATGTCGTTTGTGAGAGAAATAAAAAATGTTGAAACTTTATTTAACCAATCAATTACAGCAGTCACTTGCGAAGTAAGAGGATCTTCCTGACAATTGTTAAGAGTAGAAACATAAGGCCTGGTGCAGAGACGTTTTACGATTCCTGTTAATTTTAACAGGATCGCAATTTAGCGATTCAGATTTAGCGAGCTGTTTATTTTGCGATCCTCGCAATCGAAATCGCAGTGCAGAGACGTTTTAGCGATTCCTGTTAATCGACGACGCTGTTATTTTTCCGAAATTTTTTACCCAAGTCACGGACCAATTATAGGAGAGCTCGATTTCTGACGCAAAAAGCTATCACGTGGTTATGTTTGGCTTGCATTTTGACGATGAAATCCTTGCTCTTCTAATTAATAATTTTCTTACTCTAATTTTATTATAAGGTTTTAGAATTTTTATAGTTAAATCCGTTATTTTATTAAAATATATTTGTATAATATAGCCACGAAGGGAAATCAAATCAGTTTCTGAAGAATGAGAGGTTTTCCAAAATCTTTTTAAAGCAATAAAATAGTGCATGAAAATTAGTTTCTTCTGATTATATAATCTTGTTACTCTTATTATTTATTAAATTGGTTGCATTTATTACACAGTTTAATGGTTTTGTTATTTGAAAATATATTTTTATAATATGGTTGGTACACCAATAAAATAACGAATGAAAATAAGATTAATTACTATTATAAGCCAACATTTTCAGAAAAGAATTCTCTGTTAGAAAATGAGCCGTATCATTTGGTTTTTAGGAAAATATTTATTTCAAAACTTAGCTGATAGCAATTAAAATAAATCTAGTTATAACATACATCAATAAATAAAACATAGGATTTTCACGAGTGTACAAAAATTGCTAATTGTCTAAAGCAATTTCTAGCGAAATATCATATATTGATCACACGTAAAACAATGGTCCTGCTTTTTTATATAAGTTGTTGTTCTACCTCATTATCTGGCATTTACATAGCCTAGTCCAGGTAAAAATATTAACAAATGATATAAGCGTGTAGAATTGACTGACAAACACTTTTAAGGTAATACCGAGGGGTCGGAAATTTACCAAAGTCCCGTACTTTGTCTAAAATTGCAAAATCTTTTAACTCTCTCTATGGTAAATTAACATTGAAATCCCAAAATCACTTCAAAATGTAATGATAAAATCGCCAAAATCTCTAAAAAATCCCCTACAAAATAATGGCAAGTGTCCGACCCCTCGGGTAATACATCAAATTGGCTCGGTAAGCTTTTGATGCATGCCAAATAAACTTGAATATTCCAATACATCTTTTATCGCAACTCCTATAGTCAGTTGCAGGCTAAGAAAGACAAAATATATATTACAGTCGTCGCAAGGATACCTCAGACCATTTCCGGCCAGTCGACCGCGCGTAATTTAAATTTGACCACTTTACGGTCAATTTCAAATTTCGGGAGTTTCATCGTTTTTCGCGCCATCTAGGAACCGAAATTGGAATCTATTTTTTAATTTAATGTTGTCATGAGTTTAATTACTGAATGCAGCTAAAGAAGGATCGATAATTGAAGCTCCAAATATTTTAAATAGCCCAAGAGGTTACTATAAAAAGCACGATAAAGGTTTGTTGTTAACAAGTAAAGATAAAAAAATAATTTTAAACGTCTATAGCTCATTAAGTCAACGTTATCCCCAAGAAAGCGTGGCAACTATTTTAAAAGAAACTGCCGATTTAACTGGTAAGACGTAGAAATAAATTGACAAAATTAAATAAATATGCATACAATTTTAAATTTAAGAATGATAGGAATGCCTTATCTTTTAAATTTGCTCACCACCACAATTATGAAATTTACAAATAAAGATTCCAATTTCGGTCTCTAGATGGCGCTAAAAGACGACAAAAAGAGCAAAATTCGAATTTCGCGCAGTGGAATGACCGGAAACGATCTGAGGCATCCTTGCGCCGATTGTACTATATATTTTGTCTTTCTTAGCCTGCAACTCACTATAGTCTACCTGAGGAAAGGTTTCTTCTCGGTAGATGAATTGGTATAAACGCTGGTTGATAGCTAAAGATCTTTGATACACTGAACAATTTCACCATGTCATTACTGACTCATTAGTTAAAACCCACGGCATACACTACCAGCAAATAAGGATCTATAAATAAACCAAAGCTTAGAATACACCCAAAGAAGTAATGTATAAGTTTCCCTATTTTAATTTATTCTTACCTGTAAAATTGCTAAGAGTGGCTGGCTTATTTTTCTGTTTCGTAAATCATGATTGTGGTTAGGCCTTGGCTCTGACAATAATTTGACAAAAACATTTTTCGGAAAGCGATAATGAGCTAGAAACTAAAATTTTAATAATTTAAAAGATTATGACCTACCGTGTTGTATTATTTATCTTATTAAAGTAGGTAAAAAGCGTTTACTTATCAATTTATTTCCCGAGCTCTTTGCGTACCACAACCCGCCATTGTTTTAGCGAGCTTTGGGGCGGCTAGCGACTGCCGTAGACCTCTCCCAAAATAAACAGAACGTATTCCTGTTTATTTTGCGATCGCGATGTCTCTGCACACCGATTTGGCGTGAAGCTCGGTATTTTCTGAAACCACGCCCCCTTTCTGTTAATTCAGCGAGGAATCGCTATTTTGCGATTCTTAAAAACGTCTCTGCACCGGGCCCATAGTCGTCAATCATTTTAACATAATTTTTAAAAAGGCCTTAGATAAACAAGGGAAAAAACTTCGAACGTGCGAAATATCTATAATCCATTCAAATAAAACCAACCGCGATCCTATTGAAAAGAAACATTCTTAGCTTTTCACGTGTAGTTTCGGTAGGAAAAACGTTTTATGTGACTTTGACAGGGATTTTATTTATGCAATTATTAATCATGATAAATGACGCATAAGGTGTTGTTGAACAATTACGTAATGTAATGCTCAACCCACCTCAGAAATAATATCACCGTAAACCTCAAAATTTTTATTTTTTAATATAGGCCTACATTTTATTGTTTGAACTCTAGAAAACGAATCATACTGGTATGCGATCGTTAGTTTAAAATCGTAAAATTCCGGTATCAAACCGTGATATGTTGCGTAACATTTGAGAAATCCCTAACCCTCCCGTGTAACATATAAGTAATTTGTTTACAAAACCTGTTCATTTCGCGTTCAAACCATGACTCCATTCATAGATGTCAGCTTTTCCTAAAAATAAATATGGCTTGTCTGCCGTATTATTATAATAACTAACTCCAGTAAATGAGCTTGAATAATTTTAGCTCTGATTTGACTTATAATATATCTATGTATCTTCTATCAAAACATATGACGAAACAGCTCATATGTTATAAGGATTTGCCCAATATTTTTTTTTAAATATCAGTTTATTAGCTTTAGGGACCATAATTTGGAAATAATCTGATTATTGCAGTGGTGGCCTTGGATTTCTTACAAGAAGGACCCTAATGGAGAAATTATCAACGTATTCGGTCCAGTTGCAGAATTAATGGACGTTTTGGAGAAATCTATGAAAATCAGGTATAAATCATACAGGTTAGAATAAACTATAGGCAAATAAAACCAAAGAATACAGAATACTCAAGGAAGTTAAAGATGGTGTCATTTCGGATAACAAAATTTTATGTGGTACTTAAACTTAAGTACTATTATGCAAAATTGATGAATATTTTTCATTAAAATTTTCAAACGCGATTGAAATAGCTATTTATTTTAACTCTGTAGTGACTCGATCAGACATTTTCTTTGGAAAGCTTGACGTCACTATATATTACCACCAATGAAATAAAAGCTCGTCCTCTTTTACAATCCCAAAAAATGGGATCAATTTGTTATATAATAAGAATTTGTTAATACACATTCAGAGGGCCCTATATGTGAGCAGTCCATTGCAACTTATAGTGAAATTCTTCACCAATCATTGCATGGCGGTCGCTATTTAGCAGACATCTTTTACGCTCGGGCTTCCGTTGAATTCGAACGTTAAGATATTTATATCAAAAGTCAAATTTTAGGCCAGAGATTCCAACAGTAGACCGGTTTCGCTCTTTTGGGGCTCATCAGAACTGTGTAGGAACTCTGGCTATCCTCGGAAATCTGCCGATATCAGTTAAACTAATACAGTCTGATTTGCCTCTGTGACAAAACGTTTTTTATTTTCGTTTGTTTAGTGTTCCTTTTGTGACTCTAAGACGTTTTACAGTCTTTTCTTTCTCTCTGTTTAATTCCAAAATGTTTATTTCGGCCTGTTTCGTAATTCTTTGTAACTGCGATTGAAAAGCGTGCTTATGGTTTTTCGTCCTGTAATATTTCTTCAAGTTTAAACCAATCTAAATGTGCAGAGATTAATAGTTCATTATTAGAAGATATTTATTTTAAAGAAATTTCTGATTAATGTAGTATTTTTTTAAATAAAATGCTTAATTTAACAGATTCAAATACATTGAAAACTGCGCAGGAGGATGGGGAAATAAATTATCAGACGGCTCTTATAGCGGAATGATTGGGATGGTTCACAGAAATGTAAGCTTTAAGGTTTTAAAAATTAAAAAAAAAGATTAGTTAAATTAATATAAGTCACCTCGAGTTGATACATCGCTATTTATTGCGCATTAATTTTATGTGAGACAATAAACAAGTTAGCAAGCTTGCCAAAATATACCTCTCCTCGGAAGAATTTGCCATTGGGCGTATTAACTACTGGGCACGGCACTCAACGATATTTCGTCATATTCAAAGCGTCCTCCAAAAAACGTAATCACGGTATTATCCCAACCAGTATTTTTTTTATTATAATTATAACAAATATTACTAATGTTATTGCCTTAAACAAATTTCCAATATCAATAGCAAAAAAAAACCAACTTTAGCCCCAAAACGTTATTAAATTAACAAAGCAACAAAATGAGAAATAGAAAACACAAAATTTAAAATTATTAGAACTATCACGACCCGAACACTTTTTCCCGCCCAAATGTCATTTTTATCTATGCCCATATACAAAACTATCTAAAAAAGACTATATCCGAACACTAGCGCCATCTACATCAACATGCAATATTATATCACAGCTTGTCTCCTCCCACCTCCCCTTTAAAATATTTTTTCAGAAACCTCTTAATAGAACCTTTTTACACACAATCCTAAGGATTTGTTTTAGTCTCACGCACAGTGTAGCCGATGCCACCGTGTCGCGCATATATCTTCAACGGTTTTAGTCCAAGAGCCCCATGACAAAATAAGCATGTGATAAGGTACACGATGGGTCAAGATATTTTTTAATTAGGTTAGTGATTTGTAACCAAGAAATGTTTGTCGTAAGGGTCAAAGTGGGGGCTTTCCGGAAATACGAACCCCTTGACGTCACTTCCGGTGACCTTGAAAATTGATATGACCTGATTGTGGTATCATTAGATTGGTCTCAACGTGCTCTTACCAAATATCGCTAATTTAACGATCAATTCTGAACCAAGAGGCGTATAAGACTAAACAACTAATTTTGAGCCCCTCCCAAATTTATATGTATAAGACAAAATTACTTTTTTAGTCTTATAAAATCGACATGTAAAGTTCCTTAATTTAAGTCCGATTTTCATGAAGGTTATATTTTTGAATAGCTGTGGTTTCCACATAACCTAGAATTGCAATTACGTTGCTTAATTTTAATTCTAAGTAAGCTTTTTTGGACAGCGTATACGTACCCCCCTCAACTTCGAACATTGGAAATACGCGTGGTAATAGAGACTGCACGCGAATTTCTCTCTGGCATTTTCCAAGGCCGTTCTAATATGACCCAAATTAACAAATAAGTGTGACACTTATCGCAGTAATACGTGATGCTTACAACGTATGACCTGAAGTAACAAATAAGTGTGACACTTATCGCAGTAATACGTGATGCTTACAACGTATGACCTGAATTAAGAAATAAGTGTGACACTTATCGTAGCAGTACACGATGCTTGCAACGTGTTACCAGAAGTAACCAAAAAGAGGGACACTGAACGTGTGGCCATTAGTAACAAATAAATGTGATACTCAACGTCTGAAGAGAATTAACAAATAAGTGTAACCACAGAAGTAACAAATAAGTATAAGTGCAAATGAGTATAACCATGGATATATATTGGTTATGTCACCGGCGTTGCAGGTTGCTGTAAATAGCTCAAACAAACTTAACACATCTGTAAAAACCTTCAACAATGGTTTATTATATATTTTTTTATTTATTTATTTATTTGAAGCTCTGGGAGAACTAGTTTTATTTTCTAATCCTAATAAAGCCCGACTGAAAAAGCTCTTACAGATTATTTTATTTTTTAACTAACAATAGTAAACTTAATTATAACTTCAATAATCTTTAGATTTTGTTTTGTTATAAAAAAATACTTTTATTTTCTCAAAGGGTGAGAAGCGTGAGCTCCGCTAAAATTCTAGGAGCGAACTGATTTTACAAATAGTTTTTCTTCAATCTTCACGAAGTGCATTTAGAAGCGTCCAATCAGATGTTGATTTACCTTATATGGGCATACAAAAAGCGGGAAGCGAGCTGGGGATGACCATAGGAGGCCCAATCCTGACCCCTCACTCTATCCGCGTCACCTTTTATTGGACCGTAAGAATCATGGAGAAAGGTCGAGCTATCCCGGCTCGTGATTTGATAGTACCACAAACGGGCGTAGGGGGTGGGTTGAAAACGTGGGGACCGCTTCCAGGTAAATTTCCGTCACGTGCGTTATTTCGTTAGTTCGCGCCATCTTGAATGAGGAAGCCGTAGCGGCGTCACCATCTGTCGTAGCGGCGTGGTTTCTTAGGTTACCGAGATCATTAGAATCTAAACGAAAGAAGCATTGAGAAACGATCATGTAGTGAGGTTTTTATATTTCAGATTATAATTTAAGTAACGTTAGCTTAAAATGGGAAAATATTGCGTATATAAAACATGTAGACATTACAATAAAGCTCCCCAATCTCGTTATCAGAAAATAAAATATTATCCAGTACCAAAACCATAGAAAAACTTAGAAGTGTTTGAAGCAATTACCAGAGCAGACATAAAAACTCAGTATGATGTGAAATCACATCACTATGTATGCTCAAAGCATTTTTTGGGTAAATATTTTTTTTTACTAGAATAAAAAAAACACATTTTTAATGACTCTGCTATTGTTATGGATCAGGTTTATTGGCATGGAGTCCAAGAACGCAGAAGTCAGTCACCCGTTCAATACTTAGTTTCTGGACAGACTAACTACAAGGAATGAACACTTCTAAACTCAACATTGGAAAATGTTGAATCAATTCAAACCTTGCAACTTTGCCAAAATTTAGCTTTAGATACCATCCAAGATTTGTATATCAATGGAACCCAAGTCACTACAAAAAGTACTGATCTTCTAATTTCAACACCTGAAACTGTTGTAGCAATGGAAAACGTGGAACTTTGCCAAAGTTTCGTTTTGGAATCCAAACAAGATTTATATATTACTGAAACCCCAGTCACTAGTAAAACAACGCAATTGTTACAAAATGAACCAGCTTCAGTAGCAGATGATATTGGAATAACACCGAGTACCGTTAAAGCATGCCTAATAGCCGAGTCAACTGTTGATTTGGAATATCTTTCGCTTAATCAATCTATAGAAATGTATCCCGTCAAAAAAATAGCGAGATAATTTTTGAATTACCAATTAGAAAATTTAGAAAGCTCTGATTGGTTTATTGAAGTTATTAAAGAGTCAGAATTATATTCGTATTACATAACATGCCTTAAGCTTAGAAGAAGTGTGGATAACCATTTACTTATGGTTGAAATTAAACCGCCTCTAATCCCAAGTGTTTATTTTGGCCACCAATTAATTTCTGCTGGTCATAAACTATTTTCAATAAGTTCTGTTGACTTTACCGGTACAGTTTCATGTATGAAAGAGTTGAAAAATGTTCTATTTGAAATTGAAAATTGGCAACCCTGCTATGGCATTACTGGAGAATTGCACATTTTAAGGATCTAGCCAATCAATTCGATCCAAGAAATGTAGGAAATTATTTTTGGGCAATTTTCAAGAATCTTCCAGTCTTGTCGCTTAACGAAGACAGTTTTGCAAAATCGTAAAAGGAGAGAAAAGATCAATTTTGAAAAAAAGTACTTATTTACGTTACATGACCAAGGTTCAAATTAAAGAGCAGTTAGTTATTGTAAATAAAAAAACAAAGCTTTGAAGAAAACTAATAAGCTATTGAAATTAAAAGTGAAGAATTGCTTTAAAAACGATGGATTTTTCATGTCGGAAGAAGATAATCATGATTTTGAAGAAATTATTGTGTGTATTTCTATAAAGGCTAAATCTCCGAGCACGTATGAAGCTATACGACAAGCATTTCAATTACCATCGCAAAGAACTCTTAATAATTACTCGGTGGATTTAACTACAACCAGTGGATTTAACGATGCTACTCTGTTAGAAATGAGACAAAAAATTGATGAAGACACTTTACAAGAACACCTAAAGTATTTCACCTTAATCCTGGATGAGATCCAAATGAAACAAGATTAAGTATTTAACAGCAGTGCCGGTCAACTAAATGGGGCCACCAACCTTAACCATTTCAGAAATAAAGTAGCTGAATTAGAAAACAACATTAAGGAAAACTCAAATGATGGAAACTTAAATTTAGCTAATCACGTGCTTCAATTAATGGTCAGAGGGCTAAACACTAATTTTAAATATCCGTATGCATTTTGTCCTTGTGGAAATAAGCGTGTAGAAGATTTATACTCAGTAATTTGGGAGAGCATAGAAAACCTACAGGAAGCTTGATTTCAAATTCTCACTGTTATATATGTGACAAAGCTTCTTCAAACATGATTTGAAAAGAACTTAAACAATCATAAAGTGGGTTACAGAACGAAGAATCCATTTAGTGATGGGGATCAACTTTACTTTGTTTCTGACATATGCCACAGTATTAAGACTGCAAAGACTGGACTTAATAACAGTGGAAAAATGAAGAAACTCAAGGATGGTACAGTTTGTCCAATTAGACTTGAAAAAAAAAGGACAGCTTCTTTTATGGAAACATATAGAACGTACCTATGAAATTGATTCAAAATCCTTACTAAGATTGGCACCTAAGTTGACGTATAACCATGTTTATCCCAATGCACATAGCTGCATGAGGGTAAAGCTCGCAACGGAAGTTCTAAGTTCAACCACTGCTAACGCTGTTGAAGAGTTGTTTCGAGATGAGGCTATGGAGACCGTAAAGTTTCTGAGGCTATTTGATACTTTTTTTTGACACTTTAAATATTTCAAATACCTTCGCATTCTTTACAAAGAAGAAGCCAGCACCAGCATTGCAGCCATTCAAAAGTTTAGACGATTGGCGTTTTAAGGTAATAATTAAATAAAATCTAAAATATCCCAAGAATGGTGATATTATATTATTATAGTTAAGGATAGATTCTTAGATTTTACATAACTGATAATACTTTTAAGTGGCTGGAATATGATTTTCTTGGTTATTTAACTGAATGGGAAGCTGAAGTAAATCAATTAGAAGTAGATGATGATTTGGACAAATCTTAAATGATTCTCAGTAGGAAGACTGGAAGGTATACGAATAACTGGTGCGTATTTTTAATAATAAGAATTCGATTTAGTTTAAACTATTGAGAATTTCCATTTTTTTTATTCTAAAATATTGATATTCTATGCAACTATTGATATTATATACTAACTGTAAAATTAAATCAAGATTTGGTTGAAAATTATTTTAAGAGACAGAGGGGATAGTCAATATGGTCAAGGGGCAAAAAGACTCAAACTTATGAAATCTTTGATACCAAAAGTTAAAAATGGAAACTGCACTGCAACCAAATCAAAAGTCAAAATAAACATCTTTTTAAACTGTCGTTAATCTTATTTGTTTTTTTCGGAGTTAGAACTTTCAGTTCTTTTCTTATACCACTACTTGTTAAAGTGTCTTGTTTTGAAACTTGAACGGCATTTTTAACTATTCTCTTGAAGCCCTTTAAATAACAGTTGATTAGAATTCCAAAGCATTTTCTCATAGTTGATTTAGAATTTTCCATTGGATCTCCTCCCCATAGGTTTTCCCACGTTTCTACTATTAAAACATCTTCCTCAAGAGCTTTAATAATTTGAGATTTTCGGGTTTCATTATCTTTCAAACGGGTATCAGATTTTACAAAAGGGACAATCTTACTACATGCATGATGGAAAAAGTCAAAGGCTATTTCAGATAGATATAGTGAGCTTAATAGTCCATTCGTGAAATTTTTGGTTGGCTTCACTTTTTACAAGAGCATTGTTCCAAAATCTTGGGCATTCATACAGCCCAATTAATTGATTTATAGTGTACCCTGCTACTTGGTGAACTGTTTTTGATTTCATATTGGTTCAATTCGGAGCTCTTAGTCTTCAAAATCTTGGTATCAATTTGAGGAGCACTAAACACTTTCACCTTTTCTTTTTCCAAAAAATTGGAATTCAATTCGTTGAAAACTCGCTGGGCAAAAATTGTTGTTACAACATTTTGGTCCTTGGACTGAAGATGCTTAAATGGCTCTATTTTAGCAAATGATTTTTTTAATTCTTACCTAAATTCTTCACTTGTTAGAAGATTGTGCTATAAGCCTTATCCAAAAGACCAGTATCACTATCGACAAAAACAATAAAAAATCAAAAGCCTCTTCAGAAATTGCTGTAATTTTTGTTTTCTTATTTCTTCTAACGCATCCTGTCATTGAATCCTAATAACCAAACCTTAAAAATTGACACTAGAATATATAACACTAAAAAAATTATACACTTTAATTTAAAATATTTTTACACTATATCATAAATACTGCTAGGAATAGTTTGGAGCCCAGAGGAGTCCTTTTACCTCTTAAATAATTACAATAACTTGTTTTGATCTCCAAACGTTAGAGTCCTTATACAAATTAGAAGCGTTTCTAAGAATATCGCTTAAGTTTTCTTTAAAAAAATTTTATCAAACAATACCTAGAATTACAATAAATTGTTATAAATTCCAATTACACCAACTTTAAGTAGTAATTATTCTTATTCTTACCTGTTTCGATTTTTATTTGCTGCACTTTAGTTGGTTTCTTTAAAATCTGTTTTTTTTTGCTGTAGTTATGGTCATTTAGCTCCATATTTTCGCTATTTAAAAAACTACTTAATAATAAAACGAGTGAAAAACCTAAACATTCGAAACACGTGTTGATAACAAATATAATTTCGATAGAGTTTTTGGTCCGCAAGAGAGGGCACCACGCTATTAATTTTTACCAGGTTGCCCCTTTTTCCATTCCCCCCATTCTCTCCCACTAGTGGGACAGTAGCGGCGCCAGCAATAGGCCGGGGTAGGCCTGGGCCTACTTGAAATTTTGGTAGGGGCCTCCAAAAGTCGTCTTAAGGGGGCCTCCAAAATTGAATATATGGGCCTCCAAATTATTTAATATAAAAAATTATCTAATTTGTTTGCGAAATAATTTATTTATTTATTTATTAATTTTCCAATATCCAATGCGATTGATTCGCTTAACGACACTGCTGTTTTTATTCCTTTCAAAGGTAACTTTTCTTTGACAGTACGTTTATTTTTTAGTTTTAATTTTTCGCGAGCGCTACTATTTCGAAATTGTATCTTTAATTTTATCTTTACAAATAATGGTTCTTAAACTTACTTTACTTACAAGGAGACGACCCGAGGTGTAACCTACCGTTTTTGCTTAAACTCGGTGAATTAGTAGACATTAAAGGGAATATAACCTCAAGTCGTTTTTTATGTTTTTTATGTAAGCAATTTTGGCGGGAAGTCACTAAACAGCGCCAAAAATATCTAAAGTCATAGGAGGGAGCGGGAAATTGCCGAAGTTTCGTTATATTGCCTTTAACGTACCTTCAAAATTCCCAAAGGGAAAAGTTACGATGGGCTTCGTTTTGCCATGGCAACCGAAAAGGTTTTTGACAACACCAAATCCAAATTTCTCTATGTGATTTAATATGGGAAAATCACATATTTCCAGCCCCTTCCCTATGAAAAAAAAGAAAGTACAAAAAATTAAAATTTAAAAAAAATATGTAAATTGGGAAATTTGATGTATTTTTGAGTAAGAGAGACTATTTTTATGTGAATTGCTACGTCGTTGGGTACAAGCGAGTGAGGTAGGGTAAATTGTGGTAAGTTAAAATGTTTGTCAATAATTGCTAATTATACTAAAATAATTAAATTTATTCAGATAAATTTCAAAAAAAATTGGATTAACCCTGAAAAACCCATTAAATTTTGGTATATTTATGTTAAATGCGAGAAATATTCGGCAATATAAAAAATAATCTACTTAGTCCAATTTAGATGAATTTACTCAAATTAGTCGTAACTTACCGAACTTTACTTTATCTTACCGAATTTCACACGTATTTCCGTAATATATTAACATTTACCT
Organism: Leiobunum rupestre; assembly: GCF_980474605.1. Lineage (NCBI taxonomy): Eukaryota > Metazoa > Arthropoda > Arachnida > Opiliones > Sclerosomatidae > Leiobunum > Leiobunum rupestre. The sequence goes on along the minus strand of NC_143392.1, from coordinate 4,911,660 downwards.
TAAATTATCAGTATTTACCCAAATTATTCGACTTTGTCCAATTTAGACGATTTAAACCAAATTAATGAAAACTTACACGTTATTACGTATATTGCAGAAATAGAGGTCGGCATTATTTGTCCATTATCCACGATATTTCAAATTATCTATAGAAAACACAAAAATAAGTTTAACTTAATAATATTGAATTACTTATTCATACTTTTTAAAAAAAAATAAACCCAGCCAAGAACGTTGCGTTTTTAATCGTGAAAGAATGTCTATGAAAAAAAAGAGTTATCTGCTTATAGCTAAATTAAATTGAGCAAATTAGATCAGACAAATTTATTCATTGAAACAACACGGAAAACATGAATGTATTAAAAATTACCAAAACATTTTTTAATTTTATAGCTATAAATAATCAAACCAGAATAATTTCTGATCACATATATTTGGGGTTTTTTGTTTTTGTCATTTGTCGTCCGAAAATGTATCTACAGAAATTATTAGTGCTTACCAAAACCATACATATCAGTGCCTACACTCTTTCACTAGTATTCCGCCACCATAACTTCAAAGACATCATGGCCGTTATTGTTTCAGGCTGTAAACAGCCTCTTTTAGAAGTAACAAGGTCAGTTCCTGCAGAAAATATTTGTTCAGATGGTACTGACGTGGCTGGTATGGCCAGATAATCTTGCGCCATTTTAGCTACTGTAGGATAGTGAATTTCGTTTTCCTGCAAGGAGATGGCATAGTACATTTTAATTGGAACTTTTAAAATATCTCATTAAGTTAATGACATCAAAGCATCGAGTACCCACCCTCCACCATTTTAGTACGTCGGTTCTTGGGGGCTGTAAATCGTCCTTAAAAAACTTCAACAGTTCAGATCCACGCGCCGTTTTCGCTGCGCGCTTTGGGAAGTACGCGTAAATTCCAGAACGATCTACACTGGTAGTGTGCGAAGTAGACGGCGCAGGGACTCCAGCTCCAGAACCAGAATTATTCTCATAATACGTGTTAAATATATTTAATATCGTGGCCTTAATAGATTTCACTTTTTGTTTTTCGTAGTTTGCTTGAATAAAGTCCAACTTTAAAGTGGCGTCTAAAGCTAGAAAAAAGTAATTATAAGTTATATAAAAATAAAAGGAAATATAAAACCAAATAATTAACCAAATATGTACCCCACGCATAAAGCAATCATAACACAAACGTGATAGAATTTCAAAATTATAGGCGAGATTGCCTCCGAATGTTATACTTTGATTAAAATATTACTAAATCGATATTCGTACTATATTTACCCACTAGCCCAGAGCTTTTTAAATGAAATTCGATTAGCCACATTGGTTTTATTTTGTAATTGTAAAAGACTTAGGCCTGTGCTTGAAAGCTCACCAATAGCTATCCAAAATGTTTCGATATTCGATGAATCTTGATACGTTTTGAGTTTGTTTCTGGCCATAACACATGCTTCTTCCAAAAATGGATCCATAGTTGGATTGTTTAATTTATCAAGGAGCCAATGATAGGCTGGCATTACCATAGAGATAGTGGGATACGTCACTGAAGAAAAAATTTTTGTAGCAATGTCGAAGTCCTAAAATTATATAAATTTTTGTGTATATGCGTCTACAAGCTTTTAAAGTAGTGCATATTGTTTTTAATGAAATTGAAACAAATAACCACGTTCGGTGTCACCAAGGTACTGTTTAACAATAATATAAATACTTTATGCTGCACACGCGGCAGGCTTTTATTATGACCTAGAAATGTGCAAAAGTTAAATTTCGCGTGTTTTTTCTATGAAATTTTAGGAGTATTTAAAGAATGATGAATAGTGAATATATATTACGGAATATTCAATACTGCTTTTTACAAATAACCAATAAAAAGCGATTTACACATTTATTCAATTTCAAATGGCCCAAATAATTTTGAAGTCAATTTCGAAGTTTAGACAAAAATGTAGAAATGTATTGAACTACTCCTTACCTCAACCTCAGGTATACTCGATTTACTTAAATTACAACATTCACTACTCTTTTCTAAAAAGACAACCCGGAATTCGGTTTTTCCCCTAAAATATTAATGTAGAAACATGGTTTGAAAAAACGTGCCACAGCCTGGGTAATAACTAAGGCTGGGCGAATAGCATTTTTACCCTATCGGGACTATTATCAAATACCCAAAATATTACTAATCGAATACCGAGACAAATAGTCACCGACTAACGAGGACCGACTAACAATTCGGTTATTTGCTCAGCCTTAGTAATAACCAATGATATAAGAGACGCTGGGTAATAACACCTATAAGGACTAAGAATGAAAACCTATGGTTTAAGTTGCTCTATTTACCTAAATATCTTATTGTTGTTACTAACCTTTAGCAAATTTAAAAGTGTTTCTAATGCATTCCACTCGGCTTCCGTTAAAACCAATTTCCTGAACTCCTTATCTGTTTGTATCATGCTTTGCAAAGACTAAATAGAAAAATTTGAATATAAATAGTTTTAATTTCAAGTCCTCAGCCGATACCGATTATGTCATCTAAAACACCTGTTTTAAATACGAAGCTCGGGAAAGCATGGCGAAAGTAGAATTCCAACGGGTTCTTATATCGAGAACTAATTTTAGATCTTTGACTCCAAAAGACTGATTAAGTTGCGATAGCATATCTTCGCGTAGACCAGATGATCTTATTTTAGTGACAATATTCCGTATCTGCAAGTACCCATAGTAAAAGCTGAATCAATTTTAATTACCAGATTCAACTCGGAAAAAGCACCAACGGATTTTTGAGAATAACAAGTTAACGACTAAACATTTCTAAACGAAAGTGGTTTTAGTTGATTATTTAATAATAATTTCTATTTCTCCAAATTTAGACCAAACGGGACTTACACCATTACCATCTCTTATACATATATGTCAAAAATTATTATTTTTTAAATATTACCTTTGCTACAGCATTCCCAACGACGGAGTCCGTGCTAGTCCATGTATCACTATCGCCCGAATTTTCCATGTATTCTTCGAGAGTATCAAAGTTTGCCTGCGACTTAATGTTTTTAAGAAGTTCTTGTACAGTCAAGTTTACGACGTGGGCAAAGCACCGAATTCGGGCTTGCGAACTATATCGAAAACCGAAGTCTTTGCTAATTTTTTCCAATTCGTCACTAAATGCGTCGTTATTCGCCGCGCTATCCATGGTAATAGCGAGAACCTATTCAAAACACATAGGCCTATGTCACTAAACGCAATGTGTAACGCATGTCTAAATATGAATAATGTCAACCGAAAATATTGGGAGCGAAATAGAGCTCTCACAATAGCAGCAGATAATTCTCAGGGTATGTTAAAATTAAACCGAAAATCATCTTTTGCACTAAAGCAGAGGATTTCCCCAAATAGTCTCAGTTAATTTTATGTTTTAAATATTACTTTTACCATAAGTAACGTAATAACAAAAAGTATGACAATTAATAGAGATTTACAACTGATCTGATTTTTATAGCTATTGCACAATCAAGATGTTTTATCAAGTTCCTAAAACACGTTAGACGACTTCCACCTAATCCGAAATATCAGGTTTCCGATAGATCGACCGAATATTAGGCTTAACTGATAAAATAAAATTTTCCTCGTCGCACAAGCCCAAGTATGTTTTTTTTTGGCACGCGTGATTCGCACGCGGGCTTCAAAACAAATTCGAAATTCCTCACGGCTCCAGGACGCGTTTTCCGATATTCAGCGGAAATATTTAACGAAAATTCTTCACCAAGGACGTTAAGTCGCGAGTCGAAGTCGCAGAAAAAGGATCGGTTAGGAAATTAACATTAAAGCAAAAGAAAGTGTCATACTTATTGGAGTTATGTAACTTTTGCTTTTAATCGAAATATAACTTACCTTTGAATTGTACTTTTGTACAATCCTTAGGAACACATCAAAGATATTTTTCCCGGTATGTCTTCCGGGAAAATGAATAAATCCCATTAACTTGTTATGAATAACAAAATTTTCATCAATCCACGCATCAAGGGTAAACGACATCATTCCCGTCAAAGCCTAATTACAATTTATAAATATCATAAGGACTTAATTTGCTGCTTTAGACTAAATAAGCTACAGATGAAGTTAATTTTAAAAGTACCAAGTGCCACTGCTAAAAACCACAGATATAAATCAATAACTAGCCGAATCAGAACTCCCCCCCCCTCCTCCACGGACAAGGGCGCATTTAAGGGTGTTGGGAGGGTAAACTCCCCAAAATGTTGGTGACCGGGGGGAGGGAGAACCTAAACCAAAAAAACTGTCAAACCTTCGTCAGCACCCTTAAATTAAGACCTCAAACCCCCCCCCCCTAAAATGATATCCGGGACACGCCCGTGTCCATAGAATTAGTTAGTCGGCTCCCCCCCGGTCATCCCGGCTGTTAGTTTTAAACTCCGAATTTTTTTAAGTATGAACTTAAGAAAAACCACTATTTTCTAGGGAGAAAATCACTGAGAACATGAAAAGGCATGGTTAAAATGCAGCTAAATGGTTCTTTTAACCTACCTATGAAATTGGATGTTTAATTTAATGGGCAAAAAAGTGGTGTGGAAATGGCAGAGTACTATTTGGCACTGCATTCCATAATTCCACCGTTGTACGGTGGCGCTCCCAGTGGAAGCTATTGGACTAAATCCCGTCACGTTTTCCGCCACTTTCCAAACGCCACTTTTATTGCCCTTTAAGTAATAGGTTGAAAACTCTACAAGAAAATGATAATTTAATTACTACCGAGGTCATAGATTTAGAGGTATTTTTTGTCATCCCAAAAATATATTTGTATTGTCATAAACCCCGAGTAATATCATAAACACTGTTTAAACGAAAAAGCAAAAGGAAACATGACAACCTACCTTAAATTTATTTAATACCAGATCAGATTCACGTTTGAAACTAGTCATTAGGTTTTTTTTCAAAACTCTGGCCGATTGAGGCAAAGATTCAGCAATGTATTGGTTTCTCGGATTAATAGATTGTAAAAAAGCCTTAAAACTGGGATGTTCAACTACAGTGAACGGCTGGTCCGTTTCTGCAACCCAACGCTGTAAGCAATAATTCGCTTGGTCCATTGCTTTTTGGCTAGGCTAAACGTTGACCAAAACAATTAGATTTAAATATAATATATTTATTTCTTATTTAATCTTGCCTTTTCAGTGCTCAAAACGCCGACGACTTCCCCGTATTTTTTCTCGACATGATATCTGAGGTGGCTTGTTCCTTGACATTTGGATGAATCCTGCATTTTATACTTCCTACAATATTTTTATAAATTTAACATCGCAGAACTTCATAAACTTCTATTCATCATATTTATTACCCACAATAAGCCTAAATATATTTAATTCAACCAACTTGAAATTCGGCGCCCCCTACAGCCCCCACCATCGATGGCTAGAAAAAATTATCTAGTTGTGTCAAGACAAGTGCGTACAAGAATAATAAGTTTCTTTAAAATATTCGACTTTTTAACCTGCGCCAACTTCACAGTCGCGTAGGAACAGTGGGGTACAAAGGCACAATGTATGTACATCCCTTGAAATTGGACTGGTGCGCCAAATCGGTTCGAAAAAGGTGCCAAATTTTGTTAAAAAGGGCACTAAAAGCTTGTCAATGAGGGGGGGCGCCAATTCAACGCACAAGCTGCACCCCCTCAATCCAAAACATTTCTACGCGCCTGGAAATTCAACCTTCGCGACGATATTTCGTCATGAGGCGACGCGGTATTGGGGTAGCAATAATGTTGCGGTATTAAACCAGGTTTCCATGAGCGCTTGTATTTTGCCAAAATTCGACTTGAGGGAGGGTTATTTTAAAATTCGCGCTCCCCCTACAATCTATCCAGTTCTTATGTCAACTTGAGCTTCAACTTTGGTACACATTCCTAACGCTAAAAAAATATATAACCGAATACTTACTTCTCGCAGTACTTGCAATGTAAAGTGTCTCCAATTGTAGCGTAATGAGTCCACACTACACTCCGGAGATTTTGTTTCCTCGCGTCGGTGTCACTTAATACCTGTACTTGAGATTCTTTATTATTCTCGGTCATCATTGTGTCAATAAATTATTCGCAGGCCTCAGAGATATTAATTAGTTACTTTATAGCCTTAGATACTGGTTGAAATATTCTACACAGTAAACTACCTATCGCACAGCCCGCCAGCTTATGAATAATAACAGGGTTTGAACTATAATGTTTGATCACTTAACCACAAATAATGTATGAAAAATAAAAAATATACGTGGGATTCATTGTTTATAGCTTTTTTATTAGGAAGTAATAGATTAAAAATGTTTTCAGCCAAAAAAGACCTTCATAATCGGAAACAAAATAAATAGTCTAATAAAATATGTTGTGTTTTAAATTAAATTTAACTTCATCGGTACGTAAACCTTTATTTTTTTTTCTAATAAAAAGTTATCAGAACTGATCAAACAATATATTTTGTAGCTTATCAAATTGTATTATATTTGTTTTTTTTTCTTATAATCAAAGTATATACGATTTCACTATGAAAAATTATCTGCATATAGAGCTTGAAATTCTTTAATCGCGGTTAAAAGTTAACCGAACGCCGACCCCTATGCAGAATATTTCTCGTATTTAACATAAATATACCAAAATTTATTGTGTTTTTCGGGGTTTATCCAATTTTTTTGAAATTGGTCCAATTTAGTCGAATTTATCTAAATAAATTTCTATTTTGTTAGTTTAATTAGCAATTATTCACAAAAATTTGAACTTACCTCAATTTACCCTACCTCGCTCGCTTTTAATCAAAGACGTACCAATTCACCCAAAAATAGTCTCTCTTACCCAAAAATACAAATATTTTCCCAATTTACATATTCTTTTTTAATTTTATTTTTTGAAATTTCTTAGTTTTTTCATAGGGGGGACCCTTGAAATATGTGATTTTCCCACGTTAAATCACATAGAGAATTTGAAATGGTGTTGTCAAAAACCTTTTCGGTTGCCATGGCAAAACGAAAGCCTAGCGTAACTTTTCCCTTTTAAGCAAAATCGGTGGGTTACACCTAGAGGTCGGCGTTTGGATAAGATTTAATCACTTTATCTTTTTTTTATAAACAACCGACGATTATCCGAAAAATAAAATTATTTTTTACATGTTAAATCCCTTTCTATCCGTGGATAATATCTATAAATAAACAGTTAACCGCAATTTTTATGCTTAATCGATATTTTGGCAGTTAATTTATCTGTTTTGCCTAAATCTAGTTACACCTTGGGTCGTCTCCTTGTTAAGGCCTTTTCACACGAGCCAACCTTTTTACACAACTAGATGAGTCAACTCGAGTTGAGTCATCTAATTGGTTCGTGTGAATAGAAGATCGATGAGTTGATCCACCAGATCAGTTGGCGATAAAAAAATGGATCATTGATCCATTTTTGCTGACTCAGCAATTTGATTTGAAATATTTTAGCCAATCAAAATGAAGTTCCCGTCGGGAGTTTTGCCGCATAATTTTGTTAGGCCTAAATTTAAATTTACCGCTTTTTCGTGTTTCGTCTCTTATTTTCTGATGCTTACGACAGATGGTGTTTAAATCGCTGACGGGTCAAAGATCGAGACGTCTGTATTTGAACGCGACTGTTACGCGCGCGTTTGTTAAAGAAAGTTTTATCTTTGTTAAGTAATCTTTTTGCAATGAAACCTACAAAGGTAATTGAAATTTCAATAACATTTGTTTGAAAAGGGTGGAATATATCTATAATAGGAAATTTTTACCAGGTTATATTTCCTTGGACACCTGGAAAAATTAGGATTTTGATTGAATATATTCAAAACAATCCTTTTTTGTATAATACCAAAGATGACTTGTACAAGGATAAGGAAAAAAGAGAACTTAAGTTTCGTGAAGTTGCTGAAATCATTGGATGTTCAGGTACAGTTCTTTAAATTTTATGTTTGATCAATTTTCATATACATTTCTTATAACCCCTTTCATTAATTTATATTTATTTCATAGTTTCTGATGCCAAAGACAAATGGCAGAAGTTGCGAACTTATTACAACAAGGAACACTCGAAAGCTATTTCAAAAGCAAGTGGAATGGGAACTGGACAAGTATATGCCCCAAAGTGGGAGTTTTATACATCCATGATGTTTTTAAGTTCGAGTTTGGAAACTGCACCCTCTACTTCAAATCTGGATTTCGAAATAGATGGAAAAGTATGTAAATTTCGAAAGAAATAACTACTACATCGTAGATAAAACTAAAGCTAAACCGTTTAAACTAAAATTAGGTTTACACCATAAATGAGGAGCCTAATACCTGTCTTTTTCAAGAACTAATAGAAGAATCTGAAGAAGAATCTGTGGTCCCAGATGATTTACCACTCCCAAAGAAGAAGAAAATTGGATGTACTCGTTCCAAAAAATGTGAACCATCAGCAACAGACAAAAAGAATGAACTAATGGAAAGCTGCATTAATTTGCTTAAGGCTCCAATATCTGCAAATGAGAAAGTTCAAAGCGCCGATGAATTGTTTGGATTGCACTTAGCCCACATGATAGCTCCCCTTTCACCTAAAAGCAAGGACTATGTTAAAATAAAAGTTATGGAAGTAGTTTTCCATACTGTACACAAGGAATCCTTAAAGGAGTAAAAATTTTCTTATTGTGTAAATCATAAACATATATATATTTATATATAGCCTTGTCATATTTAATATACATATAACCCTGTCATATTTAATATATATAACCCTGTCATATTTCAAATATTTATTCAAACAAAAACATACTAAATAAAGTTCATGTTCAAAATTGTGCAAAGTTTTCTTGCCCTTCCAAGGCCCCTTCTCCTAGGAAATATTTTTTCAAGTTTTCCCTGGTTTCTCGTGCTTCTTGAGTGCTATGGACCCCAAATTTGGTCAATGGCTGAAGGTTTTTGTTTGAAACAATCTGGTAGTTTCTTGTTGAAGCGTAAGTAGTTACATTGGCTCTGAGAAAGTTATGCAAGACACATGCTGCAAGAACTATAGTCACTACATTGTCTGGTACAGCTTGGATTGGTTTTAGAAAAATCCGAAACCGGTTGCTTAAGATGCCAAAAAAGTTTTCTGACACTCGTCTTGCCCGAGAATGTCTAAAATTTAATAATTTTGTCTTAAATCAAGTGAAAATTATCAACAAATGAATTAACAGCCAGTGGCGTAGACAAGGGGGGGAGTATTCCCGGGTACAGGACCCACTTTGGGGCTATCTTTACCGGTACAAAATTTCATCCCCTTGACGAATTTCTGGCTACACCACTGTTAACAGCTACCGTTTGTTGTGGATAGAATTTTCAAAAGATATTTCTCTTAGTGCATATGGACGAATGAGGTACGGTTTCATAGGAAATCCTTCATCACCAATGATAACAAAGTTAGTTGGTTGAGTTTGGCCTGGTTCAAAGATAAATATAAAAAAAATTAACTTCATTAAGCCAAGGGTCACAATAATATAAAGTAGCTACCTGGTAATGCGGTGGGTGTTGGGAGATTCATTTCTTTCCTTTCCAGCATTTTGCCCAGTTTTGATTTTGAAAATACTGCTGTGTCATGTGCTCTACCATTGGTTCCAACGTCGAGAAAAATAGCCTAATAATATATCATTAATTATTGTAATGGTAAATTTAAATTGTTGTGATCTTATTACCTTGAGGTCTGCGTCAACCAATGCCAATAATACCAAACTGAAATCACCTTTGTAATTGTAATAAAAAGACCCTGAATTTGGAGGTGGATAAACGGTCACATGCTTCCCATCTAAAGCTCCGATGCAACGTGGATGTTGCCACTGTTCTTGAAAACCTTTGGCAACATTTAACCATTCAGATGAACTTTTAGGTGTTTTTATGTAACTAAAGAGATATTTCTAAAGATAAATCACTTAAATTTGAACTTTTATCAAAAACACATACTCTTTACATAAAGATTCAAAAAGAGCCTTGCATGTTTCATACACAATACCGTGAATGGTGCTAATACCTAGTCTAAACTGAAAATGAAGAGACGTGAAACTCTCACCTAAAAACCAAATCACAAGTTAAGAAAATATGAGTGCTTATAGTTCAAAATATTTATTTTCATACCCTACCTGATGCCAAAAATCTTAGCGTGACATTCAGTCTTTCTTCGGCACTAATTGATTCTCTCATTACAGTGTTGTTTTTTTCAATATAGCATTTTACTTTACAGAGTAATGTAACGAAACAATCCTCGTCCATTCGCAAATATCTCCTATAGCTTTTTTTGTCTTCTAATTTTAATTCCCTAATTAAATTTTCTGAAGCGCCTTGCTTTTTCCTACGAGACAACCAAGGCTTAACCCAAAACTCCCTTTTTGATTTTTCATTATAACCTTCTTCAGCATCATCAAGCATAACTGTTAAAAGCAAACCACTTGCAGCCTTACGTTTTAATGCCATCCTGTTAAAATATTATTCGAATATTAATATGAAATCTATCCTTTGCTTGAAAATTAAAACCACAAGAGACAAACCTTGGAGAGAGAAAAGCCATCTGCTTTAATTGGCTTCCGGAATGGATATCGCTGTAAATCGCATCATTACGTCACTTATTTTTTATTGGCCCGTTAAATGATGGATAGAAAAAGTTGCCGGTAAAAGTTGGAACGTGTGAAAAGGAGGGTTTTTTGAGTCCAAAAGATGAACTAGTTGTATCAACTTTTTGACTCATCTAGTTGTGTAAAAAAGTTGGCTCGTGTGAAAAGGCCTTAAGTGTACCTACGTACATTCATTTTCGTAAAGTTGTAAGTTCTGATGTAAGGGATGTACATGTGAAGTACCGAAGGAATGGATGTAAATTAATAGACCGGAATTCAGTCGTAGAAATAAGTAAATAACCACTCTTTTGTTAAGTGTTATCAGTACACAAAAAAGGATCAACACACACTCAGTTTTTAGTTCTGTTTAAATTCATAATGAGCTCTAATTGTTTCGTCGCGTACCCATTTTACCCAAAAATTTCCGCAGTTGCTTAAAAAAAACTAAATAAACCACGTGGACGGATTTGAAAAAATTGTGGTGGGGGGGCCTCCATAATTTTGGTAGGGCCTCCAAATGGTTGGCCTACCTCCCCAAAAATCCTGGCGCCGCTACTGTAGGGGGAGTGAGGTATTACTGGTGGGGATCTCCGTGGGCATACAAAACATCTCAATGGTAAGAGTGCAGGTTTGGGTAGAAAAAATTTCCAAGTATTGCACCACATGTCTTCAACTCCAGCTCGCTTCTCCTTACAATAGAAAGGGAATTTTTCCAAACTAGAAATAACTAGGATTTTAAATTTCCTAAGTTACATTTTATAGTTTTAAAGTGATACATTTTTTTACATTTTGTTTTATTTTTAATTTTCTAGCACATTTTAATCATTTAATATAAATAATTAACCGAACTAAAATTTAAACTTTTAAGTTTTCACACTCCGCCAGGCGATACGTTAAGGTATCACGATCACATATTTTAACTAATTAAATTTTAATACATATTTTTTTACATCAATTTAATTGATCAACTGCATCAACTTCTAACGCATATAATAGCTTGATTGGTCGCTTGATTATTTTGCCATTCCCCAATTTAACTTTGCAATGTCTAATTTTCTTATCCTTGCCTTCCTTAATCTCCTGTATTACGCCTAACCTCCACATAGGTCTGGGCACGTTGTCCTCTTGGACAATCATAACGTCCCCTACCTTAATCTTACCATTGAGTTCGAGTTGATACTTTTTTTTCAACGCTTCCATAGAAGCTCAATCAGTTTGGTTTTGTTTCGTATTAATTTGGCGAATTCCATTCTTGTTTTTGGCATTGTTCTTGGTTGAAATTTTATGGGTGGTAGCGCCGTTATTCTTTGTCCGATTAAAAAGTCAGCTGGTGTCAGCGGCTCTGGTTCATTGACGTCGTTATACACATAGGAAATTGGCCTCGAGCTTACTACAGCCTCGGTTTCGATGACTACGGTTTCCAATTCTGAATACGTAAGTGTCAATCTACCGAGTGTTTTTCTTATTACCGCTTTTGTTGTTTTCACCATTCGCTCATACATTCCTCCCCACCAATTTGCGCGTTCAATAATGAACTTCCATCTTATTCCCTTTTTTCCGAAATGCTTTAGAACTTCTTAATTTTTTATGCTTTTCCAAATATTTTTTAAGTCTTCATTAGCTCTAACGAATGTCCGTGCGTAATCAGAATAGATGACGTGCGGTATGCCTCGTCTCGCTATTAATCGGTTTATGGCCAGGAGAAAATGGTATGCAGTGAGTGACGGAACGAAATCTAAATGTACGACGCGCGTCAAGGCGCACGTAAGTAGGTAGATATATGATTTTTCTGCCATCTTTCGTTTTGAGAATTAGAGGTCCAGCGAAGTCAACCGCTAGGTTTTTGAAACGGCGGTGCTCGAACTATTCTATCTTCGGGTAACCTACCCATCGGCACGTCGCACTGTTTCGCGTTATATTTCTTACAAAGTCGGCAGTACCGAATGACGTTTCTAGCTAATGGCCGTCCGGCTGGAATCCAATACTTTTCTCGGGCTTGCGTTATTGTCGATGGAATTCCCGAATGCTTAACCTCCGCGTGGCTTCGAACTATCAGAAGATGAGCTAATTTCTGTGATTTATCAATGATGAAAGGATGTTATGATCCCAAGGTAAAGTCAGATTCTTCGAGTCTTCCACCTACGCAAACCAAGCCTCGATCGTTGTGTATAGGATCTAACCTGGCTATTTTAGAGTTCTTTGATATCATTTTCCTTAGGTTAGAAATTTCTTCCTCGTAATCCGCATTCTGGATGTCTCCTATTAATTTTTCTTCAGCTCTCGCGAATTCATCCGCAAATATAGGTCCACTGGCTTTATTTATCTTTTTTGCTCTATCAGAAAATCGTGATAGTTGAGCAATTACTTTTAGGGCCCTATTTATCGAGCTGTACCTTTCGAGATCAACTATTTTATGAATTCCTGGTTTTTCTTCTACAGTGACTGCCATAACATTTTTTCTTTCTTCTTCTTCGATTACTTCGGTGGGTGGTTTTTTATTTTCTTCTTTTGGGCCATTTAGAATTTTCAAGTTTTAACCAATCTGGTGGGAATGTCTATGGGATTTTGTTTGCCCGGACAGTGAGCCCAATTACTTGGCTCTACGAGCTCTTGAATTTCAACGGTTCTATTGCGAACGAACGGCTTCAAATCTTTTCCCGAGCCTTGAATTCAATGGAGTGCCACGGTTGAGTCAGTCCACATCTTTACGTTGATACTTTCGTTCTTGAATATTTCCTTTACGTTACTGGCTAACTTCGCTCCTTGCAGACAACCCATTAACTCTCGTTTTGGAAGTGACGAGTGACACCGCGATTTTACCAGATTCGGTTACGTACCGAATGTATAGAACGGTGGCATAGCCTTTGATGCTAGCGTCAGTAAAGCAATGTAATTGTTCTTCGACGACTTTGTTTTCCGATTCTACGTAGTAGAATCTTGGAATTTCGATTTCTTCTATTTTCGATAACTCTCGGACCCAATTTTGAAATTCATGCCTAATGTCTTCCAGAAGCGTCTCGTCCCAGGATTTTCCCGATAGTCAAATTTTTTGTAAGATAAATTTCGCCCGAATTGTAAAAGGTGCGAGAATGCCGATTGGATCGAAAATTTTCGATACGGTACTGAGGATGAATCTTTTGGTTTATTGGATATTTTGTTTTTCTTGAATTTTTTTTTAAACTCGATGACGAGAGTGTCAGTTTCCGGATTCCAACGTAGACCCAAGAGTTTTTGAAGCGTCGGCGTTGTTTCTCCATCGAATTGTATATCGCTACCTGGTTTCTTCTGCCCAGCGTTTTCTTAAATTTTCCGAGTTGGTCTGCCACTTGCGTAATTTAAATTTACCTTCATTCATGATGTTAGAAGCTCTTTTTGATAAATCGAAAGCACGCTCTACGTTTTCCGCACCGCTTCCAAAGTCATCTACGTAGATGTCTCTATTGAGCGTTTCGAAGACTTCCGGTTCTGAATTTTCGTATTTCGCTACGTGAATCTTCAGCTGCCAAGAGAAATGTACTCGCCGTTACACCGAAAGGTACGTGAGCCATTTGCAAGACCCTGAACTCGTTCGGGATGATTTTCCCTTCTTGATCTTCCTTCACCCTCAGGAATTGTACGCTGTTTCTTTCATCTTATTGCCGAACGACTTGCAAAAAGGCCTTTTCAATATCAGCCATCACCGCGACTCTGGTCTTTCTAAATCTAAGGAGTATCAAGAATATATTGTGATTTAAATTGTCTCCCATCTCAAGGCATTTGTTTAGCGAAAGTTGTTTTCCCTTGCTGTCTGAAGCGTCGAAAACGACCCTGACTTTCGGGGTTGCGTGTCCATCGCGTACGGACCGGCTGATGTGGCATAAAATATGTACCAGGTTTTTTTTTTCAGGATTTTTTACCTCTTCCGCGATTCCACGCGTTTGTTTGCCATATGTGAGCCGGTTTTTATAGCTGTCTCACTGGCCGAACGTTGTTTCGCAAAGCGCATTTTTGTCCGGACCTGGTTGAGTGTTGTGGGCCGCCGTAGTGCCTAGCGGAACGGCGGGGTACAAATACATAACTTCATGTATTCTTGATACATTTTCGGTTCTCTATCGATGCACTTGACAAGTTGCTTCATTCTTTGGAGCACACTGTCGTAGTTATCCGAAAGCGCCTCCTTATCTACCTTCCACCGAAACTTCACGCTATAGCGACCGTCTACGATCTTTGTGTCCGACTCAAATTCTTTTAGAATTTCTTCTGTGGTCGGTTCTTTGTCTTTCGCGTCATTGGTACCCAATGCTTTTAATTCCCAAAATGACTTTAGCGTTTCCGAGACGCATTTTTCTTCAATGGAGCAATGCATGACGTTTACGGAGAAACTTCCTATGTTTTCTTTTCCAGTACGAGTCTGCGCCGATTGAGATATCCATGTTTTCTTTTTCCCGACGTATCTTGTGCCGGCTCTTTCGCCATCTGGAGTTGCTTTTCTTTCATCATGCGTTTCACATTTTTACAGTTTTCGGTCGCATCCACTTCGCAGATGTACGGTACTACGATCGCTGTTATTTTGACTCTTTTGTTGGGATTCTTGACGTTTTCTAATATGACATTGACTATTATTCTTACTAAATTTACTGGACTATCGTTGCCGAAAATTCTGATTGTAAAATTACATTCTTCGGAGATGGGTAACTTTAATTTTTTAGATATTTCTTCAGTAAAAAACCTTACTTGGCTTCCATTATCAAGGAGACAACGCACCTTTATTTTCTGATTGCTTAGTGGCCTGAGACGTTTGCAACAGTACTGTTTTTCCGCACGCACGCAAGAACTATTTATGACAGTTTCTTCCCCGGTTGGGGCTTTCACAGTGGCATCACTTGAACTCCCTTTAAGCTGCTGTGGTTTATTGGCAATGTTTATATCGCAAATCGCCATGTTGTGTTTTTTCTTACAAATTCTGCAGCAATTGTATTCCGAAGGACAGTTATTCATACGATGTCCGTACCGAATGCAAATGAAACATCTATCTTCGTCGGAGAGCATTCTTTTCTTGTCTTCTATTGTGTGAGCTGATCAGTTTGCCGAAGCGTGTTTGTTGGCCTTGTAGAATATGCAGTACGCCATTTTAGCATTGGTTTTACCCGTGACGGCCGTGGTCAATACTTGCGCGCTGGCTTGTAAACCTTAAGGCCTATTATCTATTTTTTGCGATTCCGATCTACGCTGCCCTCCTCGGTTTTGATTGAGCGACGACGAATGCGAGGTTGACTCTCGCGTTTTGCGCCCGTACGACCCACTCATTCGTTCGCACGCTTCTCTATATTTCAGTTGATTAGCTAAGAATTCTAACACTTCGTCAATATCATATTTCATAGCACGACCTCTTAATTTGGCATATTCTTACCTTATATCTTTCGGAAGACTACTTACTATTTTTGGGCATAAAAACGCGCCATTAACCGCGCTATCGTAGCCCAATGACTTTAAACTTTTAATATTGCTTTGGCATGTAACGTAAAATTTTATCAAGGCAACCAAATCATCGCTACCATGTATAGGTTCTAATTTTCACAATTTTTCGATATGCTCTTCCGAGGCGAGATCTGGCCTATCAATTTTTTTTATAATACTAACCGCTTCATCATAATTAGAATTGGACGGTTTCATACCTCCTAACGTTTCTAAGGCTTCGTCACTTAAATAAGATCTGAAATAACAAAATTTTTGCAACTTAGAAAGACCAGTCTTACTGTTTACGTTTGCTTCGAAGAGGCTCCAGAATACGGTCCACTCCTTGTAGTCACCGCTGAACTTCAG
The DNA here is from genome assembly GCF_980474605.1 of Leiobunum rupestre. Classification (NCBI taxonomy): domain Eukaryota; kingdom Metazoa; phylum Arthropoda; class Arachnida; order Opiliones; family Sclerosomatidae; genus Leiobunum; species Leiobunum rupestre. The sequence continues at coordinate 4,895,237 of NC_143392.1, read as the reverse complement.
TGTCGGGAGCCTAGATTCAGAATTGTTTATGGCCGTTTTTTGTTTCTTTTGATTTCACGAACGTTTTTATTTCCGATTATATTATACACTGCACTTTTCCGATTTTAACTAAACTGAACTTTTTATCCGTTGATTGCTCCCGGGTTTCGGCACCATGTAAAAACCCTCAACAATGGTTTATTATATATTTTTTATTTTTTTTTAAGCTCTGGGAGAACTAATTTTATTTTCTAATCCTAATTAAGCCCGACTGAAAAAGCTCTTATGGATTATTTTATTTTTTAACTATCTAAATTTAACTTAATTATAACTTCAATAGTCTTTAGATTTTGATTTGTTATAAAAAATACTTTTATTTTTTCAAATGGCGAGAAGCGTGAGCTCCGCTCAAATTCTAGGAGCGAACTGATTTTACAAATAGTTTTTCTTCAATCTTGACAAAGTGCATTTAGAAGCGTCCAATCAGATGCTTGAATTACCTTTTTACTTTATATGGGCATACAAAAAGCGGGAAGCGAGCTGGGGATGACCATACGAGGCCAATCCTGACCCCTCTCGCTATCCGCGTCACCTTTTACTGGACCAACCGTAAGAATGTAGGTTTGTGTAAAGAAAATTTCCAAGTATTGCACCACATGTGTTCCATTCCAGCTCGCTTATCCTTACAATAGAAAGGGAATTTTACCAAACTACAAATATACTCAGATTTTAAATTTCCTAAGTAACATTTTATAGTTTTAACTTTTTAAGGTTATACATTTTTTATTTGTAATTTTCTAGCACATTTTAATGTTTTTATATAAATAATTAACCGAACTAAAATTTTAACTTTTAATTTAATTTTGCTTAAAGTTTTCACAACATCAGGAGGATTGTGTGTATTCCGACCATCGTACGTCTTGTTTAATATTCTACCAATATAAGAAACCCCATATAAAGCCAAGTTAGGCGCCTATAATTATTATTTTCATTCAGTGTTTTTGAGTTGTGTTAATTATTATTTTCTGTGGCCGGGGTCCGGCGTGATTTCGATGTGTGCGAGTGCAGTGAAGATCGTCGCGTCGGATTCGTGGTCCAGAACTTATTATTGGGTGTTTGTGTAATGAACTGTTCGCAGTCGTGTTAAGGAGGAAAGGTCACGAGGATCGAGAAGCTAAACCATAAGTTCATTTTAAGTTATTTATTTTCGGGGTTTTTTTCTATACGACTGAAACCCGTATATTCAACATTATTGTTTAATTGCTAATTGTAATTTAGGTATAAGGCTGAAACCCGTATATTCAACATTATTGTTTAATTGCTAATTGTAATTTAGGTATAAGGCTGAAACCCTTATGTCCTGACCTGTTTAAAATATAATTTAGCCCTTTCAACCCTCTTAACTCTGGTAACCTTGAATGTATCGTTATAATCGTAATTGCCAAAGAGGTGGCGTCCATAACACAAAAGACGCGACTATCAAATCCGTCTCATTCCCAGAAGTTAAAGAAATAAGAGATCTTATACAAGATAGAGATCCCCATAACAGTTTGGGTTTTCAGTCAGACCCGGCAGCAGGCCTTATAGATAAATTTGAACAGTTAAGATTAGCTAGCCCAAGGGATAATTTATTCGAAAGAACAATCAAAGATTTAAGAACAAGTGAGGATCGCCCAAAGACCAAACACTCGTTTAAGGCGTCATATGAAGTCAAAGCCCGGATTTTTGGGTCAACGGACTTAAATACTTTTACCCCGTCCATCAGAGAAAATACTCTTGGTTCTTGGGAACTCCTTTTAGCGCTACGCCACCCACCATTACTAGTCAAATGATTGGAGGTTCAAAAGTTAGACCAATACCTTCAACGCAACCTATAGTTGCCCCACCTCGACTAAATACTCCAAAAACTACGAAAAATCAGTTATTAGAGGGTTTCAATTTATTTGCCTCGCAACCGAATGTTCAGGGGTATAGTGATTTTTGTTATGTGTATTCAACCCCGACAACTACAAGGGTTGATATTCCTAATTTCGTTACTTATATACCCAGACAACAGCTTCTTCTGCTACTACCCTCCCTAGTAACACCAATCCTATTTGGTCGAGCAACGCCTTTAGGCATAATCCACCACCAGATCCTAATTATCAAGTCCCTTCTAGTCAAGGAGTCAATGATACCCACTTGCAAAATGATTACCAAGCGCAACAACAATTACTACATTAATACTTCCCGTGGGGAACATCAGGTAGTAATATGCCGTTTGCGGTGTATCCTTATGTAAATTCGGCTATGGGACATCAACCTCTAATTCCCTATGTAAGAATACAATCACCACCCAGGTCAACTCATCTTTCCCATGGTTCAATACAGTACGTATGTGACGAAATATTAAGTCAACTCATATAAATACTTAAACATATGTAAAACCATATACGACTAGGCCAACTTGTTTCTATTGGGGGTCGAACTCGACGCCAGCCTGGTGGGGCCCGCTGGGCCTAAACTGGGGGTCCGTCCATTTGAGCCACATACCATCTAGGCTCTGACCATTTAGATTTAGCTTTGATTAGTGCATATAACTAAACACACCCCTCCAACCCTCTGGGTAGTGAGTGGTTGACTTTCTTGGCTTTGGTTAATTTTTTATTTCAAAATTTAACTTAGTTGTCTATGTTTGGCGACCATTATACTTGTTGTCCCGAATTAGGTCGATTAAGTGCGTGTACCGATTGCGTAACCGCATACCAGAATCAGTCCCGCGCAACCAGGCGTTTAAATAGAGAAATGTCTCGGCAAACAGGTAATAAGGGGGACAACTCCACTGACCTTAGTAGTACGGTGGGCGGCCTTATTATCCCACACCGCGATGATAGTGGTAGTGATTCTACAATTGTTGATAATGATGTGCAAATGTCTATCGGTGTGGCTGCTTTAGATAAGCTGATGAACGAGTTACAGTCACTACGTGCGGAGGTCCAAATTTAAAAAAATACAAGCGTGGGTTCTTCGTCGGAAGGGTTTCAATCAGGGGGGCAGCATTCTCCAAGTTTATTGTCCGGGGTGCAGGTGTCCGTGCCGGCCAGCGTCCCTTCGACAGTACCTACTACCCACCCCCCACACATCCCGCGCAGTCTCTTTTCAATTTACCGGTCCAAACCACTTCCTTCAGTCAGCCTACGTTGGTGCCTATGTCTTTTAACACCACATTTAGTAACCAGGCTCCTTTAGTTAGCACTTTTCCCGCAAACACGGTCCCAAACTCGTTCGGCCAACAGGGACATCCTGTTAGTCAGTTTCCTACTAGTGTTACGGCAGGAGGGTCTCAACCCAATTTCGTTAGTAGGGGGGTGCCCAATACTGGTTTTCCTTTTGGAGGGGGATCTGCTAACGTGCCCTTTGTTCAAAACTCGTGGTTACCTACAATGGCTGTGCCATCCTTTTCTGGTCGCTTCTCGGAAGGGGGCCCTAAAGACTTTTTAGTGAAGGCTAAACAAATCTTATTAAGTCGTGGTATGCCGGAAGACGTTTTTATCGCCCATTGGGTGCCGGCAATCTTTAAAAACCCCGCGTTAGAATGGTGGCTTACGCAGCCTCCGATTAGAACTTGGTTTGAGTTTAAGCGATTAGTATTAAACGAGTTTTCATTCCACGACAATGACACTAATGAATACCTGCCAACAGTACGGTCAATCTGCTAGTTCCTACATCGAACAGATGCAAGACCTTATTACTAACCTGAACAGACAGTTAGAAATTCCCACACAAATTAGTATTATTAGTAAAAAGATGTTAGCCCTGCAGAACTATCACTCCATTAGATCGCTTATAGCGGACGCATCCCGCGCCGAATTGGCTATCAACGCGGATAGGTCCTCTCAGCATTTGGGATTTCCACGGCGCAATAATTTTAACAATAATCCTCCACAGTCGGGACATTCTGAAAACAAACCTAGTGCCAATAAGACTAACGGGGATGGTAGCTCTATCATTTGTCACCATTGCAATAAGGTGGGTCATAAACGCCCCGCGTGCCCGGAATTAACTTGTAAGATTTGTGGACAATCGGGCCACTTTCAAGGTCGTTGCCCAAATGCGGCTTCCAAACATCCGCAAAACCAAAAATCTACTTCGGGAAACGAGTGGAGGGGGGGGGGGGTCAGGGTCCTCCCAGAAAGTAAACATTTCTCCCATAGCCCAACCATTAGACGAATGTAGTGTGGTCGAACAGTCAGACAATAAAACTAATTTGGCAGTAAAATTTATTAAACTCAAAATTCGTAATTTCGAGTGCCTCGCTCTTTTTGATCCTGGTTCTTCATTTACCTTGTTTGATTCTAAATTGAAAAACACTTTAATTCGCGAGGGAGCTATCTTATTAAATATAGATAAAAATAAAAGTTTACAATTAGCTGATGGCTCTTTTAAACATACTGAGGGGGGAGCTTCAGTGAAGTTTGAGCTCCCAGGTAAAACTGTCGACCACAATGCATTTTTCTTGGCCGATGTGCCCCACCCATGTAGTTTAGGTGTTGATTTCGCGTGTACATTCAATATTTGCACAGATTACGGGGATAATTGTTGGTTTTGGGGTGAAAGTCCACAAATTAGATACCTTTTTAAAAGTAAATTTGACAAATTAGACACCGCTTGTTTAGTTTATGACGTTGATCGTGATGGTTTAGATAACGCTTTATCCGAAGCTCAGTTAGATGACGATCGTAAAGAGCGTCTTACGCAATTAGTATACCGCTACGAAAATGTATTTTCGTTAGTTCCGGGTAGGACAAATTCCGCCTCCCATTATATAGACACGGGGGACAGCGCGCCCATAGCTCAGGCTCCATTTAGATATTCCCCGGCTAAATAAGCAGAAATAGACCAAATTGTAGAAGAGATGATTGAATTAGACCTGATCGAACCGTGCAATAGTCCGTGGAGTTCTCCGCAATTTTAGTTGGAAAGAAAGACGGAGGGAAGCGTCTATGTTTCGATTATCGTAAATTAAATAGTAAAACGCGTAAAGATAGGTTTCCTCTCAATCGCATCGACGATATATTAGACAAAATTAAAAAACCAAAGTATATTACAATTATGGATTTACGCGCCGGTTATTGGCAGGTACCCTTAGATCCCGCATCTCGGGATAAAGCCGCGTTTGTGACACACCATGGTCTCTTTAGCCCCACTGTCCTCATGTTCGGCTTATGTAACGCACCTTCGACATTTCAGAGAATGATAAACATGCTTTTTGCTCATTTGAAAGATAAGGGGGTCTTAGCTTACCTCGATGACTTGATCATCATTTCAGATACGTTTGACGAGCATTTAGCCACTATAGAAGCTGTCTTGCTAACGTTGGCTCAGGCGGGGTTAACCGTGAAAGCCTCAAAGACGCATTTTTGCCAAAAAGAGACCATCATTCTTGGTCATCTGATTACTCAGGACGGAATAGCCGTTGACCCTTCTAAAATAGAATGTATATCAGCCTATCCTCCACCAAGAACCGTGCGCCAGCTCCGCCGTTTCCTCGGCATGGCTTCGTATTATAGACGTTTCGTTCAATCTTTTTCGAGCTTAGCTCAACCCCTGAATTCCCTTCTTAAGAAAGACGTCAAGTTTATGTGGGGGGAATCGCAACAACTAGCTTTCGAAAAATTAAAACTAGCTTTAATTTCAGCCCCGGTAATGTCAGCCCCTAATTACGATCTACCTTTCATAATTCAGTGTGACGCTTCGGCAACGGGTATAGCTAGCGTTCTTATGCAATATGAGACCATCGATAATAAGGGCCCTATGCACGTCATTCACTACGCGAGTAGATCCCTCAATCCAGCCGAGCAAAATTATTCAGCTACGGAACGCGAATGTCTGGCCATCGTTTGGGCCCTTGAAAAATTTAGGCCATATGTAGAAGGCTCGGAGTGTACAGTTTGGACTGATCACAATGCCTTAACTTGGCTTCTAAGTACTAAGGATCCTACTGGTAAATTTGCTATGTGGATTACTAAACTACAGGCATTTAATTTCCCAATTAAGTACATAACTGGTAAAAGTAACGTCGTAGTGGACGCTTGGTCTCGTATTCCCTATGCGCAACAAGAAATGCAGGCAGCTCTTGAGGGTTACGCGACTACGGCTGAAGTACGCGAAGTCACGGATACTGGGAATGGACTTGTTGAATTAGACCGGGAAATAATCATTTATCACCAAAAATCAGATCCTCAGCTCAAATCAGTATTAGATTTTTTAGATTCGGGTGTATTGCTCCTTTATGCGAGGTCAGGGATGGGTTACTTTACAGACTCATTGAGGCAAAACATTCCGCGGCATCGGATTTCAAAATTATGGTCCCTAAGTCGTTAGTCAGTCGAGTATTAGAAGTCAGTCATGATATTCCAAGTAGTGGACACCAAGGGGGCAATAAAACTTTATACCGCGTCAGAAAAACATACACTTGGGAGGGGATGACGCGTGATGCGCTCAAATATATCCGCTCTTGTAAAATTTGTCAATCGCATAATTTCCCAAATTCTAAGCCGTTGAGGTTAATTAATTCGAATAAGGTTGGTGACCCTTGGGACGTTATAGGCGTCGACTTAAAAGGTCCTTTTTCGAGAAGTAAAAAGGGCCATACGTATATTCTAGTAGTGGTAGATTACGTAACTAAATGGGTCGAAGTATTCCCGTTGAGGCACCCAACTGCGAAGCTTATCATTGATAAATTAGTGGAAGAGGTATTCACCAGGTTCAGCTTACCTAAAGTGGTACTTAGTGACAACGGTAGTCAGTTCACCTCTAACCTTATGAAAAAGACATTAGAGGCCTTAGGGGTTAAACAGAGATTTACAGCCGTATATCACCCCCAATAAAACCAATCAGAACGGGTAAATAGAAACCTAACTTTATGATCTCGTGTTACGTTAAGGAGCATCATAATGCTTGGGATATTTACCTACAACAGTACGCCATGGCTATTCGCTCGGCAATCCATGATTCGACGGGTTATTCGCCCTCTCATTTATTTTTGGGTCGCGAGCTAAGGGAGCCTGGGGAACCTCTATTGGGTTCGCAGATTGATATCGAGACCAACGTTAGTAACGATCAAGCCCTATCTCTTCTGACTCGTTTTAAGGCTAGAATAGCAACCGCTAAAGCCAATCTCGAAGACGCCCAAGCTAAACAGGCCGACAATTACAATAAAAAGCGCGTAGGTAGGGAATTCCAAGTTGGGGACTTCGTATTAAAAAAGACTCACAACCTATCGTCAGCAGCAAATAATGTTACGGCCAAATTAGGTGACAGATATGATGGTCCTTGGACCATTCACGAAAAGTTAACTAAGGTTATTTATCGCTTCCGGGACTGCCATAAGGGTACGGTTTTTAAGGTTACACACCACATAGATCAGCTAAAACCATACATCCAGCGCGAGGGTGAAGACCCTGTGACAACCAAAGCAAAGTCCAAGCCATCCAACCCTGCCTAGAGGGTTAGCCACAATGAGCACCCCATGGTGTTACGCTCGCGTACAACCAATAGTTGTCAATAATATTTTTGTTTAGTTCCAGTTTTTAGTTGATTTTTCATTTTTTTTTGGTAACTTAGATTTTCTTTTGGGGTTAGATGTATTTTAGTTCCTCTCCGGTGTTTCGGAAATGGTGATGGGGGAGTGTGACGAAATATTAAGTCAACTCATATAAATACTTAAACATATGTAAAACCATATACGACTAGGACAACTTGTTTCTATTGGGGGTTGAACTCGACGCCAGCCTGGTGGGGCCCGCTGGGCCTATCCTCTAATCCCCATTGTAAACAGGTGTTAGTGGGAAGGATCTCTAAGATAGGGTTTTCCATATTATAATTGTAGTGCAGTATTTTTAGTAGTTCGTCGCGTTCGCGTTTTTTCCATAAAACTTTCCAATGTTGAAAGCTACATAGTTTTTGAGTGTATGTTGAACCGAGTGGTGAAATCGAAAAAACCAGTGACGCAGTGTGTGCGCGGGTTATATCCGTTATGGTCAAAGAAGGACTAAAAAGGTTTCGAGGAAACCAAAAGATGTGAAAAAGAAAAAGAACGGTCCGAGAGTCGACCCAGACTTGATGCTGAGCTCTCGCTCCCAGGGCGCCGATCAGTAATAAGTACAGCCGCGTTATATCCAACGACTTATGCCGTACGAAAGTTCGTAACCAGTCGGAGTTCTCGCGAATTAATCAATGTGACTTTAACGGACGTGTACACCGTGACTGCAGCACCACAACATGCCGTGAAATGACTACAAGGCATCGCGACAGATAACCGAAGGTTTGGCCGTATTAGCCACAGTGATGACGACTAGAAACGACATGAGATAAGTACTTTTACGTAACACATTCCCAATTGCACGAGAAGCACGGATTCGTCCTTTAAGTTGCAAATAGTCTCATTAGGTGCAATTCGGGTTTTCTGGTATGTTGTATACCTTCGTAAATATCGTTTCGTACGAGTCGGAACTAATTAGATAAGATTTCTGATTGAACTTTTAGATAAACTGTTAACGTTCGAAGTATTAGCGTCAGAGCTCTGATATTAAATTAAGGTTACGTAACTATAGGTTTTAGTAAGGAATGTATAGATTTTAGGCCACTGTTAACCGTCACTTAATTTCACTTTTAAGGCTTACTTTAATTGTACATAATTAAACTAACACTTGTCAGCTGGCTTCACTAGGCAGGTCTCTAATAGATTATAGTAGAGGAACTGGGAAGTTAGCTACACGTACCAGTTCCAACGCCGTATTCGCAGGGACCACCTCCATACCGTAGTAAACCAATAAGAATACCACCGATAAGGTTCAGTGGGGATGACGATGAGATTCCCAGAGAGATGAACTTATACTTTCACTACCATTGGTTTTAGACGGCCGAGCAAAGGACTGGTTCCACCAACATACGCAGAACATTCGCTCCTGGTCTGATTTCGAAACACTTTTCGACCAAAGGAAAGGACTATCTTGAGACAAATAATGAAATGACTATTACCAGAAGTCTGTTCCTTATTGAGGATGCACCAAGTAACCACAATCCGAGAATTGGAATTACTGGTATCAAAAGTAGTTCCAGTTATGAAGGTTTGGAGACCGTCCCGGCAAGAAACGTGAGGTTTCAGCCACCTCCCACCAAAGGGCTGTACCGGTGTTACAGATGTGACTCCCCGGACCACCAGATCGGAGATTGTCCTTTGCATCCTAGAACGGGGAAAACTGGCGCTAAAAACACATCATCATCAACGATAGCGGTTTCCTTGGCGGAAGAGGATGAAGCAGACAGCCGACTCACGGAGCTTTACGATAGGGCCCACTAGACAACAACAGCGGAGGACAGCCAGATCCCCGTTACGTCGCCAGAATCACTGAAACCGATACACCTAGGGTAGAACAATCGCAAAGTATTACATCACCACAAGACAACAGGAAGGAAGGTGCTGTGGTGCAAACAGTTCGTAACGACCCAAAGGAGGAAAAACCGCATCATCGGAAGAAGCAAGTGGGTTTAATATTTTTGATCCGAGTTTCGCGTTTTTTGCTCGAAGACCTATTCGGTACGAGTTAGTAGTAAGTTTTTTTAATTTCTTCAAATTTGTTTAGATATATTATCCCTTTTAATTATGGACTAATCTACCTTTTCGCGTATTTTATCATTAATATTTTTAAAAGTATAATGGAACAATCAATGGGTTTCAGCAATGGTAGACTCTGGGGCCGAATACTCATACATGAACCAAGAAGCCTGTTTAGATAACTTCCCCTACTTCCCCATCCAAGATCTGGACACCCAGACAGTACAGTTAGCAGCAAGTTATATAAGTGTGAACAAATACGGCCCAATTGAACAGTTGTTGCGTCTTCAGTCATTAACAGGTCCGAAGTTTAAATTTTAGTTTTTCCTTGTGAAAGAACTGGTCAGTCCTATTATTCTTGGGTCAGATTGGCTCTTTGAGATGAGAGCGAGCCTCGAGTACAATAGACAACTACTATCGGTACATCATTGTAGATATATAAGGACGTTTCCCTTCACTAAGGCGAGCGACCAACCCATCACTACAGCAGGAAAAACTGTTCAATTACCGGAAGATTTGCTAATCACGTCCACACAACGACAGCAACTACTGGCATTAGTAAATATGTTTCCAAATGTTTTTGGGTCCTTCAAACGTACGATTGACACCAAAGAAGCCTGTGGCCTGTAGATTACAACAAACCTCATAGGTTGAGTGAAAGAGGATTGAGGAACATGTGGAAGCAATGTTGAGTGACGGAATAATCAGACCTTCCAAGAGTCCCTGGGCCTCTCCCGTAGTCCTAGTACCAAAGAAGACGGGAGATGTACGATTTTGTGTCAACTACCGCACCGTGAATGCAGTCACTGTGAAGGACCGCCATCCCATGGCCAACGTTGATCTCGTCATAAACAGCATGGGAAATCCGGTATACATTACCACCATTGATCTCAGAGCTGGATATTGGCAGATCCCTATGGACGAAGAAAGTATACCGAAAACTGCGTTTCTTACTCATCTCGGACTTTTTGGGTTTTTGTTATGCCATTTGGACTTTCGGGTGCAGCAGCAATGCTTCTATCTTCCCATTTCCGAAAAGACAAAACTACGGTCTCGGATTGTATATGGATGATCTCTCAACAGGCGCTGCCCAGTGGGAGAAACACCCTTATGACCTGTATTACCTCATTTCGACATTCGAAGCAGAGGGACTCACCGCCAGAATAGATAAGTGTCGATTCGCCCAGAAAGAGGTAAAAATTCTGGGCCAAATCATTGGCAACGGAGGAGTCAGACCGGATGCGGACAAAGTAAAAGCAATGGAGTAATACCCAAGGTCAACGAACGTTAAAGGAATACAAAGTTTTCTCAGACTGGCAGGTTGGTTCCGCAAGTTTATACAAGATTTCTCAACTTGTGCAGCCTCTCTTAGTCAGCTAAAGAAAAAGGAGTACCATTTGTATGGGATTAAAGCCAACAAAACTCCTTCGATACACTGCGGACCGATTTAACGGAACCTCCCATCCTAGCTAATCCTACGTATAGAGGAAAGTGCTATCTTCATACGGACGCCAGCGGAGTAGCTCTGGGAGCAGTCCTTTTTCAAGAACAGTGTGGTGGAAAAAAGGTTATTTACTACGCCAGCCGCAGTCTCACTGAACTCGAGAGAAAATACTCTAGTTCAGAAGCGGAATGCTTGGCAGTAGTGTGGGCATTGAAAAAATTTCGGCCATTCATCTACGGCAACCGATTCGTATTTACGGATCCTCATTGACGACTGGCTCGTTGGGCATTAAAACTTCAAGCATACGATATGGATATCAGGTATCGGCCGGGTATTCTTAATCAAGTTGCAGATTCCCTATCCCGAAATTTCCCAGAAGTCAATGACGAAAGGACAGCCCCAGAAACAACCATCGACACTCTGTGGACACTCCTCCAACCACGAGGCAATCCTTTCGAGATTCGTTGGAAAGATCCGGGTTCAGAGATTTTCCAACAAGCACCAGAACATCGGCAAACGGACCATCCACCTTCACTTAACCCTGTTCCAGAAGTAGAACAAGTTCGAGTAGTCAACCAGAGCTCCGAACTATGTATCATGGAACAATTTTTCACAGCTTTTTGTGAAATAGGACAACCATCACAACGAACCCGAGACTCCGTAGCATTAATACGTGGACTTCCCGAAGACCCATGCCTTACACTACTTAGCAGACAACAGTGGTCTGCACTTCAAAAACAAGATCGAACGGTCGGACCACTCTTCAATATCAACAAAAAACCTGTCAAACCCGGTGAAATACCACGTTTATTAGTACCCGAGAACTCATACCATTCAGTATTGCAGACTAACCATGATAGTCACTACGCAGGCCATATGGGAGCAGGAAAGACGTATCAGAAGATGAAATCATGATACTACTGGAAAGGTATGCGTTAATACACTATCGAATACGTCAAGGGGTGTATTACTTGTCAGCAAATGAAAACCGAAAGACGAAAAACACCGGGCATGATGATGTCAGCAACTGTCCGAGGACCATGGGAATTGGTGGGTATCGATCTCATGGGGCCCTTCCCGCAGACTTATGACGGTAATAGCTACCTTTTGGTGATAGTAGATTATTTTACTAAAGCCCTCGAATTGGCCCCACTTAAAAACGCTACAGCAGCAGAGATAGCTAAAGTATTTATAGACTTAGTAATATGTCGATGGAATACCCCAGTCAAGGTATTTTCAGATAATGGATTGCAATTTTTAAGTGACCTCTTTCAAGAGTTAATGATCCTCCTGAGAATAGAACAAGGCTTCACCAGTTTATACCACTCCCAGTCTAACTTAACAGAAAGATGCAATCAAAATATTGGGCGATTCCTAGCAACATAAGTTGGTCAGGACCATAGAAATTGGGACAAAAATCTACATTTTGTTCGACTTGCACTAAATTCCCAACCAATAGAGTCAACAGGGTATACACCATATTATTTAAATTATGGCAGAGAGGTTCGTCTCCCTGGGGATTTACCACTTAATGAATTTATATTAGAAGCCACTGTACCCACTTCCGAATTTGTGGATACGATGAAACAGGATTATGACATAGCTAATAAAAAATATAAAGATTATTATGATAGAAACAAACGTAAAGAGTTCCTAATAACCGGACAATTAGTGTGGGTTAAAACGAACCCCCAGTCGAATGCGGCGGCGAACTTCACTCAGAAATTAGCTCCAAAGTTTGACGGACCAAATAAAATAACTAGAAAATTGAACGATTTAACATATGAAATTTGTAACCCAAACTCCAAACAGGTAGAAGGACGGTACCATATATCAAAGTAAAAAATTTACCACGATGGGGTATGGCCAATTAATCCAAACCCAATTAAATAATTAAATAATAATAATAATAATCAGCTAGGCTAATACCCAAGGCACCACCTTAGGCCTAAGTCACTTAAACTACTGATTATGGTTTTTAATTCAGAACTATTCTCGACAATGTTTTCAAAACTGACTGATTAGCAAACAGCATTATTTTATTTATTGAAATGTTCAATTAATTAATTATATTTTAGGACGTCATGGTTTCTTTGGGTCCATTCGCCATGACCCCAGACAGATTCGACGCAGTTCATTTCACCAATCCTATTTATACCGACGTCGGAGCGATTTTGGTTGGAAGCCAAAATGAAATGAAGGACCTTTTCCCATTTCTTAAACTGTTTCATTTCACCGTGAGTCAAACCTGCCATTTCTGGTTTTTGTTATCAATTAAATAACGTATCTGATATCAGTGTGTAGTTGGCTAATTATCGAAGGAGGACAGATGACCGGGTAGAAAACCCTTTTTTGACAAATATAATTCTAATATTTTGGGGGGTGGTTTTTCTTCAATCCCCTCAAATGTGCACCCGGGAAATTTTTGTTAATAAGTTGATTCTCTTTGGTTATTTGCTAGTTTAATATTCGTCCATCAATCTAAATTGCTTAACCTGGCTACTTGTATAATATTATTATTTATAAATTGACCTTAATCAAGGAAAAATTTGTTTTTCGTATCTTTTAAATATATTGCAAATTTTAGTGGAAGGTCTAAATAGGAACTAGGAATTTTAATTATTTTTTTCAGGTTTGGGCAACAATGCTCACCTTGTTAATTTTCTCTGTGGTGTTCAACTGCACCTTTGATTTTAGAAGTAAATTAAAGAGTGACAGATTGGAAAAAGCAGGATTATCATTTCTACGTTTTTGGAGCTCTTTTACTTTAAAATGTGAGATCAAATAATGCTTTTCGAATTCGATTTTTCTAACACGGCAACACTTTTTTAAGCGTTTTATTGCGTCCCGGAAATGTTTAGTCACAATGTCCTTTTTTCGTTTTGGATAATTTACTCTACATTAATGTGCTGGATATTCTCAGGAAAGCTTTTATCATTTATCGTAAAATCTAGACCAGATGAATTCATTTCCCAACTTGAGGATTTCATGAAATTTCCGGATGTTATTCCGCTTTTATTCGAAGGAACCAGCCAACTATCGGTTCTAATGGTATATTTTTAATTCGTTTTTCGTCAGTTTTTATTGTGGAAATATTTGTTGGATAATGTTTACTAAAATATTTTATAAAGGCTGTTTTAATTTCATCTCCTATCGAATTTTTTATTTTATTAAATCTCAAAAACTATTTAACTTTTAAGTTCTGGAAATTTTAGGGTCCAAATGAGCCTTTTTTAATATATACATTTTCGTCTCAAAATATGAATATCAATCAACTTCAAATATAATATTGCAAAATATTTTTTATTATTCCAAAAATCTATCTTTAAATCTAAACCCTTTTAAATTTTTGTGCTTTGGTACAACCACGACAACAAAAATGGTACTAGAAAATAACATAACCTTGATATCCCAATTATAATTTTGGCTATCAAGGACTACTCGCAGCCATATATTTGTGCTCCATAGAGTAAAAATATACCTATCAAGAAACCTTTTGAGGCTTCAGGTAAATGTTTTATATCAATTGCCGTATTTAATTTCTACCCCTCGAATATTTTTAGCAAATCCACCTTTCCACGCCTTGAGATTATCTGTAATACATTGAATTTAAAAATTATTCAAACTGCTTATCGCACTTAAGTAGAATGTACAAATTCCTTCAAAATAAAAATGACAAGTGTCATTTTAATACTACAAGCGTGTTTACGATAACTAATAATGTATAAAGCAATGCCTGTAGTAATCCTTACTCTTAAACGGTTCTTGTGTAAATTTCTTGCACTTTCAAAGTAGTGATATATAAGTAGTTTTCATTAGATTTCTGATCAGACGTATACAATAAATTATTTAATCACATGCTTCCGCTGATTTTCCAAGATACTTTTAATAATTTCATGGTTTATAAATAATATAAAAACCATTAGAGGCGTATTTTTTGCATCATCCAGGTGGGTAATAAACGCGGAATGTTTTCGGCCGTGTATCTTTCCTCCATTTTAACGGGAAATCGCATCTTTTGAAAATGCCTCGAGCTTGCGAAGGTACAGGTTTCCTTTTCAGAACCAAAATGGATCTATCGTAGCCGAACAAAATTATAAAGAATTCCGGCATTATCTGTTGTTCTTTGAAACTACGGGAACATAACTCTTTACATTTGTCACTGACAGGAGAGTAAAACTGACGGCGGGAAACATGTGTGGAATCAAATCCAATCGCATAAATCAACCGCACTCATTAGTTCCGCTGATGTAAATAGTACCAGTTACATGGACACCATTTTGCATCACAGAGACAAAGCTGCAATTTTGGACTATTCTCACGCACTGGCTTTGCTTGCTGAAAGATTCAGGAAGAAAGAAAAATGCGGGTTTCACTTGTCGGAGATTAATTCGTTTCGTCAACCAATGTCATTAGCTTTTAGCAAATCCTGGTCAGCAAAAGCCCTGCAGAGTCTTACTATTTAGTGAGTAGATATAATTAAATTTTCTTATCCAATAAAACGGTCGAAGTATTTAGTAGTGTCTAGTGTAAAACAGGAATAGGGATTTCAAAATAAACGTTTTTAACTAGGTCTTAGGAATTATTTTGATATCTTTTATTTTTATTATTTAGTATTAGAAAATAACTTGATTTGTAGACAAAGAATGTGTGAAATATCTTAAAGGAACCTGCGTAGATGATGATAATTTCATTTTGAGAGCAACAAGAGGTTATATGGGTCTGTGAAAACCCAAGAAAATTAAGAGTAATATACAAAAGAAATTGGATAAACCAATATGCTGATCGATGGGTTTTTTCATCCGAATCTCCCCAATTTCTTGTTATATCCGTTTCTGCGTTTCCAACATATGCTAAATTTTTGGTTTCTCTTCCATACAGCACAAGTTTTTTTGTAGACCGTGGGATAATTACTCATGATGTGATGAAAAGCTGCTATTCATATTCATACTGTTTCCAGACATTCACTGAGCGCCAAATGACCCCCATTGGTTTCAAAGACGTCTTGGGAGTATTCTGTATTTATACTTTGGGAATTGTCTTTTCTTTAATAAGTGTCTTTATCGAAAGATACCAGTGCTGTTAATTTGGATGTTGTTCAAGGCTTGTTGTATGAAACATCTTTTATACAACTATAGAACATTTAAAATAGTTTGTTTAACATATAAGCTAATAAAACCTCTAGCAAAGTACACTTTCAAAAATGGCTTTCAAAATTGAATGGTATAGCGATTAAATCGCCAACACTGTGCTGTTATGCTTTATCTTTGAAATTCAAATAGCGAAATAAGCATTCATATAAAAAGGATTGAACATTCATTGACGAATAATGTTAAAAAGTTTAATAAAACATTCATATTGGAATGGTTAAATGCTAATTTTTGCCTTTAACTCAGATTAAGCACTCAAGTTGAAATTTGTTTCAAATTCAAAAGGATATATTTGTATTATTTAATTGATAAAGTATTAACAAATGGGTATTAGGTGAAACGTTTGGAGCCTGATAAATATATTCAATACATTACAAATTACCATTATTGGTCCTAATAATATTGACTTTATGGTTATACAAGTTTATGATTCGTGTATTCTGAAGTGTTGTTAAATACATTTGGAGGAAATATTAAAGGTATAATAAAATGAAATTGAAAATATTTGCGCATTGAGTTTAAATACAACATTTATTATTGGAGTTGAAAACATTTCAGCACCAATTATAAAAATAACTTTTGATTCGTAGTTTAATTTTTTGTTCGTGCGTTGTTGTTTAGCAACAGCAAATATTATCTTCGTAGTGGGCTTGAAGTGGTGCACCACTACCTTTCCAGCAGGTGGTATTATGTTTTGAAGTCTGTTGAGTTCCACAACCAACTGAAATAAAACAATTTTAGAAATGAAATAATACGTGATTTAAAGAGAGCACGAAATTATAGCACATAAATAGTAAATACAAGAGAGAACCAAGAATAGAAGGTTTATCAAAGTGAAAATAGAAAAAAATACTAAGCAGATCCCAGGGATGATGCAAATATTACCCATTTCTTAAAGGAATAATACACAGTTTTAATTTAAAGGCCACCAATGTGATAATAAAAATAATCTCGAAACATAACCAAAAATATTTTATTTTTTTGCTGTTTATCAACTCTTTCTCGTATGATTCCGATACGTGATCCAAAATTTAGCCTAGTTCAATTAGACACTCATTCCGTGTATTCTGTAAGTCGGAGTCGACTGGCTTTTCAGGGTGGAATAAAGTATAACTATTTTTTATTAATTAACTTTAATTGTGACTACAAATTTTATTTGTACTTAAAGATTACTTATGTTTTAGGTATCTTATCTTGGAGGGCTAGGTGGGATATCACTTAACGATTGCACCCGGATAGTAATGAAATCTCTTATGACTGACAATTTTAGCACTATTTTTAACTGAGCTGGGCACAACGCTAAGACAAGTTTTCAGACCCTTATTCTAAAAGATGTCGTTGTTGGTAATAAATTGTTTTTTAAGCAATAATTTACTAATATAAAATCGAGCTGTTTAGCTGCAGTACGATCTAACAAATCATTTGTTGAAAGCGAAGAGCTTCAAATTGCTAATGCAATTAAAGAATGGCTAAAATTTTATCCAGCAAGAATTAAAAACAGAAAGGCGGTCACAAATCTGGTTGGTCCCTCTATTAAAGATTATTTTCCCTCTGTTTCATCTCCAGCTGTGACAAGCATGTCAACCGATCAAAACAATAAAGCAGCAACTGTTGATATTGAAGCACAAAAAATTATGCTAAATTTGACGAGTAACTTTTCAAATTCAATAATAAGAAACACTAAGAGTTGTGATAAAGTTTTACTCTCCGAGATAAGGTATTTGAACGCTAGTAATACCAGGTACCAGTCATTTGTGGTATTTGTATGCAATAGCGTTTTATGGTTTTATTTTTAAATTGTCAAAGCTCTTCAAAAGAAAAACTAACCTGCCATGAGTTATAAAGTTTTTACTCTCTGGCAGTTACATAAATCATTTTTTTACCTTATTTTTAATAGTATTTTATACTACAAGTGTTAAAGCTGTTTTTTAGAATCAGTAATTAACCTGCCAATATTATTGTGATAAAGTTTCAACTCTCATTTGGAGTACCTGATTTTAAAAATATTGTAAGAATAAAATATTATTTACAATCTTAATGCAGAACATTAATTTTCGCGAGTATCATTCTTAATTTATCTGACCTGGTAAGGAAATAGATAATTAAACGTTTTAAATAAGTTCTAATTTACGTATTAAGTACGTTGGGGTGATAATTAAGTTGATATTTAGTAAAATAATCTAGTTAAATCAATGTTTTATTATACGATACAAAAAACATATAATCACCGGACATCGCATAGAGTTGAATCAATGCTCATCGTTCAACTTTTTCTCAACAGTTTAAAAACGGTTAATTAACGAGATTTTGCTACCAGGGTTGCAATTGAATAAAAACAATGTGCTTTGTTTGAATGAGAGAGTTTAGTAGAGTTAAAACTAATAAATAACGTTAATTTAATACCTTTAATCAAGCGTCGTTTTTTATTATATACATGTATCCCGGCTCTTTTCGAGATACCACCGTAATTAGAGCGCCGCCCTAAAACGAAATCCCAGTTCAATCCCGACCGGTACAATAAAGTTTATTATAATTAAAATAAATGATTAAAACTGTTATAACGGCGATTCTTTTTTTAATGAAAAAAATTAAGTAAACGTGACGAAAAATTAAGAATTTAATTTCAAGTTAATACATTTCACCAAGACTCGCACGATAAATTTCCATTAATTTATTCCCGTTGCCGCTACATCGAAATTGTATTTGGTTCGAGATCGCCAAAACTGTATGTAAAGGGTGGAAAATAGAAAACACAAAGACAAAAGTTTATTTTTCTTTAGATTAAGTTAGTAATTTAAAAAGTTCAAAATTACTTTACCAAGACCACAATAAATAAAAATTTGAAAAATTCAAATACGTCCTCTCTTAAAGTACGTCACTCAAAACAGTCAACACAAACAAGCACTTTAAGTCTTTCAATAACAATAGAAAGAACCCACTTTAAACCATTTCACAAGAAGAAGAATAATTTCAACACAACAATACCGCTTATAAGCTCAACACAATCAAAACAAATAAATTAAAAAAAAAACAAATCGACCAAACTTCGGAGCAAAAAAATGTATATAATAATAACCCAGTCGATCAGGCTTAAGAACAAAAATAACCAATATGAAAATATATATTTATAACCCAATCGACCAGGCTTCGGAGCAAATATAACCAATAGAAAAATATAATAACGCAATCAAGCAATAAGTTAATACAAATACTTAGAAATCAAGCAAAAGTCAATTCAAACACCCACACCGATAGAAAATGTAATTGCAAAAAAGTGAAACGCACCTTACCATTAATAAAGCTCAAAAAAGCCACTTGACTGAATATTGAAGACTAAACCATTAATGCTCGTATATCAACAAACGTCCAACCAACGCCACCGCTTAAATACAGCAATATCACACAATTTAAGATATTAACACACCCGTAAAATAAATTACGAACTTTCGACGTAGCTACAATCAAACCGCAAAAGCTCCAGGACACGACGCCAGCTATTGAAAGGTTCCATCATAAATGATCCATATCGCGGAAAAGTAAACACGCTTAAAAATTAATAGATAACAAAAAAACGCCACAAAGGTTCCTCCAAAATTGAATCATTTCGCGGAATTTGCCCGGAATCAGCAAAGTATTATATTAATAAATAATAAAAAACAAACTGCGTATCCGAAAAACAAATACACCTGCTGAAATGAAAGAGTTACCATAACATCATTGATTAATATATTACAGATTTTATATACAGCGTAACAGGGATCAATGGCTCTGCGGCAGCATATCAAAGTTCTTTAATCGCGCTCCCGGTTTAATTCCCGACCAATTAAATATGTTAAACTAAAATAAAAGCTTGATTTAGGGTACGTTCAGCAGCGCTCATCGGACTCACCGATTACAAATCGGTGACATCGGTTTAATACTGTACGCTTTTTCGCGTTTCCGGTTTTGACGACACGATAGTCATCGACTGGAAAAGTCGGTTTTTCTGATGACTGACCTCATTACTAACGTAAAACTAATATAAATTCAACGCCATTTTAAAAAACACCGATGACTGGATAAAAGCGTTCAACAACTTACGACGTCATTATGACGAAAAAGCTCATCGGTGGAAAATATCAAATCCATCGGGTTTTTTCCCGTTGACTGTTAAAAAGGATCCGACAAAAAAGTAAACGAAAACGTATGACTTTTTTTACCACTTTTCCGCTTCAGTTGAGTTTCTAATATTCAGTGAAGTGTAACGTGTATCGGTGGTTCTGTGGTAGAACGTCCGTCTCTAAAACAGGAGGACTCGGGTTCGAATCTCGGCCGATACTAACGCAAACTATTAATATGACGTATACCGTGAACGAAAGATGGAAATCCTATCATTTGGATGTTGAGACGTTTTCCTTAACCCACAGCACTAGGTTCGTTACGTACAATCACAATTCGCAATTGAAATTTATACTACACCCAATGACAAAAAGGAGGCTCTTTTGCAAAACACCTATTCCCTAATCCCAAGACACTACGAACTCGGCGATTTCAAGAAATTGCGTACGCAGTGATTACACTTTGCCCCGAAAATGCGTACGCGTTCGCAGACAGACTGACAGACACGTAGATTGTAAAGCCCCTCCTAGAGGACATAGTCACAACGGAGAGATAATAATCTTCAAATTTTGTAGTAATATTTTACTGTTGCCTACATTATGCTTGGCTTGATTTCAATACTTGATTTACCTTATATTCTCTCAATCTGCACCCACATTTTGCTATAATTTATCAATACACAATTGCATTTTTGCCTTTAAACATTTTGATCCTAATTCAGTTGTTGACTCAAATTGTTATGATTTTTAGGTATTAATAGCTTTACGCTTTTTTTCCGTTGGCCCCTACCAGTTATGCGTTGGGCAAGACTTATTTATGAACGTAAGTCAACCAACAGTGAGTAGGGTACTAAATGAAGTTACCAATGTTATCATTTGTTATGATCAATCTATTGGGAAATAAATGGATTAAATTTACAACGAACGAAGTTGGTAGAGCAGCTATAAAAATGAGGTTAGATTAAAATTTTATTTTTATAAATAAAAAGCTTATCTAAATTTTAATATTTACAGGTTCATGGAAAAAAACTAATTTTCCAGGAGTTTTGGGAGCAATCGATTTTACACACGTTGTCATTGCTAGTAATGCCCAACTAGTAAGACTATTAGGTGTATATTTTGCTTTTCACGTTTGACTATATATTTTTATTGTTTAATAGATATGCGATAACGATCTAGTAATTCTTCAAGCAAATGTAGTTTCCAGGCGGCACACACGATACTTACATCTTTAAGAAATAAGACATTTTGGAATATTTAGAACAAATGGTCCTTGAAGGCGTTATTGAAGGATCTTGGCTACTAGGTAAATAGGTCTTAAGCAAATAATTGGAAAAAATTAAAAAAAAACATATTGTAGGTGATAGCGGATATCCACTTTGTCCATTGATAATGACACCTATAATAGATCATCCTGGAAAATTCACCACAGGAAAGATATTCGAAATGTCAGCAATCTGCGAGATCTCTTATTGAAAGGTGTAATGGCCTGGAAAAGCTGCAAAAATTATATATTGCTGCATTATTTTACACAACATTTCAATGAATAGATCCAATGAATCCAGATGAATATGGGCAACATGATCAGTTATGGAATGACAATCGCGTATGGATTGAAGTTGAAGGGCCAACTGGTCCAAGAAATGGTGATTGGCATTTAGCCGGAACACAAACACGTGAGCAAATAATTAGACGTAAATTTTAAAATACCTTTTACAATAAATCAAAATTAAATTTTTTTTAAATTGATGCAATAAATAAAAGAACGATAACACAAGTTCCCAATTACTTTTTCGTTAAATGTTTTATTGGGGTTTTTAATGTTTCTGTATGTTTTCTGGTAGCCATAACTTGTAGTTTAGCTATTAATTTTTTCTTTTTTAATTTGAACAAGTTCTTTTTGTTGGTCTGATAGTTCTTCAGTTGCTTTTGCTTGGCGGTCAATAGCTTTAGCTATTTCAGAGTATACACCATTTTGCGAATCTTGCAATTTCTCCAAAATGTCAGCAGTGTTATTGAAATCATTCTTTTTAATGTCTCTGGTTTTTTTACCTCCTTTATCGCTGAACGTTTTGCTAAGTTACCTAATTTAAAAAAATCAAAGATTAATATAAATATATATAGTAGGAAGTTATAAAACATACTTATCGCTGTTTCTCCAATTTTTTCCCTACTGGTAGGAGAGTCATTATATAAATCAAAATATTCTAACCCAACATACAAGTCTTTTTAAATTTCAGCTACCGCGTCTGAAGCAAATTTCTCAGTTCCATTATGTGAAATTAATTCCAATGATTCATCTTGGCTAATATTCTTACATGACTTAGAAATATAGTTAATTCAATGTGATATACCAATAATTATTCTAATATATACCGTGTCCAAATTATCAACTTTTTCCGTGACTTGAGAACTAGAGCTCTATAATAAAAATTAAATAATAAATTCAGTACAAATTCCCTGTATATGACAATTGCGACATACTGGAAGACCAAATTCTCTGGTATTAGTTATCCCTTCTTCAAATTCACACCCATAAACAGCTAGTAATATATCCTCCACCTCCAGTTCCTTTGGCTCTTTTTTTATTCTAGCACACTTGTTTTTGGTGTTACTTTTCCAGTCAGTAAGCATGTTTAATAAATGTTTAAGGACAAAATCCACAAATAATAAAATAACTCCGTAACTCACTTTCTTCCATTTGTCTATAGTTTTTTTGTGGGCCAGTGCTATCACTAATTAGCCTTTCGCTTTATTTTTTCCACTTTTGTTCCAAATGGTTATGGGTAAAATTGGCAGATAATTTCTTTGTTTTAAACCGCTCATTGTTTTTTTAAACTATTGTTTCTTGTTAGGAAAACGATACTCTGCTTTGTCTTCAGCCATTGTAGAATAAATGATTTACCATGCGAGTAAAAACAGGTGGACTTGAGTTGGTGTCTGCTTATGTTTTGTAGTATTTCCATTGGTCTAAATACGTCGTTGACGCGCAATGATAAGCGGACCTACGTCGTCAGCTCGATCTCCAGTTGCTAGTCGATAGTAGACATCTCTCTGATCTTGAGAATTTATTATTTCGATATTGGTGTGTTAGAGAATAGCAATTATCGAAAAAATATTTCTCGATCGAACGCACATCCATCGAGATCGATTTCGAGTAGAGATCTACAGCGAGATCGAGATTTGTTACAGAATAGCCTCCCTGGTGCAGATACGTTTTGCGATTCCTGTTAATTTTAACAGGGTCGAAATTTAGCGATTCAGATTTAGCGAGCTGTTTATTTTGCAATCCTCGCTATCGAAATCGCGGTGCAGAGACGTTTTAGCGATTCCTGTTTATCGGCGACGCTGTTATTTTTCCGAATTTCTATACCAAAGTCACGGACCAATAGCAGAGGTCGACAAAAAGCTATCACGTGGTTATGGTTGGCTTCCATTTTGAGGATGAAAGCCTGGCGCTTCTAATTATTAATTTTCTAACTCTAATTTTATTGTTAGGTTTTAGAATTTTTATAGTTAAATCCGTTGTTTTATTAAAATATATTTATATAATATAGCCACGCAAGGCAGCAAATCAGTTTCTGAAGAATGAGAGGTTATCCAAATTTTTTGAAGCAATAAAATAGTGCATGAAAATAGGTTTCTTCTGATTATATAATTTTTTACTCTTATTATTTATTAGATTGGTTGCATTTTTTACACTGTTTATTGGTTTGTTATTTTAAAAATATATTTTTATAATATGGTTTGTACAACAATAAAATAACGAATGAAAATAAGATTAATTACTATTAATAGCCAACATTTTCCGAAAAGAATTATCTTTTAGAAAATGAGCCAGATCATTTGGTTTTTGGGAAAATATTTATTTTAAAACTTAGCTGATAGCAATTAAAATAAATCTTGTTATAAAATAAATCAATAAATAAATAAATTAATAAAAAAACAGCAATTTCACGAGTGTACAAAAATTGGTAATTGTCAATTTGATCACACGTAAAATAATGGACCTGCTTTTTGATATAAGTTGTGGCTCTACCTAGTTATCTGGTATTTACATTGCACGATGGAGATATGGGGCTAGCCGAAATCTTTTCACAAAGCAAGTGGGGACATATTATGAAATGAAATGTTTGGTTTAATGTGCACAACAACAGTTGCATATATTGAGCCTACAAGGTTGTACACGCAGTTGAATAAAATAGCCAAATTTACAAGAAAAAATAATGTAGTTGAATAATATAGTTTTACAGCGGTAAAGCATAGTATATAGGGCTTTGATATTGATTCTGTTATTTTAAAAATTTCGGAGAATTTCCAAGAATTAATGTCTAGGGAAAACAATTATGTAGTTGAATAATATAGTTTTATATCGGTTAATTATAGTAAAGTTATTCTGTTATTTTTAAAATTTCGGAGATTTTACAAGAAAAAATATCTAGGGATTCGGAAAATTTATTACGTGTTTTCTGCCTAATGGAGTCGTTAGCGAAAGTAATTTTTTGCCTTGTATTGTGATTGGGCACGTGAAAATTTAGTGAACTAGTTAGGTCCGTACATGATGATTTGGATATGGTTTTTTTTAAACCAGAGTTCACGTTTATATATAAATAAAAGTACCCTATCCATGCTCAAGCATCCCAATATATATGTATAATCATAGGGTTTTTTATATAAAAATACGTGTGGGCAAGCTCTACCAACTTCCGTTGCACATTTTCGACTTTTTGAATTAAATTTTCTGCACATCCACCCCACGACAGCATGCCATAGGTAAGTTTTGTCCGAAATAGAGCGATATAAAGTGTCTTGAAACATCGTACGGATCCGAGGTCCCGGGATAACCGTAGAACGCCGTAGAGTAAACGTTTAGATCGCCCTGCGACATTTAAAATCTGTTCTCCGAAGAACAGTCCTTTGTCCAACAAAACACCAAGGTCCTTGAGAGTGTCAGTCCTCGATATAGCTTTTTTGTTTAATTTGTAGGAGTACATTGTTGTATTGACTTTTCTCGTTAACGTTATGACTGCACTTTTTGATTCGTTAACTAGTAGATTGTTAGACTCGCACCAGTTAGAGACGCGATAGAGGTCATCCTGCAGTTGTTGGCACTTATCGGTGGTCGTAATCGCACGGTAAATTTTAGTGTCGTCCGCCAATTGCTTCAAGTTGGAATTTTTAACGACCGTTTGGAGGTCATTTGCGTATATATTATACAACAACGGTCTAAGGGAACTGCCTTGAGGGACTCCGCATGTAGTTGAAAAAGAAACGTTCTTTGTTTTACCATTACATTTCAGGATGTTACATCTGTTATTCAGGTAGTCATCCACCCATAAATACGCTGGACCAACCAGGCCATACATTTTTAGTTTTGTCAGTAATAGTCCGTGTGACACTCTGTCAAATGCCTTTGATAGGTCAATCGATATAACGTCGACTTGACCTTGTCCGAACACAACGGGCATAACGTCGTTTAAAAATGAAACGTGGTTGGTCTCCACGGATCACGATCTGATGAACCCATGTTGCGTCTAAGCTAAGTTAGGCTTGAACCAGTTGTATAGTATGTCGTGCATCAATGAATCTAAAATTTTTGCGAAGACGCAAAGTAGCGAAATAGGTCGATAATTCTTCACATCGCCAGCGAACCCAGCTTTGAATATCGGCGAAATAACGACCTTCTTCCACAGTGACGGGAAAGACCCAGATTTGATAGATAGATTAAAGATATAGCAAAGAAGCGGAGTGATAATGTCCATACAGCCCTTAACAATGAAGACTGGCAGTGGCCACATTCTCAAAATTCCGTGCAAATTCATCCGCTAAGATCGACGGGTCGGACGACGTCACACCTGATGGAAGGTGTAGTGAAATCGGATGTGGTTTGTTGTTGAGTCGTTGGTTTACAAAGTTCCAAAGGTGTTTAGGATTTTCTAGTGAGTTTCTATGGGTGAGTTTAGCGTGCTCCAGTTTGTCGCGGGAAAGCCGCAGTTTAACTTCCTTTCTTAGTGACTCGTATCTTCCTCTGTCCTCTATCTGACCTCGCCGTTTGGATTTCCGATGAAAATAGGCCTCACGTTTAATGGCTTGGATGAACTCTTTCGAGTACCACATCGGATAGCTTGAAATTCTCGGTCGTCGCGCTTTCGGGATGTTTTCTTTCATTACGTCTTGCACACGATGTGTGAGGATGTTAACACAATCGTCTACATCGTGAGAGGCGAGAAGTTCTGACCAATCCGTGCTCTCTACGTCGTGGTAAAGGTTCAGGTAGTCCCCGTGGTGATAACAAAATTAAGGGTCTGCCACAGTCGGGTCTTCTGTAACTAGTGGTATGGCTGTTGTGCCCACAGTCGCGAAGTGAATGTTAACCAGAACTAAGTCCAGAATATTGCCCTTCACATTACGGGCACGGTTTAGCTGCATAAAGTTACACTTCGCATAGAAATCAATCACGGCCTTAGCTTTCTTACGGACGTTAGGATTGCAGTGAATATTGGATAGTGTGTCCCAATTAAAGTCACCTTATAAGATGACGTCTTTAATTAGGGAGAGTTGTGATGAGAGTGTAGCGAGTGCGTCCAAAACAACGACAGGAGCCAACCGAGGTGTAATATATAGTGTTCCAACGATTAAGCTAGCGTTATCGATGGTACGGATCTGTACAAATACGCATTCATCGATAACCTCCAGATCGGTGCGTATTATAAAGGACATATGTTTCAAGGCTATCAAAGCTCCACCTCCGGTTGTCAGATTGCCATTCTCTATAGAAAAATTGTTCTCCGTGAACCATGTCTCTGTTAAGCATATTATAGTATAATTATTTAGAAGAATATTCGAATAAAGTTCTTGAGTTGTAGTCCGCAAACCCCTGGTGTTTTGGTAAAAAAATCACTGGGTTGGTAAGCGCGTTATTGGGTCGGCTGGTCATTAGATGGTGAGGGTTGGGCAAGCGGACCTAATGCGATAACTTCCTCCGACTCAGATTCTTCTATGTCGTTAATTAGTGGCGATGGCAGTCTCTCGCTAGAGTTAGAAGCAACGGACTCTAACTCGTGCTTTGTATCTCTGTGCAAGGGGCCAAAATAAGCATTGATTAGGCAGTCCACTGGCCATGTGTTCTCGTCCTTTAGTATCTGATACTCAGACTCATTAGCAGAAACATGGAAAGAAGAGTAACTCGGATAACGAGTTTTAAGTCGTAAGCATTCAACCGTCTTTAACTCGTTTTCAGCCATTAAACAATTCATCAGTTGCAATGACGTAAGGGCGGGATCAAGTCTCGTGACAAATACTGCCTTCCGTCTTGGTTTCACCACCTTTGGAACGGCTCAAATAGATGTGCTAGACTTCGAGCCCTTTAACGTTAGTTTAATTTTACTATTAAGCTTAGAGTCGTTCGGGTTTTTCTGCCCTTTACTACCACGCGCTTGTACAGGCGATTGTGGGCGTTTAGTCGAGTCCAGGGGTTTTGGTGTAGTTGAGGCCTCACCGGCTCCATTTCGAGTAGAAGGTGCTTTCTGAGAGGCTATGCCAGCGTATGACTTGTCTTTAGACGTGGACTCGTGGTGGTGAGGTTGACCTAGTCCGGTTAGCTACTATGTGGGTGTCTGACTTATTACTGATAATCGTCCGTCGGAGGAGAACGTTTTCCTTTTGGAGTTCCTCAATTGCAGACTGCATAGATGAGAGCTTATAGGATATATCAGCAATAGCCGTGCGTAAAAGATTAATTGCCGAATCTTTGTCCCTCGTGAGACTGTCGGTCTTCGTAAATTCATTTAGTATATCAATTAATGTTGATGGATCAATAATGTCGCGATCCTCAACTTGAGAGCAACTAGCGGATAAAGAGTCCGAGTTACTTTGTTTACATTTCTTGCGACAGTAGTTATCTTGTTCCTTGTACTCGACATATTGTTCTTCCGTTAAAGGGGCTGGAAAGTGGGGTTTTGAAAAACGTCATCCGTGACGTCATTAACGAAATTTGGCGCGTAGAACTACTTTTTCTTAAGTTCGCGAAGACGTAAACAGGCACTGCTGTGTTGAGATTTTTGTATGACGAAATCCAGCGTGGTCTTGGTTAGTGTTATAGCTGAGCTCGTAGGAAGTTTTCAAATTTCATTAATCTTTATTGAGATTTAGTTTAGTGAACAACAAATGTTTAACGAAAAATTCATTTGAGTGATAAGGTCTTTTGGTAGTAGTGTGTTCGTAATTTTTTAAATTATTATTTACGAGTTTCATCGAATTTTGTAAAAAAACGCTAGATGAATCGAAGGCAATTTCTTAGGGCCTTGGTTTCACTGGAGCATTTTGATAAACCTTAGTACTACACCACAATTTTTTGCCTTTTCCCACTTATCTAATTCGCCAACAAGAGATATTTTCGTATCATCACGATTCCGTTTTTTATTTGAATTAAACTCGTTCATTAACATCATTATAATTAAATAAATATTAAAATACTAGAACCAAAACGACGTCCACGAAGGCCCGAATATCTTAGTTCGCGTATGAATACCTGTCACTATAGTCTCTCTCGGGTCGCTCCTCACTATTTTCAAAACATCTCCGTCAGAGCCAAATTCCTCAAGCGGGGAAAAAAGGAAATAAAGCAGGGTCCGGATTTTTTTGGAGATACCACGTCACTAGACGATTTCAAAACCCCACTTTCCAGTCCCTTTAAAGTCGTACACCTAAGATGAATCTTCCTGCTACAGGATTGGCATTTTAGATTTCTTTGCTTCCCCACAAAAGACTTTCGACAGTTTAGGCATTTAGTTTAAGAACCCACCATTATATATAAACAGCTTGAGCACGGACAAAGTACCTTATGTAATACAGATATAGTCCTTACGTTATTACGCCTGTATAACCGGTATAATAACCTAAAAAATAATTTGATAAGTGACCACTATAATTAAACAAAATTTTAAATAAAATAGAGAAAAAATAAAAAGCGGCGATTCAGGTTTGTTGCAACTTAATACTTAAAAAGTCAAATTTCAGTTCATAAATTTTAAACGTGTGCCGATGAGAAAAAAAGGTAGAAGTTGAAGCATTCCACGCGCGCGTGGAGAACGTGAGCGATAAGAGGAGTTTATAACTTAAAATTAACCGACATTTACAATTGAGAAAATAGCCCCGAAAATCAACTAAATATGGACTTAGAAATTTAGAGATTATAATACAGTACTTAACCGATATGGCTAAATGAGGTGTCCAAATGTTGGTCTTGATTAAGCGCACACGATGAATAAACACACATTAGGTTATAAACCGAAACGCAAAAAGTACCAAATAAATTCTAAAAACATCGCCGAAAAAGTTCAATATGTACCAGAAAGAGCACAACAATCAGAGATGGGCATTATTTGAATAAAATTTTATTTAAATAAATTACTAAATAACAAAATATTCGATCATATTTATTCGTCGATTGACAGAGCCAAATATTTTAGATTTATTTGCCAAATAGTCAAATATTTTGTGGGGACGTTATTTAGTAAATACTTTTTTTAACAAGTTGGCAATCCAAAATATACCTCTCCTCGGAATAGTTTTTAATTTTCAGTGAAGCGTATCTGTATCCGTGGTTCTGCGGTAGAACGCTCACCTGTCGTGCAAGAGGGCTCGTGTTCGAATCCCGGCCGATTTAAAGATTATACTACACCCAATGACAAAAAGAGGGCGCTTTTGGAAAAACCTTTTCATTGATTCTAAGAAACTGGGTACGCAGTGATTACCCTTTGCCCCGAAAATGCGAACGCGTTCGCAGGCCTGACAGACAGACCCACCCACAGACAGACAGACACGGTGGTTGTATAACCCCTGCCAGGGTACAAAGTCCCCTCGGAGAGGTAAAAATATTTCCGACTATTATCTGATAAATAATTTTTTACGAATATTTAATGGACATTCATTTGATAAATATTTTTTAACAAAATATTTTCAGACGTTAATTTTGCCGAATAAAAAAATTCAAATAATTCAAATATTTTCTTTAATGCAAATAAGGAATAAACAGTTTTCTTCTTTTTGTTTGGTTAGTCCATAAGAAACGTAACAACAATAAGTATCACATTTCCTATTATTTAATACAATTTTCATAACGGAACCTTTTCTCGACACTTTCACTCTCGATCAACTTCGACTTGAGCTTGAACTGAACTCAGTAATATATTTTCATCCTTGGTTAATAATGTATTTTTTTTGTTGGGATCTCAATAGTCGCCATTTTACTTAATGCCATACTTATTGTTATTAAGTTACTTATGATTAGTCAAGTAAACCTTTGCGGGATTTTCTTTCTATCTGTTCAAATAAAATTGTCGTCGTCAACCTTAAAAGTCTTTGACAACAGAATTAATCCCAGTTCACATTATTGAATCAATTGGGCCACTTAATTGTGTCCAACTAATTGTAAACAAGAAAATTGTATAATTGTATTATGTGAACTGTAACCATTTTCCCCACTTTTTCTATTCACACTGTACAATTTTCTCGCTTGCAATTAGTTCCATACAATTAAGTGGCGCAATAAAATCAATAGTGTGAACTGGGCTTTACTTTCGGTATTTGAACAATTGATAATCTTGCCTAAGATTGAGAGCTCAAGTGGCGAACTGGAAGAGTTATAGAGAAGAGGATTTTCTTACTGACGGTAATGGTTTTTCATGGCGTTAAAGGAGTAGAAACTAAATCGAAAACTCGTCTGCTAACAATCGCTACGACTTATTTTAAAGCAACTAGCGACAATAATTCCTATATTCAGTTAAACTTGGTGGTTGAAATGTGAAATTCATTGATGCATCGAATAATGGAAGTGGCCCCTTGGTTGGGTTTGGAGAGGTGTCACCTTTGGGAGATTGACAAGCGCTTGCGAATCACTTTCATAGAAACAACAGAAGTTTCTACAAAGGTTATGGATTTTCATTCAGTAAAACAACGTTATTTACAACGGTATCTTTGGACTAAGGTATTTATTTATTAAGGGATATAATTATTAAAGTTTAGGCAGGTAAAGTTAGTTGTGAAATAGGCAGAACGGAAACAACTGACGTATTTTAATTTCCGTTGCTTTTTGTATTACTGTTTAACATTAACATACGAAGTGCCGACACTAATTTCAGCGAAAGAAACAATTTCCATTATGCGGGTACAAAAGGCTAGTATAGTTCATAAATTCAATTTAACAGCCATACTCTTTCTAAAATATTTGGAAAATAAGATATTACATGTATCATTTCGGGAGACGTAAACTACTAATTTTCACTCAAAATCTCTAGAAAATTGACTAAGTTTGCGTCGTTACGCGGAAAGTCGACCGACGAAAGGCGCAAAAAACAGCCGAGGCTTATAAAACTTAGTATTTTTTCCGTGGTTTGCGTGAAAATGGATAGTTTACATGCCCCCAAATGATAATATTTTATTTTCCAAATTTTTCGAAACCGTAGAGCTATTATTTGAACCGAAAACTATGGATGCGCCCTCTTTTAACAATCAAAGTCTTAAATAAAATATATTTTATTCCTTTGGAATTATTTGTTTTGCTATTATAATACAACACAGAACACAAGAAATGGCGAGGGAACGTCGGCGCCGCAGCGCCACCTAGAACAGTTGCTGTCGCGTATTCGATAACCTTAAACTCGTTTTTAAATTTACACTAAAAAACCGTAACGCTATGAGAAACCATAACCGTCACTAATAAAATACTCTTCTATCAAACTTTCGAAATCTGCCACTAGAGGTCTTCGGCAAGATTATCAAAAAGTATCTCTATAATGTAACGCGGCCTTCTTGTTTGAATGTTGGACTTACGTCACTGACTTTAGCTTTAAAATATGGCAATACTCTCAGCGTTTTTACTTGTGTCTAGCCCTCTCAAATAAAGTTATTTTCGACGATCTATTTGTGAACTACGCAAACCGAAAATAGTTGATGACCAAATATTTAAGTCCTATTTTATTTTCAAACTAAATTAAAATTAAATTATTAGATAAAACAGATATTTGGACTTTTTATTTATACTGTTTTAAAAAATATTTTTGTATATTTATTTCAAATACTTTTATTCGATTAAATTATTTGCAACGTTATTTATAAACAACCACTAAAAAAGATTTATTTTATTCGTTATTCAACAATGATTTTTTGCCCATCTCTTACAACAATGTTAATAGCACCGTAGAAAAAATTCGCACAAAAAACCAACAGCACCTTCTTAAAGGCCAGAAAGCGCACATCAAAATACACACGAAACACATATTTGTAGGCCGAAGTATGGCACGCCAAACCGGACAAAATTCGACTTGCACTCACTCGCGCTCAGAATACGAACACAACGTAAAGTCGCTGCATACATAAGATAAATTTACCCTCTCTCTCTCTACATCGTGTAGCTCTACAAACATAACGTAAAGTCGCTGCGTACATAAGATAAAACTACCCTCTCTCTCGCTCAGAATACGAACACAACGTAAATTTGTGGCAAACATAAGATAAATTTACTCTCTCTCTACATCGTGTAGCTCTACAAACATAAAGTTGCTTCATACATAAGATAAAAATTTCTATGTAGCCGTCAATGCGTCAATTCGCCTAAATAGATTTTAAGTTTTAACCGAAAAATGTTTTTGATAAGGTAGGGCTCGCGACGACTGAAATAAATATAAAAAAGTTACTGAACCCCACTAAATAAGTATTAAAAATCATAGATGGCGATAGCTGTTTCAAAAAAGAATGTAGTTTCTACAAGGCCAAGTAAGATAATAACGAATATTTATTATCAGAATTAAATGCACATGAGTTATTACAATTGGCTTACAAGATAAAACAAATTAGAATGTATTAATTTCTACCATGAAACTGCATTAGGTCGTCTGGGCCTAGTCGCAGAAATGGGAGTGTTTAAGTTTTTGCACACAATGCCTAAGGGATTAGTGTGTACTAGTGTGACCTGGTAAGTAGCTGATTCCGCCTTTCGTTTGATAACTCTCGAACGGTTTTCGGTACGTCATTCGATTAGACATAAAATTACGTTCTATTGGATGTCCCCGGCTAATTATTTTTTGCATTAAATAGCACTATTAAAATAAATTAATATGTGGAAAAACTAAATCGATCTACCTTGGGGTAAACGAGATATGACCCGTCTAAAATGGGGCCGTGGGAGTCAAATTTCTCATTTTTTATGATATTGAAATCGTTATAAATCACGTTCTAATTTATTTCCCCGGCTAATTATTAGAGTAAAATAATATACGAAAAATCCAGGCTGATATACTTGGCGGTTAGGGAGATATTCCCAGCAAACACCAATTAGTCGCATGGATGATGGATATCCAGTATATGTTATATTGAGATATTTTGGATATCCAAAATTTGTTATTTTACGTACAGCGGACTTCTGAGAACTATCCAAATGTCGGTGGTTTTCAAGTCTAAGGTACTTCCAGCGGATCAGGCCCGTCCAGGGGCGTAGGAAGGTCTTTATTTCAGGGGGAGGGGGGGGGCAAACCGATAAAACTCCCAAGTCTTCCCCCAGTGTTGAAAAAAAGGCTATTTTTTTCAAAGACAAGAACCCTCCAGATATAATTTTTTTGTTATTGTTTCTCTTTTTGGGTGAGTATTTCTACGGGGGATCAAAGTTTTGTAAATTTTAGGTAATTAAAAGAAATAAAATTTTACTTAACTATTCTCAGTTTCTCACTGAAAAAAAAAAGAATCCATTGAATCCAAATACATGATAATTAAATAAAACGTTTTTATTCAAAATCAGAATATTAATGCTAGACCGAATCGCAATATTTGGATTCTAGATAAAACAAAGGACATCGCACTTCTTCTATGGGATTTGGCTTTCGACAGATTTTTTTCAAAATGAAACTTGTTGCTAAGCTTGATCAAAGGAGCAAAATTGTCTCTTGCCATTTTTCCCTAGCTCTTATAGTTTGTCCAGTATCAGCGGTCAAAAGTGGACAAAACTTAGTATAGTCTATTTGTTAAAAGGAGTCACGGCCCATCGCTTAGCGCTCTACGCTCGCGCGTCGCTAGTCCGGGCTCACTATCAATAGAGTTTTCTTGCCAAGATTTTACACCTTTACTTCATTATTTCTTTTCTCGCAACATATTATTCGATGAATTTTTGTACGTGGAATTATTTAATATTCAATATTTTATGAGCAATAATAAAATAAAATAAATACTAAAGAAATCAGAATATATATGATTAACCGTTTCGTTGAATCCCACATTCAACACTCGCTCATAGGTAAGAAACAGTCACTCAACAACAGATCAAACACTTATTTATCGATACAGGCTCCCGTCTTAAGACCTTTTGGGGCCCTGGGCTAAATTATTTATTGAGACCTTTGCGATCCCAACGGTCAGCCTTTGTATGTCCGTTATCTAAATTCAACTATTTAATAATCAGAACATAACCTTTAATTTCAAAAGTATAACATAAGCCTACTGCAAATAAGATTTTTACTGACACTGACTCGCTGTTAGGTTTTATAAATTGCTGGTACCGTATGATACGCTATGAGTCAAATTACTTTAGACGTAACTAATAACTAAACCCTAATCCCTAGAGTAGAGGTTGTATGGCTGGCCTTTCCGGGGCCCCAATACTGACTGGGGGCCCTGGGCTGTAGCCCATTTAGCCCATGCCTTAAGACGGCCCTGCAGCGGATGTGCGGTTTGATATTCTAATAACATCCATTGGACCTAAATTTCGATATATTCAGTTGAACACAAGACCTATATGATGTCTACTAGATGTGCGAGGGAGGTCTAAAGCGCATAAAAATTAAAAAGTATGTCTAAAATATGTCCAGATAATATATAAATTAAATTAAACAGTGTTAAAAAGACGTCTAATGGATGACTATAATTAAATTAGTTTCACGATAGGGAATTTTTATAAATGAACTCAACTGATATGAGAAAAATACTTTATTATACATATTACTTTAACACTAACATCCGAAGTAAATGAACCGAAGTTATTAAAGAGGGTACAAATTTTAAAGTGCATTTCCCTTAACGTGGTGAGATGAAAATCCATTGGAGTTCGACCTCCTTTAGTTCCCGCCAAAAATTGCACTAGGGAATTGTTGGTATCCACATTCCATATACACGTCATCACCTACTAGTCGATAGATGGCGATAGCGGAGCTATAAAGATGCGAAATTTGAAAACGTCGATTTAAGGGAGATCTCATATGGAAAATCCGCTTACGTCGTTAGTATGAGAGACATAGCGGTCTGATAACTGCGGTTCATTTACTTTTGATAATATAAGTATGTACAAATTTCCGAAGGGTCGGACACTTGCCATTATATTGTACGGGATTTCGGGATTTCGTAGAGATTTTGGCGATTTTGCGATTTAAATGTTAATTTACCATAGAGAGAGTTAAACGATTTTGCGATTTTCGACAAAGTGTACGGGATTTTGGTAAAGGTCCGACCCCTCCCAAATTTTGTATTTGCAAAAAAATGCAGTAAATAATTTCAATAAAAACAAATGTTTTCTAGAGAAATTCCTATAAAACCAAATGATTTACAGTAAGGTAATATTTCTTTGGAAAACAAATCGGTAAATTGTAACAATAGCCCCGCCACCCCGTTGTTCCCCTTTCTCGACCCCCCTTAAAGTACTTTTTAAGGAGATTCCAATTTTGCGAAAATTATTCCCCGCAAAGCATTAATTAAAAAGTTAATTAAAAATTGCCCAAAGACTATACCTTGGCGGCTGAAGGCACTCGTGTTGGATGAGGTAGGACTGATGACGTGGACGATTCTTTAAATTCCTAGATTAATACTTTTTGGATAACGTTGGACTGATGACGAAAAAGAAAAAGGCTGAAATGTAAAACAGTACTAACTTTTAAGGGTTGGGAATTTTTCCCGTATTTCAACGCATTTTAGGTTTTTTTAACCATACTATGTCATATTATACGTCTTCTGTCTGATGTTGAATAATACAACGTCGAATGTATTCTAAGTATTGTCGCCTGACGGGGCGGCGCCTCCCCAACCCCATACTAAAAAAGCTATGGGCCATCTATACCGCAACCTAGAGGACATAAGTATATGTATTTGTACCCCGCTGCTCCGCTTTAAGCACTACAGCGGCCACCTAAAACAACCAGCCCTGGACAAAAGTGCACTTCGCGAAACAACGTTCGGCCAGTGAGACAGCCATCTTGACTGCCTCCCATATAGCAAACAAACGCCCTCATCATGGCCCAACAAAAAGCGACACCATGGGCTGCCCGAGAAACACCCTCGCACAGCTGAGGACTAGAGTGGCTTCCTCTTCCACTGCAAACTACCCTCCTTAGTAGGTTACAGAATTACGAGTGTGGAGCACCCATGAGGTTCCAGTGACCCAGCGCCCCGGGTATGGAGGACATCACCAAGTCTGACGCATCAAGGAACGTCAACCCGATATTAATCCAACTAACCTAACAAAATAAATAACCTAACCTATTTTCCCCGCCAAAACCCCTAAAATGCGTTGAAATACGGCGAAAATACCTAAAATAAAGTTAGTGATGTTTTGCATCTCCACATTTTTCTTGAACTAAAAAACTAAAAAGTGGGAAACATGTGGCGGGGCTATTGTTCCAAATAGCCAACAAATCATTTAAATTTAACGAAAATGAACAATATTTGTAAACATATCGAAATTTCACTAAAAGAGCCAAATTTCATAAAACGTTTCCAATGTGAAGTCGATGTTAAGAACTACAGCACTGCTCGTCACATTTCACGTATTTATAACGAATAAAATATGGATTTACCTGATTTGATTTTTAGTTTAAGTTGACTTTTTACTTTTTTCTGGTACAGTAGAATATAATTAAAGTTTAGGATCATTCCTACGATAGAGGCCAATGTGGTTGAAATGGTTTGAAACTTAGAACCTGAGACTCCTTGATCCATTTCGACAAGGCCGCCAGAAAACGATTATTGTTTAAGCAATGGGAAGTTCCCGTTGAGGTTAGGATACCTTAGGTTAGGTTAATATTGGATTGGATAATACTCGGTACGATATGGCTAGGTACTTTCCTCTAGGTAGCGTTGTAGACGGCCCAGTGTGAAGTCGATGGCTTAAGCGCAGCGCGTCACATGGTATAGCGGACAAATCAAATATAGATTTACCTGTTTTGATTTTAGTTGAAGTTGACTTTCTACTTAACTAAAAAGTACTATTTTACACGAAAAAGTTAATATTACGTTTCACGATTCGAAAATTAAGTAAAACTAATCGAATCAAACGTAAGAAATAACGAGGCTCCAGCGAAGATTGAGTACGCTAGCTAGCAAACGACAGAGTTCATGCTAGCGCTCAATCAGGGCTGTACAGAGGTACTAATATTTTAAATTTCTATGTGATCAAATGTTTCGCGCGTGCTTTTTTGAAGTGATTTCATTTTGAATTTATAATTTTGTTATTTGCTTTATCTTAAATATTAGACTATCGATTTCAATTAAGATATATAGTTTTAATGTTCGGGTTTAACCTTGAAGCAGTTGCTAGACATCGCTAAATGGAATGTTCGGTGCACTCAGGGGCGTTCTAGAATAGTTTCACCACAAATATGAAATAAATTGAGGCCTATTATAAAATTCAGAAAACAGCGCCAGCTAACATCAACTTCGGATATCCTTCTAACGTCCTGCAAAGTTGGTGGTTTTGTAGACCTATTTCGTATGTGAGGTTTGCATCATTCTATCGGATAGCACAGTTTTAATGGATATTTTGGATATAAAATGAACATACAATCATAAACGGAGTTATTTTATAAGGTTCCATAAACATCCAGTAGATATAATTTTTGGATTGGACATTTGCACATACATAAGTTATCCAGTAGACCATGTGTTTGCTGGGATTGTTTTTTTAAATATTTCCTTTAGTGAAATGCCTTCCAGTTTTTAAGCCAATTTCAATAACTAATGTTAAATTACTTCTGATAAAAAAATTAATTAATTATATTTCTTAGTCTTGCGGAAACTACATTCTATCGCCATCTATGATTGTTAATACTTATTTAGTTTGGTCCAGCATCTTTTGTATATTTATTTCAGTCGTCGCGAGCCCTACCGTATCGAAAACATTTTTCGGTTAAAATCTATTTCGGCGAATTGACGCATTGACGGCGACATAGAAATTTTTATCTTATGTATGAAGCAACTTTACGTTATGTTTGTAGAGCTACACGATGTAGTCAGAGAGAGAGTAATTTTATCTTATGTTTGCCACAACTTTACGTTGTGTTCGTATTCTGAGCGAGAGAGAGGGTAATTTTATCTTATGTTTGCAACAACTTTACGTTATGTTTTTAGAGCTACACGATGTAGAGAGAGAGAGAGTAATTTTATCTTATGTATGCAGTGACTTTACGTTGTGTTCGTAGTCTGAGCGCGCGAGAGAGTAATTTTATCTTATGTACGCAGCTACTTTAGGTTGTGTTCGTAGTCTGAGCGCGCGAGAGAGTAATTTTATCTTATGTACGCAGCTACTTTAGGTTGTGTTCGTAGTCTGAGCGCGCGAGAGAGTTATTTTATCTTATGTTTGCAACGACTTTACGTTGTGTTCGTATTCTGAGCGCGAGTGAGTGGAAGTCGAATTTTGTCCGGTTTGGCGTGCCATACCGAATCACTTGATGAGTTGTACGGAATTTCGAATTTATAAATAGGGTGGTGGCGTGTAATTCCGGACACTTTGGTTTATATTTGTTTATTTTTAATTTTCATGGCTGTAGGCCTTCTAAAAAGGATGTATTTTAATCCCCGGGAATCGGGCTATACGTAGAACACAATTTCAAAATCGTGTAAAACGTTCCTGATATTATATCGTATCGGGAGTACGGTCTAGAAAATATTCCTAGCCCTTGCTCAAAGATATTAGTTCACCAAGGCTGGGGAAGATGGCTACAAAATGCGAGTCTTGGGGTGAATTAAATCAAAGAGAGTGGGTTACATAGAAGGGAAAAGGGAAGAGGATAGAGATTCAAATTCAGAATTTAAACCCTTTCTCTTTAATCAATAACAAAATCTTAATTTAACACAATACACAAAATGGGGGAAATTATAATTTATTTTGAGGATGGCGGGAACATTTCATTTCCCTGATTCATGGCTACTTGGATTATGCTCTTCTGGTCGGGATGCCCTGGATGGAGGTCATCTAGGTGGTTGGCTATGAGAGTCTCGTTCACGACTTTGGGCGAGGGAACTTTTTTAAGTTAAAAGGGATATCCGAGCGCATTCTTTTAAAGTTCTTCCGACATTGTCTCGCTCTTGCCCGAGAATCAGAATCCTGCCCTTCTGGGGTCCTGTCTTCTGTTTTTGTTTCGGGGGTTATGGGGCGGAGTTGGAACAAAAACAACTGATGACCTACCATTTCACTTGGGTCATTGGTGCACCTAAGACTCGTGTCCGGTGATGGTACGGATGACGTTGCCTGACCTAGGTAAGTTGGCTTGGGGTTGCGGGGGGGGGGATGCCCGGGAGTGTCGGGGTCGCTGCAGCCTTGGGAAATAGCGCTGTTGTTGGAGCCTGGATACCTGATAGTTAACATGAAGCTTGTGGACTTGTCGCTTGTCTTGTTTTTAGTTAACGTTTATTTTAATTACGATTAAACACGTGGGATTGAATTTTATTAATTAGAGCTTACCATCAATTAACATTGTCAAGAGTGCGGGGAAAATGGAATGGCAAACATAAATAACACGCAAAAGATTTAATCTGAAGGGTTATATATCCCTCCCCCCAGAGTTTGTCCGTCTCGGACAATGAATGGTAAAAAAGCAACAATGAAAGTCTTTATCTGCAATGTTATCTCATCAACGAGTTAATTCATTGTTACTTTATTTACGTACGGTTTTCACCACCTAACCCTCTGTATAGCGAGGTGGGATTAATAATTATAAAAAAGAAAACCCGATTATGAGCTTCGTCGGCTCCAGGCTCTAAAAAATAGCTGGCGGGGGATAATCTGATCCAGACCTTCGGTGTCACAGACCTTCTCGCGGGAGTTGGATCTGGAGTAGTTGTCGGTGGGGTGGCACTCGTCCTGTTCATGGCCTCGTTCAGTGGTTGTGCAAAAACCACAATTAACTGGGCTTGCTATAATACCCGCCTATTCACAGGGGGTGCTAGTGGCCCGTCGGTTTTCTATCGGAACGGCCGAACTACTACGGGGTGGTGGGTACGGTGCGTTGCCGCGTTAGGAGGTCCGGTTTGTACACCGCCTCCCTAAAGTGAGAGGTGTATAATCTCATTTATAGGAAATGTTGGGGGGTT
Source organism: Leiobunum rupestre (assembly GCF_980474605.1). NCBI lineage: Eukaryota > Metazoa > Arthropoda > Arachnida > Opiliones > Sclerosomatidae > Leiobunum > Leiobunum rupestre. Next base: position 4,854,629 of record NC_143392.1, on the reverse strand, counting down.
TGCCATTGCAATAGTGGGGGAAGTACTAACTCTGTTAGTAGGGCGTCCTGCTCGTGACATGGAACTAGTGGTGGAGATCGTGGAATTTGACCGATCGGAGGTTGATTCAGGAGGGTGGCGGGGAATAGCTCCGTTGACAGCTTGAGATTAGGCGAGAGGATCTCTTGTTGACACAATCATGGCTGAGGGCAGCGGTTGATCTTCTCTGGTGGCTCGGACGGTACGCCTGTCGTCCGTTATAGCTTCTAGGAATTAAACTTATCGGGATATGGTCGTCCGCCGTTTCTTCGGGGTCAAAATAGGGTTGGATTACCATTGACGTAAGTGAGTGAGTGGTTGGTATCCCATCCAATAGCCTCTTCTGTAGTGGCGAGGGTTGGATTTGGGGGATAGGTATCCCAGGAGGAATTAAGGACTATTGCTCCTTCGGCTCCTATGGGCGGGGAAGAGGTCCATGACCCGCAGGGATTGATATTGTCTCTCTCTTTCTCTGAGGGATTATCCAGAGAGGGCTTCTTTCCACTCGGGATGTTTATCGATTTCAGTCTCCATATCATCAACTTCGCCGGGTGTTAGGGTAGAGGACGACCAATCTTCCTCCTCGTCATAGCCTATGGTGGGGGGTTGTTCTTCCCTACAGACTTTCCAATCCTTGGCGAATTGATCGGGGGGGGGGGGGGGGGTTGGTCCTACTCGAGCAACTGGTCGGCGTGGGCTTGGAGGGGTCAGGTTAATCGAGGCCTGCTCTATATATCCGCATTTGGAAAGCGGAGGAAAATTAGCTAAAGTTATGAAGTTTATGGTTGGATTCGATTTACACTATAAACAATAGTAGGCAGTTTATTTATTTGACGGCTTTGTGGGTCAACCCGAGACAATAGTTATGGAACCCGTCTTCACAATTATCGTACTGAACCCTATGAAGGTTTTTCGCGGTACATTGGTTGATACGGCACCCGGGGGCTTTCTACCTTACGAAGACTGTGTAAATTACGAAATGAGAACTAAAAATAATTTTAATATGCAAATTATATCAAATTAATGTGAAACAAAAATGGATTGAAGGTGTGGAATAACTTAGTAGGCCTGTGCGAGTCCTCATTTTCTGGTCGAGCCTAGAAATAAGAACTTAGAAGCAATTTTGTTTGGTGTTCATTTTATAAAAAATTTTATATATTCCAAAATAATTAATTTTTTATCACTTGTGGTTTTTGAAAAAAAAGGAACTTAAATATTTAAGTTAACTTAAAGTTTTCCACTTATTATCACTTGTGGTTTTCATGAAGAATGGTTAACATTTCCACGTGTTCTGGGAGGATTGAAGCCCTTTTAGCAGTAACTTCATTGCCGGACGCAGAAAACATTCTTTAGCTGATGAAGCTAGTATAGATAGATACTTCCTGGCTAACTTGGCAAGGGCTGGATATTTTCAGCCTTTTTCCCCCAAAATTCAAAAATATTAGTCTCCTTCAGTTGGTTCTTCCTAGTATGAGTCCACTTGATCACTTAAATTGTTGGTACGATTTCGCACCAGTCTGCCTTTTTTCTCAATCGTCTTCCAAATACCCACTTTTTTTAGTTTTCTTAGTGATGCTAGATTCTTGGTTCCCCTGAAGTTCATTGGTATTGGATTTGGTAACATTTGCAGCTTCATTACTAGTTTCCAGGTCACCTTGTAAAAAATAAAAATATTAATAAATGTTAATAATTAATAAATTATAAATAACTTAAATTAATTTAATATCTGATAAAAGGAATTATTTATTAATTTGTTTTAAAGTTCAAGTAACTCAACTTTTAGTACCATCACTGCAATGCGCTGTTCCTCAGATCTCAATATTAAAGCTTTTATTCGAGGATCCAATAACATATATATTAGATAAATCTTCGCATTCTTATACCCAGGAAATCTGGTTCTTAAGGTGGTCAAAAAGGTGTTTGCCATATTGACGTCAAACATTTGGGGCACAGAACTTCGAAGGGCTGTAACACATCTATTAAAGCTTCAATTAAGAGCCAATCAAAGGAGGTCATTCGTTGATTGGATTTTGATTGAGAGAAAGCTTGGTTTAGTCGTACTGAACTACTGATAAGTACAGTTAAAAAAACTTAAAGTAAGAAAAGCTCACCTTGTCTTGCAATCCTGGATAAGAGATTTGGTTTGGGATTCTTTAATGGCCAAAATTTCCACTTGTGCTTTTACCAGAAGGTCGTAGGAAATAACGCTGTGTTTTTGGCCCACAGTGGCCCGACATTTAGCTAATAAATCTTTTATATTTGTGCCTTCAGTACAAATAATTTCTATGCCTCCTTCAACTGCCAGTTGTAAAGTGTGACCAAAGCAAGATCTATGAGTGAAGTCAGATTGAAATATTGCCTTCCTCATATTCACAGCGTTGTCCGTTACAACATAGATTGGAATGAATTTCAAATTATCAATTGATATAAAGGTTTGAAGAAATTCATAAATGGCAAACTGAATATTTTCTGCAGTATGAACATGGTTGAATGGCAAACAAGCCAAGGTAATCACTTTTGGCTTGTAACTACTGGTTGTATAGTGGCACGTAGGACTTAGGTAGGAATCATTGGTTCTAGATGACCAAGAATCACTGGTGAACGAAAGAGACTCGACTCCCTCTTCAATTGAGCTGGTAATGTCAGTCTTGATGTTATCCATCATTTTAAAGTCGAGTTCAGGGATTATTGTTCTGGAAAATGTAGTCCTAGATGGAATTTTATACCTTGGTTCACAAGTGAAGATGACATTTACAAAGCCTGGGTCTTCTACCACGGAAAAAGGTTGAAAATCCAGGGGGATAATTTTCCCGATGCTTTGCGTTATAGCTACAGCTTTCTCTGAGTATAATGTTAGTTTTGCATATTCGTCAATTTTTTTCTGTCGAAGTTGTTTATAAGGATTAATTTCAATTTCAAGATCCTTGAGCGCTGAGTATTAATAATAAAAATAATAATCAGCTAGGCTAATACCCAAGGAACCACCTTAGGCCTAAGTCATCATGCGACTTTTGAAGCCTTAATTCAGGTGGCCGGGTTATAATGCTTAAATTGCACGTGCTTCCTCATGCTTGAAGTATTTCACATCAATGACTATGGGACAGACTTCCCACTGCCATCTGTTTTTAAATCAAAAAAGTTCCAAATCATAAACTTTGTTTTCTTAGGGGTATCCTGGTTTCCTGAAAGTCCTGCCAAGGCTTCATAATCATTAGTTTCGTCATTAATTTCGTTCGAGTTTTCTTGAAAGGGTTCATGAGGAGTGAATATTTCTTCTTGAAACATCTTTCTTTTATTCATATTAGTTTAAGCCGTGTTACCAGCACAAAGGAAAGACCTCTCTCTACTTCAGAGTGCAGTAGTCAAAACTAAAATCGGAAAAAGTGCCGGCTTTGTGAGTCACGCAAAGTCCGTTGGCAAACGCTCCATAAAAAAAACCACTACCATAGCGTGATTACGGTATTTCACCTGGTCGCAAGCTGTAGAATGCAACTACACGTTAAAAAATTCTAAAAAAATTTGAACTCCTTGGACTCGTCAAAAAATTTATCACTTTGAGTAATTTTTAAGCCTTGACCAAGGACTCGGGTACTCGTACTCACACAGGCCTAGGAATAAGTAAACGTTATCTGAAACACTCCGGTAAAACGGTATATATTATTCCTTGCGAGGATAGAGTTATCTACGATATAAGAAATAAACATTTTAAATTAGAAATTAAATTAAAATTTGAACCGTTAATTTAGCCAGTATTATTTAAATGGCAAAGAGGATACAAGGAGGCTGTGTGAGCCTCCGTTACAGTGTTTCCATTATTGTGCAATGTAATAGTATAAATAGTCGAGAAATCCTGATCGAAAAAACATTCAAACGCATTCAAAGATGGAACCAACAAGCTATACGTAAGTATATTTTCACTTAGAGATTTTATTTTTATAGGAATAAAAAATCTATTGTAATTGACTTCGATTTTCTGAATGGCCGTAACGAAAAGATAGTGATAAAAGAGTCACGGTGACTTTAGTTGCTTTTGGCCCATTTTTGGTAGTAAAGCAGTTGGAAAAACGAAGAGACGTAATTCTATCACTCCACCACCCCAATATCTATAATTCCAAGCAATGCTTTTTCCGTGTTACTATGATCTTCCAATAATCTCTATAATTTAGTGGATACAAGGTTATATCAAGTTAATGTGAAAAAAATGGATTGAAGGTGCGGAATAAGTAAACGTTATCTGAAACATTTCACTTGGAGGAAGAAAATTAAAATAGGGTTGATATTATTTAAACCCTCCGAACACATTTTATGCTTTATATACGGAGATCCCCCGAAAAATCGAGAACAGTTTATGAATAGATTCGGTTCGTGTAAAACGTACGTGTTTGTCTCCTTTGAATATATTCCAAATGGGTCGAATCAAATATATTCAGTGTCCAAGTTGCGGGAAACGAATACGTAGCTATAGATAAAAACCCTTAAGTGTAAACGTTCATCGTGTACAATGTGAAATAAATCGTTTAAATCACAGCTGAGTCGATATATTAGACGTTGCAGTATTAACCCTCACAAAGTAAACTTAGGCAAAGTAGAAGCGGAAATTGATAACCAACGAGTCCGCGCAGAAGCCGTTGCTCGATCTGGACTAACATTGCATCTCTTTGGAATTTTGACAAGTTCTTGGGTGGAACAGATGGAAACCCCTAAATGAATAAACAAAGATATAGAACTTAGACCATGGCAGAAAAGTTTAGTGGAACAGATGGAATTTTAGGAAAATCGTGGATGTTAAATTACTTGAAATCCCGTAAGCCCATTTTTACACATTGTTCAGCAAGTGACAGTTTCAGGGAGTGAAATGCTTTTTCAATTGAAAAAGGTTTGCTCTGGTGTGAACCACTTTTTCTTTAACACCCTGAGAAGTACAAAAATATGCGACGAACACTTGGCAGTATTTGAAAGTTTAAAAGATGGTGAAATTGTTAGTACGAAATATAAATGTGTGAGTATAAATATTAGTACCCCAAATATAGTTTGTGTATTTGGAAATTATATGCCTGAATGTTCCGGCCTAAGTTCTGATAGAATTGTACGATTTTATATTAAAAAATAATTATTTATGTAAATATTAATTATGAAATATGTATAGTAGAAATGTTAATATAAAATTTGCATAATTTAGGACGTGTTAATATAAAAATAGTAAATTTAATGGTTTTGTTTAATTCCTGATTGTTTTAGATATATGTCCAAATTAAAGCCAACCTCAGGTTACCTATATTAAAACAAATGGTTGTAACAAAATTATAAGAAAGAATAATAAAATTGTTGATTTAAAACAGAAAAGGGGTGGCTGTCGATTGTTTGAGTTTTCTTAAATTAATATCATATAAATTTCTGCATTGCATTATTTTTTCATTGTAATACAGTCTCTAGCTCTTATGAGTAGATAATTGATATACTCATTATTAGGCTTAGAAATATAGTCTTATTATTGTTTTCCTTTGATCTCCTTAATTCTGCTTCTGTCTTAAGTATTTATAAATATTTTTCTATCCATAAATCATTTCCTTACTGGTGGACTGTGTTAAGACCTAAATTTTATTTATAATACGCTGAAATACATATTCCAATACGTAAAAAAATTAAAACTAGACCTAAAAACCATCGAAGTGTAAATAGCTAAGAGTAAATTTCTAAGCCTAATAATGAGTATATCAATTATACAATTATCTATTCATAAGAAACGTACGCGCTTCATACAGGCGGTGTGGGCGGCGGCTTTCCACTGTATACTCGCGGGAGCAAAGGTTGGGACGGGCGGTGCGGGCGTTTGCCCCCCACGGTATATGGCCTAGAACCGGCTCAAAAACCCTACTGCTACATCTTGAGTTTCAATTATTTGATAAGGTATAAGAAATTCATTAGGAACTTCAGTTCTTTGGTAACTACTATAGTTGAGATCATGGCTCTTATTGCTTAACCCTTTTTCACAGTGCTCTTGATGTACATCCAAGTGTACATTACGAATGTCTTTCAGTACATTTTCAGTTTCCTAATTTGGTTGTCAGGAGATGATAAATCTACTACAACTTTTGATTTCTTTATTGACTTGGGACTGATATTTAAATCGACCGACTCGATTAGGTCTTAAAGAAAGTCTTTTTCTTGAAAAATTAAAAAAAATTCTGGTTTGAGTTTGTTGCATAGGAGATTTGTTTCGTGTGTTTGTTCCAGTTTTGGGTGCTTCATTAATTTTGTCACTAGGATTAATATTAGAAAGTAACTGGTCTATTATACTCCGCGGCCGTGGAGTATATTTAGAGCTCATCTTTTTCCCCCATTTCCACATCTGCGCGTATATTGGCAATTAACCGGTTTGGTCGTGGAAGACGTCAACTCAGCTTGAGAGACGTTTTGGCCTTTTTTGGGTCGCGCTCTAACCTCAACCACTTGTCGTATTTTTATTCTGTTAACGGATTTAAAATCAGCGTGTTTCACTTCTCAGGCCCGTCTTTTCACGATTTATAATTTAATCAATAACGCCGAGAAAATATAAGTTTTTGAAGCCAGGAAATTACGGTTCCGAGGCATCCATTTTCCCTCTTAAGTTTCAGGTTGGCGCGCATGCGCAACGGGAACGGGTGGAAGTCGGTAAAAAGTTGCCAACTTGCCGACACGGCTTCGTTTTGATGGCGGTTTTAATGCCGCGTTCCCGCGTTAAATGTTAATTTTCATATTCTAACATGTTTAAAGGTGGAATGACGTCATTCTGTTGTTCACAGGAATATTTTTTAATACTTTAAATTATTTTGACATATTAATCAACAATAAAAATAATATATGTCCCTTTAAGGCTGCACATTTAACGAGCTCTAAACTGTTTTTTCAGTTCGAAGAACTGTTTTTGTTATAATCAATTGAATCGGTAGTAGAACTGGACCGCGGGCTTATACCTGATGACCGTGCACGGCCGATGAAAAACTGGCGGGGAAAATTGTCCCAAAATTATTCGCGGGCCCTTGAATTCCACAAACGGGGGTCGAGGTATTTTGTGGCGTTAAGTTTCTGGTTATTTCGCCTGTTATAACTTCGTCGACAGTCCCTTTCCTTTCCGATAAGGCCGTCAGTGCATCGGCCTGGTCTCTAGCTACGTCTACCTGGTCTCGCATCATTTCACATGGATCGCTCGTTTTATTAAATCAGTCGCCGGATTATCGGCTGGGGACGGGGGTGATCTATCGAGCATCGTGCGGGCCTGATTTTGCTTTAAATGATTTTGTGACTGAATCGCTTGGATTAACGACTTATTCACGGAATTAATCGGGGCGGTTTTTGGGATCTACTAGTACACTCTGTTTGAAAAGTCTTCGACAGCTGAAATTTTTGCCCTCTTTTTAATTCTGCTAGAAAACTATAATAGATAGCTCGATGAAACCAATTGCAATTTTTATTTATTTTCCAATATCTTTCGTTATTTATCGGTTTCGTCCGCCAAAAATTAATAGTTTGGCGGGAACCGTCAAAACTCATTTTTGGCAACTGTTTAAATATTGGTTCTACGGCACTGACTCGCGCGTTTTTGAATTCACAATGGTCGGTTCATATTTAGAAAGTGGAAAAATTATCCCTCTACAACCAACGGTTGAGAAGTTATCGCGTTTCCAAATTGTCGTCGAAGTTGCGTTATTTATAATCGCTTGATGAATTTTAGGTGTTTCCTAGTTTCGAGGAAAGTTTGGAAACGCTATAACTTCTCAACCGTTGGTTGTAGAGGGATAATTTTTCCACTTTCTAAATATGAACCGACCATTGTGAATTCAAAAACGGGAGAGTCAGTGCCGTAGAACCAATATTTAAAAAGTTGTAAAAAATGAGTTTTGACGGTTCCCGCCAAACTATTAATTTTTGGTGGACGAAACCAATAAATAACGAAAGATATTGGAAAATAAATAAAAGTTGCAATTGGTTTCATTAAACTATCTATTATAGTTTTCTAGCAGAATTAAAAAGAGGGCAAAAATTTCAGCTGTCGAAGACTTTTCAAACAGAGTGTACACTTATAAACGAGGGTGCCTTTTTTGTCCCATATACGTAATAGGTCTACTTATTTGGTGCCGATTCTGGTATAAGATAATTAATGGAAATAATAGGAGGGTCACTAGCATCGCTAGGTCTCTCGTCGGGTACCCCAGAATAATATCAATAAACCGGAGTGACTCCATATCGCGTTCGTAAAGAGGGGATTAATACGGTACTGGCAACATCTAACGGATACTTATACTAATAAAATACACTAGCGTAGGAAAAAGTGAAAACAGAGGTAATAATAATAATAATAATAATAATAATCAGCTAGGCTAATACCCAAGGCACCACCTTAGGCCTAAGTCATCATGCGACTTTTGAAGCCCTTAATTTAGGTGGCCGGGTTACAATGCGTAGGAGGGTGGTGGCAAGCCCTGCATGCCACGAGATCGAGCCAACAGCTCCCTACACTAACTATTACCGTTAACCTAGACAAGTTTTTATGGAAGGGGAAACCGAAGAACTCGGGGGAAAACCCCTTAAACCAGTGGGGAGAGAACTTGCAAACTCAACGCAGAAGGAGTTGTTCCGAGTTTTCACCCAGTGCCACAAGCTGGGATCGAACCCGGCTCCTCTTGCTGCGAGGCGAAAGTGCTAACCACTCCGCCAACTTGACAAACAAATGTCCCTTTATTCTGAATCCTGCCTACCGCACCATTATGCAACCTTTTTAGGAAAATGTTAATTTCTATTTCTCAACACGTATAGTATCAGTTGGGATAACGAGTACGGTCTAGAAAATATCCCTAGCCCTTGCTCAAAGATATTAATTCACCAAGGCGGGAGAAGATGGCGACAAAATGCGAGTCGTGGCCTTATCGTGAGGTGAATTAAATCAAAGAGAGGGGTTACATAAAAGGGAAGATGAGAGAGATTCGAATTCAGAATGGAAACCCTTTGTCTTAATCAATAACAATCTTTATTTTACACAATAATATCAACACAATACACAAAATGGGGGAAATTATAATATATTTTCTTTATAGGGAGGGGAATAAATCTTTTATTCTCATGATGGTTAGGCTACCACGACTGTACTATTATTTTCTTCACACAATGTTATGATCGAGGGATTTTAAACGTAACATAAAAATACACTCTGACCATAGACTCTTTCACGAAACTATCTCGTACGGTTTTCCATGGGATCGGTTCAGGTGGTCTTAAACTCGGGCATCGTAGCTCGAAAGAAGCGGAGGCAAAACAAACTAAAACTTTTAAAATCAAGAATCAACCAACAGTGAGGGAACAAAAAAACCCACAAAAATAGCAATCCTAATAGTATCAATATATGAAGCGGAATGAGCTCTCAACCCCGAGGGGACCTGTCTTTAACCTGTTCTCGAGCAATAGCGAGGGCTTAAACTTTCTTTCTAGGAATTATCTTCTTTTCACTGGCTTTTTCAGATTATGACCCTGGGTACTCTACAAGGGGGGAGGGGGCGATTTATGGAAAATTTCTACTCATCTCTTGATTCTGCTCTTCGTGGCTGCTTTTCGGTTTACGGGATTTCAGATTACACAAGCACACGCGTTTTCTTTGGAGGGGTTCGATGGGGACTTTTTGTTTCGCGGTGACAGTTCCAAAATATCGATTCGTCTCGCTTACGGCACGGATGCCGAAGACTAACTTCTTACAAGCGGGCGTAGGTGCTTCGGGTTTCGTTCTAAAACGTCTGGTTAGGCGAGGGAATCGGTCTCGGTCATCTGGCTTTCTTCTCTCGGAACCGCTAGATTATTAGTGATCAACAAGTGATTTGAGGGTGGCGAGAACATTACATTTCCCTGATTCATGGCTACTAGAGTCTCGTTCACGACTTTGCGCGAGGGTACTTTTTATAGTGAATAGTGATATCCGAGCGGGACCTCATCGCGCATTCTTTTAAAGTTCTTCCAACATGCTCTTGCCCGAGAATCAGAATTCTGCCCTTCTGGTTTTGTGTCGGGGGTTATGGGGTGGAGTTGAAACAAAAACCACTGGTGACCTCCCTTTTCACGTAGGTGATTGGTGCACCTAAGACTCGTGTCCGGTAATTATACGGATGACGTCGCCTGACATGGGAAAGCTCGGTCGGGGTTGCGGGGGGGGATTCCAGGGAGTCTCGGGGTTACTTCGACTTTTGTCTCCCAGCGGAAAAGCCCGGGCGAACCTCAAACCTGGTGGCTGCGGCCCTGGAAAATTGCGCTGTTGTTGGGGTCTGGTTACCTGATAGTTAAAATGAAGCTTGTGGACTTGGAAATGATTTCATGGGATCGCTGAGGGAATGTCGCTGGTCATGTCTTTTGTTTGATGTATACTTCGGAAAGTTTTTTGGGAAAAAACCTAGGTTGGGAGGGTTTGAGGAATGTATTGCACCATGGTCTTGTGACAGAGAAAAAAAACTTTAATTAGCACCAAGGAGCGAGGGATTTATTTATAGCCGTGCTGAAGGCAGGGATTTAGTTAATAATTTATGTTCAGTACACTGTTTAATTATTTTTATATTTTAAACCGAGGGTAGATCGAGTTCTATCAGATGTATAAACTATATTTAATTACCATAATAATAATAATTCTTATTATTTTCCAGCTTTGTAAAGTATAGGGTCATACTTTGGCACTGTAGTTAAAAATTTAATGCTCTAACAAGCATTTTACACTTCAGGGCATTTTTGGTATTATAGGAAAATGTATATTTTATCTTTGAACCATTCCAATAATAACGGAAATAGACTTTTCATTTTTTGGTTCCACTTCATCTGCGTTGGATGCAACTGTTCTTTTAAACATCTTCTTGACGAACACTGCATGTTTAAACCAGGTTTTAATAGTATGTTCAACTTTCAGGTTTGTGCTCATTTTAACGGCCCCTAGGAATAAATTACTGAAGTCACTTTATTGAATCCATTTTACCTATTATTACATCCTAGAGCTTCAAATCGTTGATCTTCTTGTCGAGTTCTTAACATTTTTGGCTCCCCAGCTGGTTTATCTGTTTTAAAATATTTCAGTTTAAAACTTGTTGGAACTATAATTCACTTCATTTAACCATTAAATCTCAGTCTTAGTGGCGCTCTAACTGCCACACATTGCATATGTCCTTGGCCTCTTTTCGGGCCCCTCTATCAGCTTAAGCCTACTCAGACTCATGATTAATGCGCCACTGTCCGTTCTCCCAATTTAACAGAAAATCATTGATATGAAAACGGATAGATGAGCATGGCCACTCTAAAGTGAATAATCTTTCTCCACACTTCTTATCAAACTGAATTAAGTTAAAAAAAGCTAGGATAACTCACAGCGTTCATTCTGGTTGCTCCCTCCAAAAGCAACTCGTTTAATATTTTCAATACGTTCTATTGGAAAGTTAGGCAACCAGAAGTACCCAAGTCCAATTTTCACCAACCAAAACATTAATTCACAACTTTAGTAAGCATTTTCAAATTTGCATTCATATCACACAACATTGAAGCTGGAGTTGTATTTCAATCTGTTTATACAAGAATTAATTAGGTGAAACGGATAATATTTGGGCTGCACCCCTTTCGGTCTACAAATGAATATGTTCAAACCACGTCCCATTTTGTCCCAGAGAAAAGAGGGAATACTTATTTGCCATAGTCATGAAAACAAAGGTATAAGTTGCACTAAGATAATTTTTTATTAACTTCAATTCATTCTTGGTTTCAACATTTAAAGCAATTACACTAATCATCTCAGGAATTGTTGTGGTGGACACACGTTTTGAAGCTTTTGATCAGGTGTAGAAGATGAACCTGAAACTTACAACTTAATATTTATTTAAAAAAGGATTATCAATCTAAACTAACTTAGGTTTTGAAAAGATGAACTTTGATTTGCTATAGCATAATTACGATCTTTGTGACCAATATTGATATCTAAAAATGTGCATAAAAGATAATGTACGCCTGAATTAAACAGCTCGAAATTTAATTATGTAGAAAAAATGTCAAACTTCATTATGTCATCAAGTAAAGACTGAGACTGTCTTCTACGAATGCTAGAATCGTTATCGACCTTTTTATAAACATGGAGTCTAACATTATCACGTATAAATGAAACATGTATTTTTGTTTGTAATTAAATATTTATCTTTAGGGGATTTTGTAGCCGAATTCTGTATCTTGCTGTTTCTTTAAAGACAACTAGGTCCTTTCCTAGAAAAAAAAGCTCAATAAAAATTAAAAACCAAAATACTTTAGCTTTACCCTGTTTAGATAGAGTTGAGGAGCTAAGGTTAGATTTTGAACTTATAGTAGATGGTCGGTTTAATACCAGGCTTCTTTTTATTAATATTAAAATATAAATTTTCACAAAATATGATTGACTACAATTATAAAACCTTCAGTTGGCGGTTCCTCGGATTCTGCATTACTTGAGATCGGGTTGTTAAAAATAAGCGGTTTACGTACAGCATTTGGGAAGTTAATATCATTATTTCCTTGAAAGCTGGTTTCTTCTATATTGCACAGTGAATTTAAACCGAATTGCTTGCCCATTAAGGGCGCAGGCATGGTTTTTTCGATAATTTGCAGCATTCTCAGATAAGGGAAATATATATTAAAACGACAAATATTGATAATTTAAACCTATGAATTTCCAATAAGATTATTCATTTATATAGTCCAGTTCCGCTGGGCACTACTTGGGTACCACAAGTGTATACCAATAACTTCGTATAGCGTATCATTATGCATCCCACATTTGAAAACACAAAACCACAAACCAGGGCAAGCCTGTAAACACAAATTAAAACCTTAAAGAAGGCAACAAATAAAATCGCTTATACGGCATGTAGAGTTAAATGATTAAAACCATTGATGGCAAAGGTCCCCAGTGTTATTGATAACATAGCGCATGATTTACTGGAGTACAAACAACTTTTCTGCTAGTTTCATCCCAACGAAGCTGTCCCTAGGGATAAGATGGTCTATTACGGGACAGTTTAATATATAGTGCTCAGAATCACCTGTGTCTGACCAACAGGCAGGACTGAGCACATGTCCTAAATTATGCAGGTAACTAAGGAATTCACCGTGAGTACTTAGCATCTGCATTGAGATGTAATAAGGGTTGAGCCCATTATCGCGCAGCCTAGGATTGAGGTTCCTAGTTATAACGCCAAAGGTGCTGTCGCTTAAACGATTCTGTTAATGCCCCTCAAAATAAATTTAAAACTGCTCTTATCGGGTTTAAAAGAATGGATTACCAGATTCAATAAAGCCCCCTTGACCAGGGCGCCAGCTCTCTCATTTCCTAAGAAACCACTGTGTGCTTTAACCCAGTTAAGGGTGATTTTAGCGCCATAATCGATAATAAAATCCCTAGTGGCTACACACAGGCCAGTAAGATTGCAATGATTTCCAATGGCACGTAGAAAGAAAATACTATATATAAAGACAGATCCCTGTTCATTGTGGGGCCACCCCATGCTCGATGTAGTAAAAATAAGACAATTTCCACCTATAACATTGTTTTCATAGTGTTTAGCTCCCATCATTTGGTAAAAAGACCTAAAAATGGATGCTTCCTCACTTACTATGTATTCTAACGGGGTAAAGTTGGTAAATACCAATCGAGAAATTCCTATAAGCACAGTATACTCTGAGAGCTGCTATTCGTATCATGAATGAATTGTCATTCTCACGAAACCGTGCGCCAGCACCGTAGACGGCAAGGCCCTCAAATGCAATTTTTAAATATTACCCTACGTCCTATAGTCCAGACCCCACTCGACCCTTGCAAAGCAAGCAATGGACTTGACGAGACGTGTTACCCAGTTTTTAAATCATCTAAATGAGCCATATAACAAAGTTTGGTTTAAAATGACTACCAACACCTTGACGTTATTAATCATCTCGTTGTTCAGAGAAGAAATTGGAAGCCGATCCATCAGCTTTGTTTTAGCAAAATAGTCTTTTTAGCATAAAACCTTTAATTAATAAATTGTACTCCAATCATTGAGAATATTTAAAACGTCATTACCTCTGCAAAGGCCTGCATCCGACTGAGAGCACCATCCATTACGAAATTAAAGATTAGAGGTCTACTATACAAGATCCCTGTGGGCAACCCTTGGTGACGGACTTACTTAAGTGACTTCCACCAACATCAATAGAAGCTACTCTGTTGCTGAATTTTTTTTTGTAGAAATTTACAAGTTTTTCGGGCACGCAACTTGAAGTCTCGACAGAACTCCTGAAACCCAGACATTGTCAAACGGCCCCTATATGTTCAGAGAAATTAAACCAGTATGCAGATTATGATCTTTATTACGCTTAAAAATTTCGACGATATTGCAAAGAGCACACGTCTTGGAGCTGCCACGTTTAAGCCCATACTGAGCCAAGTTCATCAAGCCTCTCTTAAGAAGAGAGAAGTAGTCTTCTTGACATAACTTTGTCAAGGACTTTACCTACTACTAACGTTTGTTGTATGGTCATTGTGTTAGTAGAGAAGGACTAAATATGAACATGTAAATCCAAGATGGCCGCCAAGATGGCCGCCAAAACAACCCCCCACCCCCCCAAAAATATTTTCAAAAACAAAAAAAATTTGTCCTTGGAAAATATACTCAAAAGTTTTTAATTTAAATCTCAAATTTCACCTTGAAGATGATCTTTGACCTCGACGCTCGAACACTGTACACAACCACTAAGCCTCGGTCTATCACCCCAACAAGTTTGGTCACGATCGGACAAGGTCGAACCGAGATATCGGCGGTAATATGTAACCCCACCAAATACGTCAACTTATTTACTTTTGGTGTTACTTTTTTCGTTTTTTGGTTTTTTCGCCGTTTAAAATGCTAATTAGTGATTTGCGAGATGGGGAAACCTTCGCTTTATAGCCTTGGCAACGTTTGGCCACACCCAATCACGTGATATCCAACTTACCCCTGTTGAAAATTAAACTTTATTTACTTTTTGGAAATAAATAAATAAACAATCAATACATAGTTTGCATCCCTACGTCATCAATGACGCAGTTCCAAGTATAGATATAAGAACCAAGAATAAATATTTAATTTGAGCTAGAATGAACTATGCCGCCATTTTGCCGGTGTAGATTTCTTAGTAAAACGGGAGTGTTAACAGTTTCAATCGTCTGTTTGCGGATTTTAATTATTTTCAAATGATTAAGAAATTAGTTTCACGTTAAAAATGGTTATCTGCCTGGTTAAAAATTGTTCGAGTAGTTCAATTACCAAGGGAGAGCGAAAATTGTTTATTCGATAGCGAAGGTAATTGTAAAAAGGATGACCGCAAAGGCCTAACTTTGATAAGCTTTGTCAACTTCTTTTCATAGATATTTCTCTCGTAATTTGATATTTTATTTAAATAACCCGGCCTTAGAATCTTATCTGACTTTGTTTAGGGCTCATTTAAAATTTGAAAGCATAAATCTAATTAGTTTTGTCGCTTTGACGAGATTACCAACAAAATGGCTACCTATTTAGTAGCTACGCGCGAAATGGTTTGAATTTTTGATCACCCTCCCAGTTTCCTTGGAGACCATAGGCCCCTCCCTTCCGTGCAAACTATGTATACACATTTTAAAACAAATTACAATGGGGTTGGTCAATATCCGCCCGAGATATAGCCCCTTATGTATAACCCCGGTCGAAATAAAATACAATTTAGCTTACCCCTGTCGAAATAAAATACATATTTTAAAACACAACAAATAGGTCTGATTGGTCAATATCCGCCCAATAACTTATGTTTTACCCCTGTTGAAATGAAACTTTATTTACTTTTGGAGATAAATAAATAATACAATAACGACATAATAAACAATCAATACATATTTTAAAAACACAACAAATTACAATGAATAAAAGCGGTATTTATTTAAGTAATTGTTTGTTTTCATTTAAATAATAGGCTTATTCACTTTCAATTATTTAAACATTTTGCAATTTTTATTAAACTATTAGTTATTTAAATAAATATTGAAATATAGCCGAGCTTATTTTATTCATGGATTAATCTACTGCCGAGCACTAACTTTTGCAACTCGAAAGGCTATAATTTTACCCAAATAGATGTCTGGTTAATTTTTAATAGTAAAATAATATATTCTAAAGTTGGAAAAACATTTTAAATTACATAATCAATAAGAATTCCAAAACCATTTATTTTAAATAAATAAAAAATAATTAACTTTTTTAAATTAAAAATAACAACATTGTAAATAGAATTTTCTCTGACTATACACAGTGAACGAACGGCTGATTATTGGTGACTATATTAAAACAAAATTAAGTTTATTAATTTGAATTATTTTTAAAATTAAACATTACTTACATTGATTGATAATTTTAACTTTCTGCTGAAACACGTTACCAGAAACACGCTCTATGAAATTATGCCGGATTGCGAGCTATATCTTTAAATTCATAAATAAAAAACTACCTCTAGGATATAACTGGTTCAACATTGTAACCTTGTAGAAGTAATTTGATACCCACCCCTTAATTATTGTCACGTGTAAACGTTATCAACTACAGTTACAGCCTTCTAAAACTAGTTTGGATTTTTCAACAATTGACTAATTATATCAATTAAACGCAAAAATGTTTATTAACATCTGGTATTATTGATCCTACTCTATTTTTTCCCAACTTTCGCATCTCCGCGCCAGATTGAATTAATCAATAAAATTATAAACGCAGATCACGTTTTGCCAGGAGACATTCCACAGAGCCAGTGAGAAGAAAAAACTGGTTGCTCTAACAAACGTTGTATATATTTAATGTGAATTAAAAAACGGTTTTTTCAAAAAATTCAATTTTATTTTGTATTGCTCTGTTGTTTATATAACTTTTCTCTATATAATACAAGAAATATTTATAAAAAAAAGATTTATTTCATTTTATACACAGTGTTTTTTTTAGATCGAGGATAAATACATACCGAACTATATTCAGATTCTATACAATCTGTATCTCTCGAACGTCTTCTATTTCCTCTTACACCACATATTATACAAATTAAATGCTGAGGAAAGATTAATAATGCATCCGATGGAATTCTCATTGATAAACAATTGCCTTGTCTAAAAACAACAGGTTGGTAGTAAAATCGACATTGTTTATTCCAACAATAATACAGGAGTCCACCATATGTTTCTAACGACTCAGTATATCCAAAACAATAAGGACAACAAATAAAACCATCTTTTTGTACTTTAACAGAACCTCTTTCTAACAAATTTTTGCAAGAACTCTCGTCCACTGTATAAAATGAAGAAATAATTAAAAATATAATTAAAGAATATTAAAATTACTAAATAACATACTTTTATCTCCAAAATTGAAGAAAAACTGTATTTCTTAATATTCAACTCTCTCGTTTACACGGCGAATATATTTCTAATGATTAAAGGTATAATTCAAGTTTTTATACAAATTATGTATGTGTAGATATTAGTATTATCATAAATTAAAAACCCCGAAGATTTCAGGTTATATAAAAATAAGTCAAGGTAAAATCTTTTTTCATAATATAGTATATTTAAAATCACCTTTAGAAATAATTAATCAAATAATTATGTTTCAAAAATAATTTATATTTTGTAATTATTTTCAACCTTATTAAACGATAATTATAATACAAATTTATCGTAAATACATGTACTTTTTATATATTAAAAAGGGTGTTCGTATCGTTGGAATGTGCTTTCCCCCATCAATACACAAACCTGCTAACCTTGAGGAATTTAATATTTTTCAAAATATAAGTTATTTGTTGAGTTGTATAATATCACTGTAAAACCTAATTGCGAGTAAATTTTTTTTATTATATCACAGTTGAAATGGGAAAACGCAAGATGTCTCAAAAATCGCCCTCTTTAAAAGTTAAAAAAATGAAGTTATTTATGGGGAAACCAGAAATTAAATGCAAATCGCCTAACGAGAATCCTTGTTATTATAATGAACCATGTCGCAAACACGCGTTTGATTTTATAGATAGTTTTAAATTTAGTGTTAAATGCTGGGTTTGTCAAGCTTTATTTCTGGAACGAAGAGTTTTTAAGATGCATCTGATGAACCATTTGACATCTAGTTATTCTAATAAAACACTTCTTAATATTGATGTTTGCGATTGTCTTCATTCAAATCAATCGAAATACACAAGCGAAGAAGAAATATTAGACGACCAAATTATTGATTATTTGAACGAGTTTAACGTAAAAAATCAAGAATGGTACGATGAATTAGTAATCTACGGTAAGATTCAACCTTTGAACTCAAATGTTGAACCAACTAGTAAAGAAGAAAGTATAGATTCTAATATTCTTAACATGGCTGAAGAAACATTGGATTCTTTAATGGAGTCTAATCCTGTACTTACAAACGATTTGAAAATGCCGAGCGATAATCAGCTGGAAGCACTTATTTATTTTGAAGAATATTGTAAAAATAATCAAATTTTAATTCCCAACAATGCGGAAACTTCTATTGAAATATTGCAAAATCTTGAAAAACTTGTAAAATGATTTAAAACATGTAAATAAATCGTTTTCTATAAAATCCACTGTTATTATTTTCCTACGTAAGATTTCTTTCAAACAAAATTCAATAACAATTTACTTTTGAAGATACAATTTTTTATAATATTTAATAATATTTATTTTGCCAAAGACAAGATTTCAGGTTATATAAAAATAAGTCAAGGTAAAATCTTTTTTCATAATATAGTATATTTAAAATCACCTTTAGAAATAATTAATCAAATAATTATGTTTCAAAAATAATTTATATTTTGTAATTATTTTCAACCTTATTAAACGATAATTATAATACAAATTTATCGTAAATACATGTACTTTTTATATATTAAAAAGGGTGTTCGTATCGTTGGAATGTGCTTTCCCCCATCAATACACAAACCTGCTAACCTTGAGGAATTTAATATTTTTCAAAATATAAGTTATTTGTTGAGTTGTATAATATCACTGTAAAACCTAATTGCGAGTAAATTTTTTTTATTATATCACAGTTGAAATGGGAAAACGCAAGATGTCTCAAAAATCGCCCTCTTTAAAAGTTAAAAAAATGAAGTTATTTATGGGGAAACCAGAATTTAAATGGTTTCGATTTCCTCAGATTTGCAATTCAATCGGAAAATTTAGAACATCCAATTAACATTAAATTTATTAAAATTGATCAGTTAACTGTTTAGACGACATGTTCTACAACCTGTGTCATATAACCGTTTTATTTATGGATTTCAGTTTAAACACAAAGACAATTCAACTGTTAAGTACATAGAATTCAAAATAGAAATATTAATTGCAGAAGCATGTTCCTTAAAAAAAGAGGATATTTAAATCGATTATTTTTTTAATTTTAAACCGTTATTAACGTTTCATTATTAATTCTGTTAAATTCACAATGCGCTTCGGATTTCATCTGTTAGTTATTAAAATTTAAATATTCGGTTTTTATGTTTGCAGAGCGAATTTTACATTTTCAACTAATGTTAAATATGTTAGGAATTCTATTTATAAAAATATTTTAAAAATTAATTTAAATTTTATTTTTAATATTTGTTAAAAAAAATTCAAAACAACCATTTACTTTCATTGAAGATATTCAATAATAATTATAATTTATATTAACCAAAACGAACTTTGCAAATAAAAAAGGATGTTTATATATGTTGGTAAACAAGACAGCACAAACAAATATACTAAATTAATATTGAGTTAATTAAAAAATAAAATAAAATTAAACCAAAAACAAAAATAATAATAATAATTTAATAGAAAAAATAATCAAAAGATTCATTAAAAATAAGTTTGAGCTATAATTAAAGAAAAATTAATTAGTTTATAACAATTTAAATAACAATGTTATAAATTCCTCTATCCGTAAATAATATTTGTATCTGTTGTCAAATAGTTGAGATTGAAATTTAAAAAAAATAAGTTTGATATTTTGAAACAAATGTTAGGTTGATGTTCTAAATAAAATAGCCTATGTTGAATATTTCAATTTGAATTGATTATGATTTTGTTGTTTTTGATGGATAAAAATCATTGAACAATCGCTTATAAACCCAATATCATTTTTCTTTATATGTGCACGGTAACTTTCCACAAACTATTTTAATTTCTATTACAAACATTGAAGCTTTAAACAACATTAGCAATTGGTGGCTCAAGGTTTTAACATAAATAAATAAATAAATAATAATCAGCTAGGCTAATACCCAAGGCACCACCCTAGGCCTAAGTCATCGAGCGACTTTTAAAGCCTTTAATTCAGGTGTCCGGGTTACAATGCGTAGGAGGGTGGTGGCCAGCCCTTCACGCGAGCCAACAGCTCCCTACACTAACTATTACCGTTAACCTCAACATTACAACCGTTTTTCGTTCCGAATACAAGATCTTTACGACGTTCTAATTCTATAATAAAGAAAATCTACAATTAACGTGGAAATTGTAGATATCCTTTCCAGTACCAAGATCCACATTTGGAAAAATTATAATTTTATTTAAAATCTATTTTTTTTTGGACAAATATTTCCGTCATAGTCCTACAAAACTGTTAAATGTACACATAAGACAAGAAAATTTACACTTATACGAAATGTTTATTATATTTTCTACAAAAGCATGTTTGGATGTATTATGTAATAATCGTATGATTAAATCTTATAAGAATTATCGCGATGTTTAGTGTTATTTAAAACTTTGAATGCTTGAATTAGTAAAATATTTCAAACCAGGCAAGAATAAGTTCCACTTAACCGAGAGAAGAGTATATGAATCGCAAAACACATTCTAGCCGGGGGCCACACTATTAATGGATAGGTAATTAACTTCTAGTCGTTTTACCTGTGGGTAAAAGTGATGAAAATGTAGTCAATCGAACCTGTAGTAAAACTGGGGTGTT
This sequence comes from Leiobunum rupestre, assembly GCF_980474605.1. Lineage (NCBI taxonomy): Eukaryota > Metazoa > Arthropoda > Arachnida > Opiliones > Sclerosomatidae > Leiobunum > Leiobunum rupestre. The sequence goes on along the minus strand of NC_143392.1, from coordinate 4,833,618 downwards.
ATCATGTTGCCGAGCTTGTTCACCTTGGTATTAGGTATTATTTTTACGGTCTGTTATTGAACGTTCACAATTCACTTCTCTGTGATTCAATAGGATTTATTGACCATCACCTTGATTAATGTGCATTGTATGTTACAATTATTACAATCAGTTTAATTTATTCCGATAGTTGGATTTACCACATACTATACAAATAATCCTTTAAAGTTGATCATAGCAAATTTAACATATTAATAATGGTGTCCTAGGTAAAATATTTACATGCCAAAAGAACATTATTAGATAAATAGACCAAGCTTAAAGACCATTTTCAATATAATAATATATCAAATGGGCTTTGAATTTTAAAATGTAAAATATATTATAACAGATTTGACATACTATGAATTACATTATTTTTGCGGTATTTATGAAGATTATAGTAGAATATCGCATTAGGAAACATTTCCATAATTTTAGTTTTAATGTAGTATGCAATTGTCAATTTAAAAGTAACAATCCATCAGTTTGATATTTAAGAACATTTTGCAAATTATGTGATTATTAAATTTTAGAGTCATTCCAGGTGAGATAATATTAAATTATTTTAGAATAAAGTCTTTATCTTTCAAGATTTACTGGTTCTATTAAATAACATGGAACAATGACAACATTTTTATCATCAGAGTAAATCAATCCTATTTCTTTTGAAAGAAATTGTGCACCATTTTTGCAAAATAGCGCAAATTAATGTATCTTTTGTTGCGATAAATTCTATATTATTAGTGATTTGAAGAAAAAACCCATGGGTAATTTCATATAAAATGGGTAAATTTGAATACATTTCGGCTAAATCAAATTAAATTGGGTAAGTTCTTATATTATTGGATTAACTGAAATTATTATGATTGACTTGATAATAAATTGAAAACTTTCGAATACATTTTGGTAAATGCTTGTATCTTGGTTTAATTGAAATAAATAAATTTAGTAGAAACAACATTGTCTACATTTATATAAATTTTAAGAAATTCAAATGTTATTTTTTATTTGAATAATTTTTGGTAAATTCCAATGATATTGCGTAATTAATATCATTTTGTTTAGTTTTTTAATTTTGACTAAGTTCAATTTACTAAGTGTAAGTTCATTTACCATTGGGTGGTGCCTCAGGTATTAACTTAGGTGATTATTATTATTAATGGGAATAATATCGATACATTTATTATCTAATTAAAATAAATATTGGGTAAATTTATGTAATGTTTTTGTAAATAGATGATTGCTTGCAACGAACAAATAGACCGAATTATTGAAGAATAACTACGGATTTTATCGGAACATGAGGTATTTGGTGGCAGGTGTTTTGAAAACAAATGGCATTAACTAGCTCAAAAACAGGTAGCTGATTTAAACAGCCCTATAATATTACAAATCTTTGTAAAACTTTAGTTTTGGGAAATACCGCTAGAAGACGCCAGTCACATTTAACCATCATGTGATACGAGTGACTACAGCAACTTTTTCTTGATTTTTATAATCATCCAGCATTTATCAACGAATCTTTTCCGATGACTGACAGTCAGTAAAATACGTAAAAAATGCATTTTGAAAGTAAAAGGATAAAGAGTTTCAACTCAAATTTTAAGGCAACCCTTTTTAAATGTAAACGAGTTGGCAGTTGGAGAAAGGGTGATCATCCTTTACTAATTCATATACAGCGGTATCCGAATTGCAAATTTGTTCAGGATGAATCTACAGAAAATGTTCCCGTGCTACGCATAACGAACAATCCTTGGGAATTTAAGCCCAATGCGATCTGAATTCGTACGAATACAATCGTTTAAAAATTTCCCGCAAAATATTACCCGAGATGTAAATTTGTTTTAAAGCAGAACTGTGGTAATATACCGGGCGAGTATCGTTCAAATCAAAAACCCTATTCTAGCTTAAACGAGAAGGTTTTGGTCTATTGTTTAATTAATAATTTAATTAACAGTCTAGATCGAAGGAAATCTAAACCATTTTGAAGCATGTTATAATGAATTTTTTAGCAAAATATCGGTCGATCGAGTACTATAAAAATATTATTTAGTTAACATTTAAATTAAAACAAAAGATAAAATAAATATTAAATTGTTTGTAATTTAGACTAAAAATATTACGTTGAATAATAAAAAAGGTAGTATGAGTTTGAAAGACTTTTATTTTTGAACATGTTTTCAATACTTATAATTGTTTCTAAAAGAAAAGTTAACTACCGAAAAACTCCGAAAATGAAACAGTAAAAATGTTTCAAAGTTAAAAAACCAATGTTTCAAACTTTAAAAAAATGTGTGTGGAATATATAAACCTTACGAACCACCATACAAGTTACAAGCAAGTGTTTTGATAGGTCACAAAACGTCAAACATCAAAGAAATTGGTAAATTATATAAACGGCAAAACTGACAATCAAATATACAATTATACAAATAATTTCAATCCTTATGTGCAAAGATTTATTGAAAAGTTACTCCATCGGATGATATTACTGAAAGCACCCGAATCCAATTTCTACAGGATTAACATCCAAGGAAAAAATGAACGAATTTTTTACACAACGCTATCAACATAATGAAAAATTGAAATTATTTAGAAGTTTGTAAACATTTGAAATTACTTTGAATAAATTTTTTTTAAACCTTATCAAGCTGGCTTATTTCATATTTACTAAACATTTTGGCTGAGGCAAGGAAGTTTGTACTTTTTTACAGACAAAAATACATTTAAAAAATCGAGATTGTTAATTTTGTGCGACATTATCATTCGTCTAACTTGTTTTCCTCGAGAACGGTGTAAATGACTAAAATCTATGCAAAATTGGTAGTTTGAAATGTTTTTCGTGACAGTGTGCTCAATTCGTGTACGAGTGTTTTATAAAGCTTGAAACTATTGCGAAAATATAAAATTTGTTAAGTAGTAAATTTATGAAATTTTGTTTTAATAAATATTTATTTAAATGTGATGACAGAGAATACATTATTTATTTACAAGCTGAAAACACTTTTTAAATATTGTACGTCATTTAAACAATGATCCATTAATTCCCTTACGTCAAATGGGCAATAACCTATAAATTGATCCAAAAAATCTTCTTCCACTTGATAATCCTGTGAAATACGAAAGGCAGCGTAGATTTCTACGAAATCACAGAGTGCTTCTCGCTAATATAAATCAAACAAATTAACGATGTTTCGTGTAATGAAATTGATTTCTTACTATTTTGTATGATCGCTTAAATGTATCGGCTCTTTCCGAAAAAAATTGATACTGTTACAACTAGTCGACTGTCCGACCTAAATTTTAAAGATACTACAACAACAAAAAAAAACAATTTTAAAACAATATAAGTTATTTTAAAAATACACAATTTTTGCCGAGTTAATTAGAAATTCAACGTAACGGCTATAAAACACAGTAAATTTAGTTCTAGCTAGATCGAATAAAACGTGCAGGAATGTTTTAATAGAGAGCGTTTCTCACCGTTCTTCCTTATCGTAAGGCTTTTTCTCCCGGTATACCCTGGAGTTGGTGCGCGTAACGTTTTCCCTCACGCTAAGATAGCCCGCCGGCTAAGACAGTTGGGGAAACTCCGCCTTGATGAGGGTTGTTTTATCTGATTGTTTAGTATGTAATAGTATTATGAAAATTTATAACATAAAACTCAAAAATGAATAATACAATGTTATAAAATAATTTTCAACTCTGAACCTGAAATTAAATATGTTTGTAAAAAATTGTTATAATTTGTTTTTAAATTATCTTACATCCTTCTAGCTGTCACACTCTAAAATAAAAACTCTGATTTAAAATTTAAAACTTTTATTAATATTTTACAACATTTTTTGTTGACACAAAGGAACTATCGTTAATAACATTTAACACGCTATCTATAAAAACCACTAAATCGTCTATCGCCTTTAAGAACCCAGTTTTTGGGGCTCCTTCCAAAAGCATTTCGTGAGAATTATGCTCTTTTTGAAAATATATCATTCTTTGTGCAATTAAATCCATTTCAAGATTTCGATTTAGATTTTTCAATTCTTTATTTAAATGTTTAATCAGTTCATAATCCTTAAACGGTTCCTTATTTTCTTTATAAGTCATTATTCGCCAACAAAAATCAAAGCGAAACTAGTTTGTATAGAAAGCGATGTGGTTCGTTTTTTCTAACAGACCACGTAATATAAACTACATTAACAACCCGATTTTAAACAGGTTACACAAAAATATTTTATCGTTACACCTTGAAATAAAAATTATAAATAAAAATTTTTTTAAACTTTTTTTGTGATATTATTTTACATTTCCAATTTGGTAAGAATAAATGGACACAAATGAATCTGATTACCGCGAACTATTAATGGTACATCACAATCTTTCCGTCTTTCAACAATTAAACCGTAGAAAAGGCGAAAAAAGCCCCAGGTGGATAATTCATCTTAACTCAATAATCTTTTTTCTTCCGAAATCCATTGCAAATATTCGTTAGATAGGTTCCTTTCGTATGAAAGGTAACAAACTTTCAAGGAGTATTCTCTCTGCTATATATTCCGCTTGAAGTTTTCGTTTCTGTTTTTTCAATTCTATAATTGTATGCTGTAGTGACAACAATTCATTCTCCTTACACAATTCTTTATTTTGTTCAGCACTCATTTTTTTCGACTGTCGTCAACAGATTTTATTCTGTTATGTGTCAAAAGTAATGAAATAGGCAAAATCCATAAAAATCAAAATTTTTGGTATTTGTTCATAGAGTGCCGGTTTTAAATAAAATTCTTTTTTTAATCATCACACTAACATCATTATGGAAAGCACGTGCCAGTTCTATTATTCCCGCCCATTATTTCGTTTTCCATGAAACCTAACGATCGTTTTGTCGTTATAAAATACCAACGAGCTTGTGAAAATGATAAATTGACTAATCTAAGTTATATATATATTATATTTGCTGTTGCCAATAACTAAGTCTTTAAACCAATCTTGTGACGTATACGCTAAAATATAAAATAATAATAGATGTCTGTATGTATTAAAAATGCAATATACATACATTTTTGTAACGAAATTTTCCATTATTTAATATTTGTACCCAATTAAATTAATTATAAATATAATTAAAATGAAGCATAAGCAAGCGACAATAAAAACCATTGACTGTACGCTTAATAAAGAAACCATTCAAATTAAAAATACAGCCCTCTAGAAATTATAATAGTGGTAATAATAAATGTAATTATAAATGTATTTCATAGTTTACACATAATATAGGTTGTTTACATTAAAAGACGGGAGATAAATAACTCCATATGTCATCTTCAAAACTTATTGTAGCCTATTGAACCAGAAAACGTACAAATACAATAAACAGACTAAGATACGATAAGTACGATTTATTCTTAATTTGTTACGTTTATTCAATACACGAAGATAAACGTTCACGAATGCAAATTTTTTCACGCGGACAAATACATGAAATTAAGTTTTAATACGCTTATAGTAGTTAAGATGCCTAAAAATTCCAGATAATAAGACGTACGTAAATTCTGGTACCTTTTAATATTCATTTACCTAATTTTAAGTTTAATTTACGCTTAGATTTATCTTTGAATTTTCTGAAATAAGTTGACAACAAACTGATCCCAGTTTTTTACAAACTCAGTTAAATATTTCATGCTTCACATTTATAATTTTTAGAGCTTTTAAATAATTTTGTGTGGCAATATAAATTTAGTTTGAGGTCGATGCTATCAATTGTTAATAAAAATTATACGTTATTGAGTTTTTATTACTAAACTTGGAGATACTTATTTTATCAATAATTATATTCATCAAACAATCATAGTAGGGATGATCTGATTTAGAAAGAATTGGTCATATATACCCAGTTAATTTTTTAATCGGAATTATATTTATACATTGTTGTTTTCTTGTAATAAAATTATATTAACTCTATCTTAACAAATTCTATATATAATCATATATACCAATATTTGTTTATATAAAAATTAAATAAAACATTTTTTAACTGTTGGTTAAATATTTATTTAATTATTTTACATAAATTAAATTATAAACATTAAGTTGTGTTAGTTGGTTGAACCGAACCCATGACATCCTCTTTCCGTTTCTTTAAATTTCTGTTTAATAACAAGAAATAGTATATTATGTCAAAACTTTAGGTAAAGTCTTGGTTAAACATACTTCACACTCTACTACTGATGGATAAAATATTCTCTCACAAATCAATTGCGCTATTTTATCACCTCTTAAAATTTTATAATCAACTTTCACATGATTGATTAAAACAATACCAATTGGTCCAGTATAGTCTATGTCAATAACTCCGGCTAAAACATCAATTCCGTAATGAAGGGCCAAACCACTGCGAGGAGCTTTTTAAACATGGTAAATTAAGAACTCATTTCTTAAATTTTTACAACATTATAAAAAATTTTACCAATACGACCATAGGTGTTTTCGGGAAATAAAATTTTTAAATCTGTTTCTATTAACATCCTGTTTCCAGAAACCAATATATAATCATATGCAGATTTTAAATCTAAGCCTGCTGAAAATTTGGTTGCGCGAACTGGATCAAAGCATTCTTTGATATTTTTACAAATTTTATTTCCATTTAAATCTAGTTCACTTTTATGTAAGAAAAATGTTCAAACACTTGTCTTATTTGAACTACGTCCCCGGAACGAAACAAATTTGTCAGTCAGTGTGCTTTCCTACCATGGAAAATGTCACCTTTTTATACAGAATGTGACTGTATGTGTAATACTATTAACCGTAATTTTTTTAATCTGACAACGCCCTATTTTTATAGAAAAGAATACGCATATCTGAAAAAGATAATTAACATTTAACTATACTTAATGTATAATATATCCAAGGTTAGTTTTATAATTTAAAAAATAAGTATAGTTCATTTTTGTTTTAAATTTGAAATCACCCTTTTAATATGTTTAAAGGATATGTATTTACGAGAATGATGAATTATAATTTACGTTTGATATTAAGTTAGAAGGTTACACCTATTATTTATAATTATAATTAATTATTTTTGAGACATAGATATTTGATTAATCATTTCTAGAAATGTTTTTTAAATATGTTACAGTATTAAAAAACTGCACCTTGACACAAATTAGATCAATATTTTTATCTCTCAGCATTCTAATTTAAATTCTTTACTAATTTATATATTTATATTTATCTCACAAAATAAATACAAACTTGAGAATTTATCTTCAATTAGTTAATAGCAAGATATTTTTGGTTAAAACAGTTATAAGTAAATAGATATATTACCTCATTTTTTAGTTAAGAAGAAAAACTTCTACGAAATAATGTAATTATTAATATTTTTAATTATATCGTTATAATATTTCTAGTTTTTTACAACCATTATTTTTTTCATATTCCTAATAATTGGATGGTTTATTTTGTACAGATTTTTGGAATTGAATTATTTTTTAAATCTTTTTAAATTGTATAATTTATTTTGTAATTCTTCGCAAAAAATGATTTTATTCGAGTAAAATTTTATTTATTTTAATCTAATTAAGTGGTTTGTACTAGGATGGTATTCGTTACATATAGACTTTCTGTGGTCGCCTACAAATTTTGTCTTAGGCAAAATAAATATTATTAAATATTATAAAAAATTGTATCTTCAAAAGTAAATTGTTATTGAATTTTGTTTGAAAGAAATCTTACGTAGGAAAATAATAACAGTGGATTTTATAGAAAACGATTTATTTACATGTTTTTAATCATTTTACAAGTTTTTCAAGATTTTGCAATATTTCAATAGAAGTTTCCGCATTGTTGGGAATTAAAATTTGATTATTTTTACAATATTCTTCAAAATAAATAAGTGCTTCCAGCTGATTATCGCTCGGCATTTTCAAATCGTTTGTAAGTACAGGATTAGACTCCATTAAAGAATCCAATGTTTCTTCAGCCATGTTAAGAATATTAGAATCTATACTTTCTTCTTTACTAGTTGGTTCAACATTTGAGTTCAAAGGTTGAATCTTACCGTAGATTACTAATTCATCGTACCATTCTTGATTTTTTACGTTAAACTCGTTCAAATAATCAATAATTTGGTCGTCTAATATTTCTTCTTCGCTTGTGTATTTCGATTGATTTGAATGAAGACAATCGCAAACATCAATATTAAGAAGTGTTTTATTAGAATAACTAGATGTCAAATGGTTCATCAGATGCATCTTAAAAACTCTTCGTTCCAGAAATAAAGCTTGACAAACCCAGCATTTAACACTAAATTTAAAACTATCTATAAAATCAAACGCGTGTTTGCGACATGGTTCATTATAATAACAAGGATTCTCGTTAGGCGATTTGCATTTAATTTCTGGTTTCCCCATAAATAACTTCATTTTTTTAACTTTTAAAGAGGGCGATTTTTGAGACATCTTGCGTTTTCCCATTTCAACTGTGATATAATAAAAAAAATTTACTCGCAATTAGGTTTTACAGTGATATTATACAACTCAACAAATAACTTATATTTTGAAAAATATTAAATTCCTCAAGGTTAGCAGGTTTGTGTATTGATGGGGGAAAGCACATTCCAACGATACGAACACCCTTTTTAATATATAAAAAGTACATGTATTTACGATAAATTTGTATTATAATTATCGTTTAATAAGGTTGAAAATAATTACAAAATATAAATTATTTTTGAAACATAATTATTTGATTAATTATTTCTAAAGGTGATTTTAAATATACTATATTATGAAAAAAGATTTTACCTTGACTTATTTTTATATAACCTGAAATCTTCGGGGTTTTTAATTTATGATAATACTAATATCTACACATACATAATTTGTATAAAAACTTGAATTATACCTTTAATCATTAGAAATATATTCGCCGTGTAAACGAGAGAGTTGAATATTAAGAAATACAGTTTTTCTTCAATTTTGGAGATAAAAGTATGTTATTTAGTAATTTTAATATTCTTTAATTATATTTTTAATTATTTCTTCATTTTATACAGTGGACGAGAGTTCTTGCAAAAATTTGTTAGAAAGAGGTTCTGTTAAAGTACAAAAAGATGGTTTTATTTGTTGTCCTTATTGTTTTGGATATACTGAGTCGTTAGAAACATATGGTGGACTCCTGTATTATTGTTGGAATAAACAATGTCGATTTTACTACCAACCTGTTGTTTTTAGACAAGGCAATTGTTTATCAATGAGAATTCCATCGGATGCATTATTAATCTTTCCTCAGCATTTAATTTGTATAATATGTGGTGTAAGAGGAAATAGAAGACGTTCGAGAGATACAGATTGTATAGAATCTGAATATAGTTCGGTATGTATTTATCCTCGATCTAAAAAAAACACTGTGTATAAAATGAAATAAATCTTTTTTTTATAAATATTTCTTGTATTATATAGAGAAAAGTTATATAAACAACAGAGCAATACAAAATAAAATTGAATTTTTTGAAAAAACCGTTTTTTAATTCACATTAAATATATACAACGTTTGTTAGAGCAACCAGTTTTTTCTTCTCACTGGCTCTGTGGAATGTCTCCTGGCAAAACGTGATCTGCGTTTATAATTTTATTGATTAATTCAATCTGGCGCGGAGATGCGAAAGTTGGGAAAAAATAGAGTAGGATCAATAATACCAGATGTTAATAAACATTTTTGCGTTTAATTGATATAATTAGTCAATTGTTGAAAAATCCAAACTAGTTTTAGAAGGCTGTAACTGTAGTTGATAACGTTTACACGTGACAATAATTAAGGGGTGGGTATCAAATTACTTCTACAAGGTTACAATGTTGAACCAGTTATATCCTAGAGGTAGTTTTTTATTTATGAATTTAAAGATATAGCTCGCAATCCGGCATAATTTCATAGAGCGTGTTTCTGGTAACGTGTTTCAGCAGAAAGTTAAAATTATCAATCAATGTAAGTAATGTTTAATTTTAAAAATAATTCAAATTAATAAACTTAATTTTGTTTTAATATAGTCACCAATAATCAGCCGTTCGTTCACTGTGTATAGTCAGAGAAAATTCTATTTACAATGTTGTTATTTTTAATTTAAAAAAGTTAATTATTTTTTATTTATTTAAAATAAATGGTTTTGGAATTCTTATTGATTATGTAATTTAAAATGTTTTTCCAACTTTAGAATATATTATTTTACTATTAAAAATTAACCAGACATCTATTTGGGTAAAATTATAGCCTTTCGAGTTGCAAAAGTTAGTGCTCGGCAGTAGATTAATCCATGAATAAAATAAGCTCGGCTATATTTCAATATTTATTTAAATAACTAATAGTTTAATAAAAATTGCAAAATGTTTAAATAATTGAAAGTGAATAGGCCTATTATTTAAATGAAAACAAACAATTACTTAAATAAATACCGCTTTTATTCATTGTAATTTGTTGTGTTTTTAAAATATGTATTGATTGTTTATTATGTCGTTATTGTATTATTTATTTATCTCCAAAAGTAAATAAAGTTTCATTTCAACAGGGGTAAAACATAAGTTATTGGGCGGATATTGACCAATCAGACCTATTTGTTGTGTTTTAAAATATGTATTTTATTTCGACAGGGGTAAACTAAATTGTATTTTATTTCGACCGGGGTTATACATAAGGGGCTATATCTCGGGCGGATATTGACCAGCCCCATTGTTATTTGTTTTAAAATGTGTATACATAGTTTGCACCGAAGGGAGGGGCCTATGGTCTCCAAGGAAACTGGGAGGGTGATCAAAAATTCAAACCATTTCGCGCGTAGCTACTAAATAGGTAGCCATTTTGTTGGTAATCTCGTCAAAGCGACAAAACTAATTAGATTTATGCTTTCAAATTTTAAATGGGCCCTAAACAAAGTCAGATAAGATTCTAAGGCCGGGTTATTTAAATAAAATATCAAATTACGACAGAAATATCTACGAAAAGAAGTTGACAAAGCTTATCAAAGTTAGGCCTTTGCGGTCATCCTTTTTACAATTACCTTCGCTATCGAATAAACAATTTTCGCTCTCCCTTGGTAATTGAACTACTCGGACAATTTTTAACCAGGCAGATAACCATTTTTAACGTGAAACTAATTTCTTAACCATTTGAAAATAATTAAAATCCGCAAACAGACGATTGAAACTGTTAACCCTCCCGTTTTACTAAGAAATCTACACCGGCAAAATGGCGGCATAGTTCATTCTAGCTCAAATTAAATATTTATTCTTGGTTCTTATATCTATACTTGGAACTGCGTCATTGATGACGTAGGGATGCAAACTATGTATTGATTGTTTATTTATTTATTTCCAAAAAGTAAATAAAGTTTAATTTTCAACAGGGGTAAGTTGGATATCACGTGATTGGGTGTGGCCAAACGTTGCCAAGGCTATAAAGCGAAGGTTTCCCCATCTCGCAAATCACTAATTAGCATTTTAAACGGGGAAAAAACGAAAAAACGAAAAAAGTAACACCAAAAGTAAATAAGTTGACGTATTTGGTGGGGTTACATATTACCGCCGATATCTCGGTTCGACCTTGTCCGATCGTGACCAAACTTGTTGGGAGTATAGACCGAGGCTTAGTGGTTGTGGACAGGTGTCAGGCGTCGAGGTCAAAGATCATCTTCAAGGTGAAATTTGAGATTGAAAATATTTTCGATTTTTCCAAGGACAAAAATTTTTGGAAAATATTTTTGGGGTTGTTTTGGTGGCCATCTTGGCGGCCATCTTGGATTTACATGTTCATATTTAGTTACTCTCTACAAAGTTAGGCCTTTGCGGTCATCCTTTTTACAATTACCTTCGCTATCGAATAAACAATTTTCGCTCTCCCTTGGTAATTTAACTACTCGAACAATTTTTAACCAGGCAGATAACCATTTTAACGTGAAACTAATTTCTTAATCATTTGAAAATAATTAAAATCCGCAAACAGACGATTGAAACTGTTAACCCTCCCGTTTTACTAAGAAATCTACACCGGCAAAATGGCGGCATAGTTCATTCTAGCTCAAATTAAATATTTATTCTTGGTTCTTATATCTATACTTGGAACTGCGTCATTGATGACGTAGGGATGCAAACTATGTATTGATTTTTTTTATTTATTTATTTCCAAAAAGGAAATAAAGTTTAATTTTCAACAGGGGTAAGTTGGATATTACGTGATTGGGTGGGGCCAAAAGTTGCCAAGGCTATAAAGCGAAGGTTTCCCCATCTGGCAAATAACTAATTAGCATTTTAAACGGCGAAAAAACGAAAAAACTAAAAAAACGATATCAAAAGTAATTTAACATAAGTATTTGGTGGGGTCACATATTACCGCCGATATCTCGGTTCGACCTTGTCCGATCGTGACCAAACTTGTTGGGAGTATAGACCGAGGCTTAGTGGTTGTGGACAGGTGTCAGGCGTCGAGGTCAAAGATCATCTTCAAGGTGAAATTTGAGATTGAAAATATTTTCGATTTTTCCAAGGACAAAAATTTTGTTTTTGAAAATATTTTTGGGGGTTGTTTTGGTGGCCATCTTGGCGGCCATCTTGGATTTTACATGTTCATATTTAGTCCTTCTCTACTTGTGTTTAACTTCGTATATGTCTAGCAAACGATATTGATATTCGGTTACGGCATAGTTTATCTCCACCAAGGGTTAAACAGCCCTTAGAGCTCGTTCATTCTGAGTGTGGTTGCATTTTTCTAACACATGCGGCGCACGGAGGGTAGAAAACACCTATTAAATCGGTAAAGGAAAACTTATATTTCTTCATTAGGTGGATCGAAGATTTTTCTCGATTTGCGTATGACATAATAGCTTCAGGTAAAAAAGAGATTTCGTTGACAATATTCAACAGGAAATAATCCCGAAGTAAGCTTTCGGTGTTTAGGCAAAATTATGCGTGATAACTGTGATAGTTTTACATAAACCAGCTCGGCTAAGTAAGAAAAAGAAAATGACGTCTTGGCTGGATGAGACTAAATGTTATAGCCTAAACAGTTCGTTTTAAATATAAAAAGCAACTTCAGTTCACGTTTTTTTCGAAATGTTCAAATGTTATAAGCATCTTAGTGTACCGTAACTCCTATAATGTGTTTCAAAATTTAAATATTTTATACTCCAAAGGGTTGATGATTTAGATATTTAATTCCAACGTTAAGGAAAAACATATTTTCGGAACTTGAAAAGCTTGAGGTTGTTATTCTTTGTACAATTTTGTATATGCAGCAATAAAGTAAAACGACTCTTTGTGGTTTACAAAAACCAATTATTTTTATTTTCCGAAAATTAAAAATTCCAAAGTAAAAAAGTAACAAAGGTTCATAGTAGTCGAATTCCCAGAGCGCCTCTTCCAGCTCCACTTCATATGGCAAAGCCTCTAAGTACGCGTACAAAAGAACGGCCTTAAAGGGCACACCGAAAATTCGATTTAAAAGAACGCTTTTTCCGAAATGCGCCAAACATTTTACACAATCTTTAACACTTACGGAAATCCAGATTGCTTGAGCTAGAGTTGGTTGCCATCACTAATGAATTCTTCAAACATGAAGCCGTCGAAAGGAGGTCCAAAAAAGCTGGATCGCTAGTTAACTGTCCGGTCAAAGATAAACTATGTTTCTCAGGAGAGGTCTGATTTAGAGCGCAATGAGATCGTGGAGGGGGGAAGTTATAGGGTTTGTCACTATCTACGACACTTAAAATTCGCAATAGGCGCTTTTACGGACAATTTTTTAAAACCCCTACGGACGATCCGATAGGTAGGGGGGAAACGGGTGTATCCCTGACCACCGAATTTACAGTCAGTGGGAACTAGCGCTAACATTTCTGATAGTTCAAATGTATTCAACCTGGAATACTGCTTAGTGCCGATAAAACAATGGTGATAAGACAACTTGAGTAATGGTACGGGGTATTCTTCGTGAAACGAGTTTATACGATTTTCTTCTTTTTGCCAGGGAAAATATTTGTTCTTAACCGGTATTCATTGGGGGTATTGTTGTCTTTAAGGATATACCCGTGTGGTTTTTTGTAACATCCAAATTAGAACCCTTTATTTGACGAAACAATACTTGAGGCTGAAGCTGATCTTGTGGATTCTTCAATAATATTATATAGTGGACGTTAATTGACAGGTCCCTGGCATCTTTGTTTTTTTGAACAATATTTTGCGTCATAAAGTAGAAACTCAGATCTCTATGGTTGTAGAACACGCCAATTTGCCAGTGACTTTCGTGCATTAGGTCGTTAGCGATCAAAGAACTGGTTGGCTTTCATTACCCTGGTAATCGTAGAGTTCTGGCACCCCTTCGAAGAAATCATAAAGTCTTTCATACCGTTGTAGAGAGGTTGCCACTCGTTATAATACTGAAATATTTTCGACGGTGGCATGGATTTCACTCAATACCGATGTTTGACTAAACATTTGCCATATGCTTCCAAAACCGCAAACTGATAAAAAGGGGGAATGAAGTACGTTACAGCAGCTCTATAGTCTCCGTTTTGCGTCGGGAAAGGAAATGATTTTATTTTGCTGTTGGAAATACATAATTGCGTGAGACTTAAATAGGTATTTTTAATAGATAAGGTGGCAAAAGATGAAGCCCGTAGAATAGTAAACAACCTGAGATAAATCACATCTCGAAAAAGGCTATTTTCCGATAAAGGAAGAGCAACCGAAAATAATTACCATGGTACTGATTCGTTTATCATAAATAAGGGTCATTATGCAATTTAAAACTTTGTTTATTTTAAATTTTTGCTGTTGCCTTATCGCGTGATACTAAAGATACAAAACTACACCCATGTAATCATCAGATGTACCCAATGATACCATAAATTTGTGTTCAGCTCAGTATGTATCTTCCCAAGAAATCAGAAAGGGGTTTGATCCCAAATATACAAATGGTAATGGTAGTACCGAATCTTGTTGCAACGGCATAAGTTCTGTATTAAAGAAGCAAAATTGAAGAAAATCATTAACAACCAAAGACAAAAGCTGTACCGAAGAGAAAATCAAATTAAAAATTTGAATACAAAAATGTATGACATGGAAAAACTTCAAAGAGCAGAACTGTCCTGAATTTGCAAAAACTAAAGCAAAAGGGCTGTAGTTAAGAAAATTGCCTTATCACTATAGCGCACATTATTTTGCCTTCTCACCAAACGTACGTTACAAGCTTTGTTGAAAATCAAAATTTTACAAAAAGAGTGAAGATGAGAAACTGTGCATACTTTCCTTCGACGAATGAGCCTTTCAGATAATTTGTATTACGACCAAAAAACAGACCAAATAGAAGGCTTCGAAGATTTTGCCAATATGGGGAACACTACTAGAGTGGTCAACCAGACGATAGTTTTTATGGCCAAAGGGCTGAAATGTAACTGGACACAGCCTGTAGAATAATTCTACGCTGAAGACTCGTGTCCTGCTGAAACACAGAAAGAGCTTTTCTACGAATGTATAAGAAAGTTGTATGGGATTGGTTTGAAAGTAAAAGTCGTCATATATGATCAAGGAACTTATAACATAATGATTTAAAACTACTGGGTGTTAATGAGGAACAAACGTATTTTGGTCACTGACTAAAGAAAAAATCTTGGCTATGTTTGATCCGCCACACCTTGTGAAAAGTGTGATAAATATTTGAGTAAATATATCGTCTTAACCAAAGCTGGTCCGGCAAAATGGGAGCATTTACAACAGCTTCTTCAATTAGAGGATAATTCTGGCAAATTTCGTCTGGCCCCAAAGTTGAAGAAAAACATCTAAATTTAACTGGCTTTTCAAAAATGAGGGTACCTCTTGCAGATATTTTATTCAGTCAAGTGCAATAAATACGTCTCAGTCATCAATGAAATTTGACGCTATATTTACAGCTTAGATTATTGAAAAAATGAACGATTTATTTGAGTTGTTTAATTGTAGAACCTTTAAATTCAAAAATACGCCATGTAAAGGTCCTATGACGGGTAAGTCTAAGCACTTGGAAGTTTTTGAAGAAAACCTAGCAATCTAGCAGTGATGAAAACGTTTATTTTTAAAGATTGTCGTTTAAAAAAATTGCCATCTGTAGAAGGATGGAAAATATCTATAAGATCACTAACAGCTCTTTGGGAAAATTGAAAGAAAAAATGTAGCTTTAAGTTTTTAGTAACTGGAAAACTTACTTAATATTTTTAGGAGAATTTCTTCGGCGTAATCAGGCAACAGGGTACTAACCGAGATCATCCATCACTCCATTTTTTCAGAAAGGCGTATAGGAGTGCAAGTATAAATCAATTACTACGAGCAATTGTGCCGAAGATTTAGATAACAGAATCCTACATGTGGATTCTGTTCAGTCAACCAAAAATTTTCATGTTGTCGATACAACTATCGAGAAAGCAGTATTGTCAGAATATCAAGAAGCGGAAACAAAATTTCAAAGTAATTTATGTTAAGCGGAGGCGATGACGAAGACTGTAATGCACTGCGCTATATTCAATGCCTTTCATGCAAAAACCAACTGTTGCGGCTTAATTCAACATGTTATCATCGCCTTTAAAACGTATAGGGCAACGAGCATGGACCAAAATACAAGACCTTGAGTAAAGTTCCTGGAATTCGCTCAAGATATAAGCGGGGGGAACCTGTTCGGCTCTCTAACGTTAGAGGTATATAGAGTTTCACATCTCGTTTAGCGCAGCGTTCTATTATCTCTGTTAAAATTCGCGATAACACAATCAATACTAATTTTATTAAACGTAGTCTTAATTAATACAAAATAAATGCTACGAACATATGGTAACAAGCATAAGGAATTAAGCTTGGCAAGTAAGCATGATTTAACTTGGGGAAACCAAACGTTGAAATCCGCGGGGAAAAACATAGATGAAGTAGTTATTTTGGTTATTAATAACCCAACACCAACAATTTTCGGCTAGTCAAGCGTATTGATTTTAATAAAATGTATAACTTAAAATACAAATTCATAGTAAACACATTTGTTTGAAATCCAAGTTTTAAGAAACAAAAATTAGAATATTAAACGTAATAAAATATCAATATATTATAACTTAAATACAATATAATCTATCATTAAATTTATTAATCGCACTTTCGATCTTAAATCGTTCGAGTGGAATAAAGAACGTTAATCTGGTAACTTTGAAAATTGTAAATATTTGTATTAACGATGTATTTTAGTGCTGCCAGTTTTTCGGTAAATTTAGTATAATACTATCATTTAGAGTGCGCTGACCGCTTTTAATCAATTACAACGTGTTTTTACTACAAATATCTAACGTTCTGTAACATTATTAAAATTTGATATAAATGCTATGGTTTTTACTATTATGATTCATTAATCGTACAAAGTTACATAATTTTTTTAGTATTTTACCGATAACTATACGTTATATGGTAACTCTAAAAAGTCGATAGACTGTGTAGAGTTATAACCAAATTTTGCCAGTTGTTCGATAAATATTAACCATTTCCAGGCTGCGATTGGCATTGATTTAATAAACTGTGATACTTCCACAAAATTTTGTTGAGGTTAACGGCAATAGTAAGTGCAGGGAGCTGTTGGCTCGCGTGGCTTGCCACCACACTCCTACGCATTGTAACTGAAGAAAAGGGGTTTTTGTCCCTTCTCTAATTTTACTTAATTACTTTTGGGAGAGCTAATTTTCAACCCATCACTTAACTTGGACTGAAACAAGTTAAGGGAAATTAATTTATTTTACTACGGGCCTTCTCTAGTTCCTAAGTTTTAGGTCAGAAAAAAATACCACGTTACATTTGTTTTTTTTGCAAGGTTTATTTTAACCTTATACGGTTGAGAAAAAGTTTTATTCTACTCATCTCCGCTCCCTGGACCATCGAAGAAAGCTCGGTTAATCCTTTAACAAGCGGGGGAGGAAACGAGCGCCAACATTCTATGGAATATTACTGACGCGCTCGTTTCCCGGATTTTCCAGAAGCGCGGAATTTTTTGAGAATGTCCAGAGAGCGTCGAAAAGATTCAAATACAATACATATATACAATAAATTTTTTGCTTCGAGTTTCACAATTATAAAATATTTAAGTTACACATTTCTAAGGTTTAGGGTTTACTAGTTTAATTTACATTTATATTTATTTATTTTAGAATTAACATTTAAATAAGATTAATCGCGCAATCACTTATTTTACACTCCCCCCGTAATACTGAAAAGTATTACTAAGGGTTATTGCGCGTCGCCTTCCACGTCAGAAATTTCTAAATTGCATAAGTGCTGTATTGATCGCCTTATGCTGTTTCCATTGGTCGTTCGCACTACGTAAGATCTAATTTTTTGATCTCGACCGATAATTGTATCCGTAATTAACCCGAGTTTCCACATATGACGTGGAAGGTTGTCGTCTTGGATTAACACGACGTCACCAATTTTTAATACACTCGCGGTTTTCACAGTTTTGGAATGATGAGCGGATCTCAGTTCCATAATGTAGTCTTTGGTCCATCTATTCCAAATAGAGTTCAACACACGTTCGCGATATTTCAATCGCTTACACAATTCGCGTCGCGACATTGGAGCATGCTCAAATTCCCGTTTATTAAAACTAAGAGGGGGAAGGCTCGTTAATCGGCGACCCGTAAAAAATTCGGCAGGGGAAAGTGGGGCAGGTTCATTGGCGTCATTGTAACAATAGCTTATGGGCCTCGAGTTTATTATTGCCTCAGTTTCGGTTAAAGTTGTTAACAATTCAGAAAACTTAAGAGAGGCCATTTCGCGACATTCAATTTGATCCCTCATGTAATCTATTAATACCTCCGCGTCCCAATCGGCAGCGTTACCCGTAGGCTTATATTTTACGAAAAATTCGGTTCTTATGTCATTTGGCAAACACCTCAATATCGCCGGGCAAACGAACGAAGCCTTTTCTTTAATATTTACCCCCAGGGCCTTAAGACTTCTAATATTAACTTCTGCCGTATCTAACAACTCACGAAGAGCTTTAACATTTCCCGAATAGCGCACAGGCTGAATTTTTTCTAACCTTTCCTTATGTTTATGGATCGCGAATTGGGATTTATCAAATTTAAGTTTTAAAAGGTCTACCGCTTGATCGTACGACTCTTCGGATTCAACTAAGCCTTCGATAGCCTTAAGAGCTTCGCCTTCCAAAAACGAAGTTAAATAGTAAAATTTTTCGATCTTACGTAACCTTTTGTTGTTGTCGACCGTTGATTTGAAGCGTCCCCAGAAGAGATTCCACTTTTCATACTCTCCTCGGAACTTGACGATCGGGAGCGGCGGCAGTTTCACCTCCGCGCCATCGTTGGATGCGCCGTATATGACCGATGGCGGACCTTGGTTGACCGGCGCGGTGGCGACGGAGTTGGTTGATGTCGACGGTGTCCCTCCTTGTTGTTGGAAAATCCGCTTGATTTTGGTTTTCAGCAGGGTGATGTCTTCCCGGTACCCGACTGCTTCATCGGCGTGGGCGTCCATCTCCTTTTCGTCCGTGATCAGCCATTCTTATTTGGCGTCGATCCGCGAGAGCTCTTCTTCCTTTTGGAGCAACAGCGTCAGCTCATCTTCAAGGTCGTCGAGGGTATACGTTTTATCCTTCAATAACTGTTTTCTGGCGTTGATGCGCCTCGTTGCGGCGGTTCTGGTGCTCTTTCTCGCTGCTTTTACGGCCAGAAGTTCCTGGCTTTGCTTTTTCGACCTCGCAGACTCCGTGGAAGTTTTCCCTGAAGTTGTGGTTCTTTTACTTGACTTATCAGCTTTCTCCTTCGCTTTCAGCGCCCTCGATTTCATCTTCGGTTTCTGAAGATGAATTCGAAGATGGTTCCTCTGGAGGCGCCATTTGTTGAACTTGGCGGCTTCGGATACCAGGATGATTCCCGGGTTTCTTACACCATGAAGAAAAGGGGTTTTTGTCCCTTCTCTAATTTTACTTAATTACTTTTGGGAGAGCTAATTTTCAACCCATCACTTAACTTGGACTGAAACAAGTTAAGGGAAATTAATTTATTTTACTACGGGCCTTCTCTAGTTCCTAAGTTTTAGGTCAGAAAAAAATGCCACGTTACATTTGTTTTTTTTTGCAAGGTTTATTTTAACCTTATACGGTTGAGAAAAAGTTTTATTCTACTCATCTCCGCTCCCTGGACCCTCGAAGAAAGCTCGGTTAATCCTTTAACAAGCGGGGGAGGAAACGAGCGCCAACATTCTATGGAATATTACTGACGAGCTCGTTTCCCGGATTTTCCAGAAGCGCGGAATTTTTTGAGAATGTCCAGAGAGCGTCGAAAAGATTCAAATACAATACATATATACAATAAATTTTTTGCTTCGAGTTTCACAATTATAAAATATTTAAGTTACACATTTCTAAGGTTTAGGGTTTACTAGTTAAATTTACATTTATATTTATTTATTTTAGAATTAACATTTAAATAAGATTAATCGCGCAATCACTTATTTTACAGTAACCCGGCCACCTGAATTAAAAAGGCTTCAAAAGTCGCTCGATGACTTAGGCCTAAGGTGATGCCTTGGGTATTAGCCTAGCTGATTATTATTATTTTACGATATCGAAGAAATGGAAAATTGAAACCATTTTTCGCGGATATGCAATGTGGATGGTGTACCAATATATAAGATAAGTAATCAGAGTATATGGCCAATTCAATTAGGTATAACAGAAATTAGTTAAAAATTTCAAAAATACATTTTTGTACACACAGAAAAATTTTATTGTAAATTTAACCGTAAGCTGCGGTCAGCATAGATGCCAGCAGAATGCTGTTAATTTCACAACCAACTCTGACTGGTTTTTTTATTGTCATTCTTCCTATTAAATTTACTGGATACTCTATTGTTTAAGCAGATAAAGATATATTTACAGAGTATTGCTGTTTATTTAACCTTCATTCCAGACGTATTTAATACGGTAAATGCATGCAGTCTTACAGTAAATTCCAATGTTTGTAAAATTCCAGTGTTTGCCGTAGTTTTAGTTATCCAACGTATTTAGTACAGAACTAATTCACAACCTTAACATTTCATCAAAAATTTTACAGATCAAACCATATTGGTGTATTAATCAATTCATGATAGAAATATATAAAAATTTTATCAATTATTTAAATTATTATAACAAAAACTTTGAGAATATATTTTCATAATCCAACATAAAAATTTAATCAGAAATATCTAAAATGACTACAACTCTAGTTGATCATGTTTAGCTCGAGCCTTTGCAGTTTAGAGTTATAGGGAAAACCAAAGGAAAGAAAACTATTAATTTGGTTTCAAATGATTAAACACACGATGAACAAGGGTTGTAATTAATATAGCATTTGGCGTGGGATGCTACTTATACAAAAGAGTATATAAAAATATTTTTATCGGATATTACTATATTTAGAACTAAATTGAAATTTGTGCGATTTAAAAAAAAGTTTTGACAATTAAATAATAATAAGTTTTTTTTATATACTAGCGCTTGCCGTTTATAACAGAAAAAAAAACAGCAACGTGTGGTATATTTTACGCATTTTTGAAGTAAAACGTCCACCATGGTTTCATATTGTAAATTTTATTATAACTGTCATATTTAAAACAGTACGAATATGCATTTTTATCGTCGCTACTGTTTTCTTCAAAATACAGCAGAAAGCTGTAAATTTTACGACAAACTGCTGTTAACCCACTTCAACTGCACCTTGCTGTAAATTATAAACCGTATTTGCGGTTTTTTCAACAGTAAGTTTTGAGTGTGTAGCCGGGTTATGGTACGGTAATAACAAGCCGGACATAAATTCCTTTTTATTATCATTTATAAATAATATAAAAATAAATTAAATTGATAAAAAATTGCTTTCAAACAAGCCTTAAATGAACATTACAATAACAACTCGGTCTCTAACAACTATGAAACATTGGTGAAGCCTCTGAATATAGGAGTTTCTTACGCTTTTCCAGTCTTTAAATGGAACCTACCTCACCAATTCTTAAAATATGCAATTTATCTGTTATTTAAAATAGAAAGTAAAAATACGGGAATTGATTTTTCTGAGGTATTGTTAATAGAATTTCTAAAAGCGGATGCACAACTTTATTCAAACAGTTTCTGTTCATTTAATGTGCACCAACTTTTACATATATGTGAGACCATTAGAAATTAGGGACCACTATTAACAACATCTGCTTTTATGTTTGAGGACAACAACCGAAAAAAATATAAAATCTTTTCACGGAACACAATAAATTAAGAAGCCAATTATTCACTATATCCATACTAATAAGTTACTGTAATTAAAAAGTATGTTGTGTCAAAAAACCGCCCTGTCGGTATTTTTTGAGTAGCATGAGTGAAATAATTGTGCACTTAAAACGCAAATTAGGTGATATTTTTTGAGAACCAAAGGGAAAAACCTTAATTATAATTTGAAAGCGGCTTCCCCATCATCTATCCGTATATATTCGACGATAATAATATACCTCCAAAGAAATGAATATGGAAAGTAATAGAAATTCATATACCATTATGTACATATCAATCAACTACATGATATTAGTAATATATCAATAAGATATGTTTTATTTTGCTGCAACAGTTAAGATATTTTAAAAAGTGCATTAGCTTTTAGAAACCATCAGCCAAATTACCAATTTAACCATTTAATAAATATGAGTCTCGAAACAATGGAATTAGAATTGTCAAAACAGATGGCATTTTTTCCAGTCACTGACGTACTCGACAATGTAGCAGTTATTCCGAATTACCTGAAATATAACTTATAAATTTAAGTGAACTTTAGTTAGACACATATTAATGTGTATAACTTTAGTTAATTTTTTCATATGTCACGTGTTTATAAATGAATCAGCTAGTTTAAAACGATTTTTGATATGTTTTTAAAAGATTTGTACCTTTTATAGATTTATTTTGATGTGGTTATTTTTAACTAAATTGTCTTGCGTTTGTACTACTTTATTTTTTTAAATGAATTAAATATAAATATATCTTATTTCTTAATTATGCATCATTAAAATTTATATTTTAATTAAAAGTAATAAACTTAATTCTGAACTATAAAGGGGGAAATTTGTCTTTGGTTTGTATGTATATGTCTTTCCGGTTCATTACTTTTATACAGTTATTATGTCATTTGTGTAAGATAGGCTATTCTCTTAAATATTTACAAACACCATCTTGTACTCTATTACCTGAAATTAAGAAAGATATTTTTTAAATTAAAATAGCAACTAAGAAGAATGATCTCTTATTATAAATGCACATGCGACATGGTCTGTAGTTTGCGTACACATTGTATATCTCGTTGAATGAATTCTGATGTTTAAAATTTTACAACCAACAATTATTATTAATAGTAAATCGTAAAGAAGCACTCTTCATAAGTGGGGTGGCGGAGTGGTTAGCACTTTAGCCTCACAGCAAGAGGAGCCGGGTTTGATCCCAGCTTGTGGCACTGGGTGAAAATTCTGAATAAATCCGAGGAAAAAGTACTAATCACTCCGCCACCTAACCTTCTTGTTGGGGAAATACAATAGGCGGAGCTAAACTAGCCAAAGTTAAAGATAAACAGCACCAGACAATGAGTTATAGAGATGGCGGCAGACAGAAGGTGTGATGTTTGTTATCCACATTAAAAACACGCAACTTTGCCACGAAACTGAGGTTTTAATGGGCGTAAATAAAAATTCATTAAAAAACTAAGCTGAAGCTGAAGCCGGGGCCGCTACCCTATCATTCCACGAATAATTATTTTTGATCTTGCTATCTGTAGGAGTAACCAATCTTTACGTTGATAAACTGGGCAGAAAAGCTTTGATTATTACTCGTCATAATTTTCAGTTACATTAATATACACATAATTGCAGAATTGGCTCAATGTAGCAGCTTTTCTTAATTTCACGGCACACAAAAAGGTTATGGCTCACTCTTAACTAGAAATTTGTCGATTCGGAAACGGCTCAATTAAATCTGTCCCAGTTCGTGTTAAATTTTAAGCTTGTTCACCACTTCTGGAAATACTTGTAGCCCGATTCGACTTCGACGGCTCGCCTTCAAAATCAATGCTTGGAATAAAATTAATCGGCTCGAAAAGGGTTTCGTTATCTAGCTTTTTTGGAACAACACATTTTTAAAGATAACTTACACTAAGTATTAATTATTTTGCTAACCACCTGATACATTTTTACTTTTATCAAGGTCCCAAATATTTGTTTTAAATATTAACTCGCCAATAAGTTAAACAAATGCTTTCCTTCACGACGTCAGGAGGTCGGTAGAAGCTATCGCAATTCAGATCAAGGGGATTTAACAAACTTTTAATAGAATTTTGAAGGTTTTTATAATTAAATATGTTACAACAAATATTGAACAAAATCAAAATTGACGGTAGTTAAATGTTTCTATAAAGAGGCTTAATGAAGAAAAGACAATTCCAGAAATATAAATGCAGAATACTCCCAAGACATCTCTGAAACCAATGGCGGTTAATTGGCGATCAGTGAATGTCTGCAAACAGTATGAATAAGAGTAACAGGTTTTGATCATGTCATGTGTGATTTTTCCAGTATCAACCCAGTAATTTGTGCTGTTTGGAATAGCAAAAAAAAAAACCAATTGAGCAAAAGCGTTCAAGAAATTTAGGAGTTTAGCATATTATTTCCTCATATTTTATAATTGGAACTTAATATTAATTTTTTGAAATAGGTTTAATCGCTCTCATTTAGAGTAACCTCTTTACAGTAAGAGCTGCCTTGGTAAAGGGTGAATTTTGGTTTAATGTGGATCTTCACAGTAATTGCAACAGATTTAATTTCGAGATTAAAAATTAACAGAATGTAGAGCGCGTCTCTGCGAGATCTTCGAAGACAATGAGGTAAACAAATTATCTTATTTCGCGGTTTTACTCTAGGCACTGCTGAACACTTCTATTGCATTAGCTTAGTAATTTATATGAACTTACTGAATAGTTAATCTTTGTAAGGCTTTTGCTGGCACAGATTTGCTAAATGCTAATGACATTGGTTGAAGAAACGTTTCAATTTCCGATAAATGAAACCCACATTCATATTTTTTTGTGAATCTTTCAGCGAGCAAAGCCAATGCGTGAGAATAGTCCAAAATGGCAGCCAAATCTTTGCGATGCAAAATGGTGTCCATGTAATTTTCACTATTTACAGCAGTGTGAGGAGTAATTGCAGTTGACATATGGGATTGGATTTGGTTCCACACATGTTGACTAGCCTTAGTTTTACTTTCCTGTCAATGATAAATGTACAAGATCGATAAAAACGTTATGTAAAACAAATTTGCCACGATATTTACGAGAAACAAAGAACTACAGATAATTCCCGAAGATAATCGTGTATCTCTTACAAAAGATGTATCCAACGTAGGTGTAAAAATGAACACTAGGTTTTGTCCTGGTTTATTGGTTTCTCATTAGAAAAATGTGCGATATCGTGTCATCTCCCCCTGCTTCGTCTTGAAATATGATTAACATTTAAGCTAAAAGGTTTTTGATACCTGTCGGTCTTATATCGCATAAAAAATCCATTGAAAAACACTTGCGTTACCAACTTCCTCAAATACCCTTTCCGAAATAGCCAAAAAAATAGATTCCAACTCACGTGTACTAAAGGATATAAGCTTTTTGTAAGTTGTAAATGAACAGGTTTAGTAAACTTTGCAAGAAATATAACATCCAATATATGACTTCATCATTTAAATGCTGTCATTTAACTCTAAATCCTTTCCTATTTTATATTTTATAAATGATAAATGTTAATATTTATCAATATCAAGTGAGGAAAATGGATGGTTTTTTTACAACAATTACTAAAATTTAATTAATTTTCAAATGTTTAAATCTAAACCATGTTCAATATCTGTGCCTTGATAGATCCAACCACATGTCCGTCTTAGTTGTGCCTTGAACACATGTTATACAAACGTTTGAGATTTAATTCGTTCAAGCCAGTGTACGGTACACTTCATGTTCATATTTCATTTAAAATATTAAATCTTCTCCTTTCATGTTACAGAAAAAGCTACAATATGAAAAGATTATCTCATTCCCTGAAACAGGATTTTGAAAACCACTGAAATATCCTAAACTACTAATTAAATACTTAAATTATAAATGACGGATACTTCATGGTTTAAAACATTTTGACACTAAAATGTTTTAAACCATAAAGTATCCGTCATGTTTCAATTTTAATTTTAGTATAGAATTTTACTATGGTGAATAAGTTGAATAGTTTTTCAGATAAATGTAAAAATTCTTATATAAATCTATTGTTTTTTAAATGTGTTTTAAGTTAAATATTTTCTGAATTAAAACTAAAGAAAAAGTCTATTGAAAAATTATACCTTGAGAACCGACAGCTGGCTGGTTCCTTCGATTAAAAGTGGAACCACATTGGGAAATCTGATGAAATCCTCAAGCTGGGAAATAAAGTCTTCCGGTTTATATTTCACCATAAAAGACAAAAGTTTCCCTGAGAATATCCAGCACATAAGTGTGGAGTAAATTATCCAAAACATAAACAACACATTTTGACTTAACATTTCCGGGAAGCCATAGAACGCTTGACAAAGAAATGGTCGCTGTGTTACAAAAATGGAATTCGAAATGCATTATTTTTCTCACATTTTAAAGTGAGTGAACTCCAAAAACGGAGAATTGATAATCCTGCTATTTCCAATATATCGCTCTTAAAATTTCTTTGAAAATCGACGGTGAAGTTAAATAAAATCGATAATATAAGCAAGGTAAGCATTGCTGCCCACACCTGAAAAAAGGCAATTTAAAGGTACGATTAACATTTATAAGTTATTTAAAAAGGTGCCATTAACAAATTTTAAATACATAATGAAGTTAAAATTATTAAACAAGTAGATTTGAGGGTAAGTACTTGATGTAATTGAAGGAAACCTCCCCAACATTAATGGCAAATACGTTATTTCATTGATATCAAAGATAATATTTGACTCACGTTGAAATGAAACAGTTTAAGAAATGGGAAAAGGTCCTTCATTTCATTTTGGCTTCCAACCAATATCGCTCCGACGTCGGTATAAATAGGATTGGTGAAGCGAACTGCGTTAAATCTGTCTGCAGTCATGACGAATGGGCCCAACGCAACCATGACGACCTTAAATTATAGTCTTCATACATTTCAATAAATACAGTTATCCTATTTGCTAATCAGCCAGTTTGTAAGCTATGACGTTAATAGTTTTGAGTGAAAATCTATAATGAGTGGTAAAATGCGAGAAAATATGTATTTATACACATTTTGTTCGAAGACTTTATTCGCCAAAACTTTTAAAATAGTAACCTTTAACTCTCGAATTTATCAATCATTAAAAATATACAAACAACTTCACATCAAAAGATGTTTAATTGAAATGCCATTTTTTTCGTTTATTCCAAATGTTAAACTGAAATTTAATGTGCAATAAAAAACAAAGTATGGAATCGAGGTTAAATTTAAAACGACATATTTATATCGACTCTTCTGTTTTTCGAATTTACATAAGATCATTGGTGCTTACATTTCTGTGAACCATTCCAATCATCCCACCGTAAGAGCCATCCGGTAATTTATTCCCCCATCCTCCTGTACAGCTTTCAATGTATTTGAACCTGTCGAATCAAATTTTTCACTTTTTAAAGATTTTACCTTAAAATAAAATTCGAGTAATAGTAAATTATTTTATGAGCATATTTAGAATGCTCATTCCAGACAAAATTTTATTTACACTTATAATGGTTTACGCTTAAGGCTATTTAACAGGACGAAGACTTTTAGCACGCTGTTCAGTCAGGGAGTCACCAAGCGAAGCAAAACCGACTTAAATAAACATTCGGGGTGTCACTAAGAAAGACAATTCAGATCGAGGTACAAAATTAGGGAGGCGTAGCGGAAAATAAACGAACAAATCAAGTAATTGTATTAAAACATGGTATTTTATGATATTTAAATAATAATTCTTTGCTAATCAAAGTCCCCTAAATTTTAATTTTTAGATAGTATTTTGGTGTTGGTGACATCTGGCTTAAAACCCAAAATCTAAATATATTGCTACTGCCAGTTAACATTTATTTGTTAAATTTGTACCTGATTTTCATAGATTTCTCTAAAACTTCCATTAATTCTGCAACTGGACCAAATACGTCAATAATTTCACCATTAGAGTTCTTCTTATAAGAAATCCAAGGCCACCACTGCAATAATCAGTTTATTGACCATAATACTAAGCAATCAAATCCATTTAACATATGATATATTTCGTATGGTTTACAGTTTCAGTTTGCTGTTTATTTGGATAGAGGATTTACGCATATGTTATAATTCAAATGACAGCTTTAATTATTTAAAGTTATTTTAAAGAAGAAAGTGATTGTATTATAACATTGAACAAGGCATATTTTTTTAGAAAAATTAGTAGTATATAAAAAAATTAAATGATTTTGTTAGTGGATGACGTTATTATTGAGGTTGTTTGAGAATGTGTTAGTTAATTTAGGTATTAAGGTGTTTTGAAATGTGAGGGTCTTTTTAATTTTTAATGATTTTATGAGAAAAAGAGGTCTAGCCAAAATAACGATTTTAGCATTTCGTAGTTTTATAACAACTCCTTAATCGCTATTTATCACGTTCATTTAAGAGGGTCACAGTTGATTTTATTGAAGGGCCTCTTAACATTTCTTGGTATTTTGAAGCTTAACTAATAAAGTTTAGGAACTATTATGTAAAACATATCTAAGGCTTTTTTCGCTCTTAAAAAATCTCATTGTTAGATTATCTTACCTTGCAAGTGGCTGCTTTAATTGATTGGTTGAATAACAATTCAATATTATTGAATTCTCCCATAAACGACATTTCGTATTTATAATCTGTTGTGTTCTACCTATAAAGATAAAAAATCTAATATAACAGTATGTTCATCAACAATACGATGTAATATGACAATTAAAAACAACGAAATCCATCATTTCACTCATGTTCACCACATCAATGACGTATCCATCCTTGTCATGAAAACCACCAACCTTCCATAGAAAGGCATCGAGTTTCCGTCGGTTTTAAATGAAAAATTAGTTTTCACCTAGTGCAGTCATCCTGGCTTAGTGTTTTTTCCCGCCCACGTTCGGCATTGGTCTTTTGAGCGTAAATGGTTTTTTTGGTCGTCAGTTTTGGGTTTGTTCGCATACATATGATGTTTCGTTTTCCCCATCTTTTTCTTCCTTATTCTTCGTCAATATTACTGTACACTTTTCCCTTTCATGGCAGTCCTGTTCTTGTATTTTAAAGCCCTTAGTCGTCGCGTTTTCAGTCTCTGGTCTCAGGTTTTATTTAAACATTTTAACTTTTGAAAGTGTTGTTGCTGTATGTCTTGCGATTTTATTCGCCTTGAAGGCCTGTATGCCAAAGTATTGCGCTAGGTTCCCTAATAAAGCTAAGTTCCCCTAAGTGTTGGTCCCCTCTTACCTTTTCACGTGTAACTAACTGTAAGAATAATAAATATAATTTATTGAACGAGATATCACCACTGTTCTTTGTATGCCTATTTCTTTACTAAATTTTTAATTACAATTTCCTATCCATAGATAGAAATGAATGGAATTAGCCACTTTTTCGTTAAACTTATATAATATTTTTTAATAATAAATAAAATTTTCGGTTTTGGAAATGAGTAAGGTAGTAACGAGATAATAAAAACATTTTTTTTTATTTAATAACTAGTTTCATTTTCATAAGGGAGCATAATTAGACAAGATGATGCCCCGAATGGAAGTTAGATTAGCATTCTAGGTTTTTAAATTAAAACTTGTCATTGTACATTAAGTGCTTATTAACATTCCACTATCTCATTACGTATGTACAACGTTTTATATTCTAATACTGAGGGAGTATCTGGTTTTAATTTTAAATGTGTGAGCAAAATATGAAGCCACGCAAGTTTTTTTCCTTTATATCCAATAATCTATTTTCTAAGATAAGTACTAAGTTGCATATATTTTGATGTATTTGGTTTAACCTAAATTAATTTAAAAGCTTTTATCGCAGATTCACCATACGTTGCTTGTATATACTAAAATATTTATAAAACAACTAAAATATTGTCTCAGATTTATAAAAGGTTACCTTAACAATAAATCATCGCATATTCTGTTATCTTAAATTTGCTTCAACTCTTAACTAGGCTATAGACTTAACAGTACTGGTTTCAAGTAAAGGGTGCATTAGCCCACTGATTTTTGGAAAAACCATTTTAATTGTGAGGGTTATTCTTAGTGAATTTTAGGCTTGACTAATTGTTAGAGATAATGAAAATAAAAAATTTGCTTGTACTTGAGATAAATTTTAATAAACTACTTGGTTGTAGTCCAATAGGCACAAGATCTTAAATATTCACCAGTAAACTGTACACAAGTCATCCGTTACTTCGTTCCAAGGTTTTAAAATAATTAAATAATTAATTGAAAATATTTTCTTGATCTGTAAAAAAATAAGAAAATTTAAAAATGAAATGCCCAGATTTACAGCACTGACGTTAGGCCACGTAGCTCTGCATTTGCTTCTGCGAAATGGCCGATAAAGTCTGACACTCTAATACACACAAAGGTCCATTGTTGGTATTAAATATAAAGGGATTTCCTTTGTTTTAGTAATTTATCGTTCTCAGCTTCTCAATTGTTAAATCAACAGTGGTTCTTTAAATATTTCCTTTCACAAAAATGGTATTGACTTTCTGACTTTATTTTCTTTTATAAAGTGGTTTCCATGTACGCCATTTTGGTAGTTGGGATACCAATTTATTGATTATTTATGTTCGGGAGTTATTTTTCGCTTACACATAAAAGCTTTTAAGAAAATGAGTGACTATCGTGCATTCCCAAACTACAAACCTAAGGCAATAATATATTAACGAAGTAAAACTTGTAATGTTTATTTATTGAGATAGGAAAATTCCAACAGTAGCGTAATGAAAATCAAAAATAATTATATAATATCAATACATTACAAAAATAATCTATATCTCAACAAAATGTTTACAATCTTTACAACCCACCCATTAAGTACAGCTTGAATCGGGTGGGCTAGTAATTAAATTTAGTATATAAAACGATTTGAAACAACAATAACCATCCACTACGTAAGACATCAATATCCATAGAGGTAGTTTTTTCTAACTGTAGATTTAGATAATTATACACCTTTGGACCCAAATAACATATTTGTCTCTTGCCCATTGATTTCTTTATCTTTGGAATTATAAGGTCACACCTAATGGCTGCTCTAGTATTCCAGCCAGTGATTCGTTGGTCATTTAATTTAAATAGAAAGGTTTTATGATACTCCAAAACCAAATTTATCACAATGTTTTAACAGACAATACATTAAATTCGTTATAAATCAATTCTGTTGGGTAGAAGTATTGACGGTTCAGACATGTTCTGATAATTCTATTTTGGGTCCTTACAATATAACTAAATAAAGTTTCTGGACAGTTACCTCAACATGTAAGACCATAGTTTAATATTGATTGCACCAGAGCACAATATACTACACGGAGACATTGGGTGTTCAAAAATTTCGCAATAAAATTAAAAGATATCTAAGGTTTTTTTTTTAATTCTACATTTTTACATGAATACAATTGGTAGTTTCCGGAATGTGACGTCACAATTTTCAACGGGAACTTGAGCAATCATTAATTTTCAGTTAAAATCACAATTTAGCACTTGTTCCTCATTTATAATATAATTGTTAGGTAAAAAATAATAGTAGGTTTCATTTTGAATAATTTCAATGTTTATGGCGCTGACGATATTACTTTTTGTTTGTCGTAATTTGTGAACAACCCCATTCTTTTTAACACATATGCTTAATTAAACATTCCAAATTAAGAAGAGCTTGAAGGTTAAATCTTGCCGCCAGAGAATGTCAGTAATACCGAGTCCGGAGATGAAAGAGAAGACATTAAAAATAAAAGCTCAAGTTAGTACATATTAAGAAATTAATAGTGTTATTTGGTTTGGGCTTTATTTAGACAATTTATTACTTAAATTTTAGGAAAGAAAAAATGAAATTCATAAGTGCGGCACAAGCAAGTACGAAAGAGAACTTAAACGAAGGAGAACATGGAGATGCTGGAACGAGCAACGAAAAAACAAACCTGCAACACAATAATATAGTAAAACACATATTTTTCCCTCCGTAGTTTAAAAAACAAATAACATTAATTTCTTAATTCATTAGTTAGTAGATCTAAGCCATCCTCTAATAATAAAAAAGCGCATTTGAAATAAACTGAGACAATCAACAAGTAGAACGCGTTTAGACAAAAGAACCACCAAGAATGGGCAGATGAATGCAAGAAACTGTTTAACGAGGAATCAAAGCTGTTTCATTCCATGATCACTAAATTCTTCCCAAGTAATTCGCGGAGATAATTCGATTCACCAGCACCTAGTCCCATGCTCAACGAGAGTTCATCGGAGGAAAGCCTGTTTAGGTCATTAAACGCTATCCCTTTTTAAAATTCGCCTCCAGTTTCGCCCAAAAAGGTATCTAACCACCCTTCATTGAAAAAGAAGGATGAAATGCAATGAAACGCAGTGTAAAAACTGGCCAACGACGACCCAGTCCGAAGGGTCCTTTGACGAGCTCCGCTGTATCAAATCAGTCCCATGCAACCATAGCTAGCGATAACCGAGCCTGCAATCCATTGGGATCCCATAATCAAGCGAACACTCCATCAGGACCCCATATCGGAACCAGCACTCCATCAGGACCCCATATCGGAACCATCACTCCACTAGGACCCCATAAGAGAGCCAGCACTACATTAGGACCCCATAAGCGAGCCACTACTCCATTAGGACCCCATAAGCGAGCCAACACTCCATCGATATCCCATTTCGAAAAAAAAACTCCAAGAAATCATATCCGAACCAGTACTCCATCATCTACGTTTAATTATCAAATCAGGACCCCATTATTACCAAACGGTCCAAACCTATACTCAATCGAACCATAATTTTCCGAACTTCATGACTTCTTCTGCCTTAATTTTACAAAATAAAAGCTTACAAAATCCCATTTTAAATTCCTAATTTTCCAGTAAATACTAATACAGTGTCTCAAAGCTTTATTTCCCCTCAACAGACAACCGATTTCCGACAAATAACACCATTCAATCAGTTTAAGCAATACATTTATATTTGTTTGTATTTAACGCACATTTGAAGCAGTGGATTAAACCTTATTTTTACAGATTAAGTTTAACATGCAAATTGCGAGCTCTCTCTTAACGTAAAATAAGCTGCTAAATAATATTTTAAAGCAAATCGAACGATTATTGCATCTTCATTTTCAGTATTTCCGTCTCTCGTTTTGGGCTGAGGGTAAAGTTTTTCTTTATTTCTTCGAGCCATCTTGGCTGAAAAGTTTCAAGCCTTCCACAAATTTGTGAAGTGAGCAAGAGAATAGTTCACTTCCATTCTGTTCATGACTATCCTCCATCTACCGAATGCTATTTTCACAGTCCTACGAGCAGAACTTAAATGAACGTTAAACGACTCATGTTTCTTAGTTAAACAAGTGTCGTTTCTAAATGATTTCATCAACCAAGGTAGCAATGGGTGCGCGGGATCGCCTAAAATCGTAATGAAACCGTTACACAATTAATTGTCCGTGTAGGCTAGACAAAAAAGTAATTGATTTAAAATGTTTCACTAGCTTGTAATTTAAATATTTACTTTAGGTGGGAGATGCCACTATTGGAAAATTTCAGATTATTTTAAAACTTGGGCTAAGCAAATATTGCGAATCCAGATTAACAATTTATTAATAAATTAGTATGTATATAAAATGAACAGAAAATACCGTAATTTATTACCGACCACTGCCTGCAAAATAAAAGATGCGTACTGCTTCCTGTTTATGAAATCCCTGAATTTTTTAAATAAAAATTTATCACGTTTCATTCTCACTTTAATATCGATTATTAACTAAGATATACCCGTGTCCTTCTTCTGGTGACATAATTGGAATATGCGTCCCGTCTATTGCACCGTACCCTTGTGGAATTGCATACTGAAGTTCGTATTGTTATACAATTATTAATGCTTATTTTTCATTCGGAAAACGTATAAAAAGCATTGAACGGGAAATAAGCAAGTAAAACATCATAAATATTTTAATTACTGTGGCCTCATGCACGCTGGCTAGCTTGAAAACTGCTTTTCTTTTGCGTTTTCTGACAGGAACGGGCTCCCTCACGTAATTTTCAGCAGGTTTCATTCCTTCGCCTACTTTACTACATAGTTCATCGAAACTTTCTTTGAACATTTGAAAGTTTTCAACCCAGTCGTCGTCATCGAAGTTTATACTAACTATTCTATTCCACCAATCACTGCTTCGTATCTTCATGCAAAATTTCTTTGTTTTCTTCTCGCGAAATATACAGTCGCGATATCAGCAAACTCCACGCGCAGGAAAACCGGAAAATTCGTTCGATAACGGCTCTCCTCTGATAAAATAGATGAAAGTGAAAAGCTAAAATCAACACTTACGTAAATTTTGATATTTTCATCCATCGTGTATAATGTAGAAAAGGAGCAGAAACTGAATTCTAGACCAATTGGAAAACGGCCGCCACTGGACCAGTGGACTGACTAGAAGAGCACTAGCTTAACTAGAAAGGGTCCCTCCCCCCAGTTGAAGGTGCAAATAACCTCAGATACGACTAAGAGCGCGCATGTAACGCCCCCTAAAGACCCTTTTACTTTACCAGCGCAGGAAGGGGTTCTCACAGGGGTAAAAATCATCATAGGTTCATCCGTTAATTATTTGAAACGCTTAGAGATGGCTCTGGCATCGAGGCGTTTGATTAGTCATAGGAATAATTAAAAATTATATTTATGTGTATATTACACCAAGGTTTTATTCCATTTGTAGTATTTAAAATATACTTGATAAAAACATAATATAGTACCTGTTTTGTGAGAAGGCTTTCTTATATTGTCATATATTGTTTAAATGTATAATTGTTTAATTAAACAACTAAATTTCTTATATTATAGTGGTTAATATTAAGATGGTAATAAGCCTTGGTTGAGTTCTAAATTTATAATGGGTAAAGTGTGTTGTGTGCTGAATTGTAAGCAAAGAATGCCATAAAAATTGTAAGGATAAGATTGTTACAACTAAATTCTTAAATAAATAGGCTTATTCATAGATTTTAATTCAGGTGCCATATCATAAAGTACCCAAGGAACAGGTAACAAGACAATTTTGGTCGGGATTATATTTATAATCCAAAAATAACGAACATCTTTGTGTGGTCACATCGTTCTTAAGAAACGGATTATCTATCATATCGGATTAACGAAAGGAAGTTGTAAAAAGATGGTGCTGTACCAAGCGCATTTTGCTGGAATTTTGGTCAAAAGGTGAAACGGTTATTCTTTGGAAGAGTGGAACATGGAATTCCCAGTAAATTATCTCCTGCCGTACGTCACAGAAAGTTAGATGTAAACGACCAATTTTTAATTGTTCTGATGCGTATGAGGCTAGGGTTGTTTGTTCGAGATTTAGCTCAGAGATTCGTTGTTTCATCGAGCACTATCAGTAACATATATAATACATGGATAAATTTCATGTATTTTAGACTAGGTTAAATAAATATGTGGCCTACACGAGAAGGCATTGATGCAACAATGTCTGAAGAATTTAAAATGCATTATCGCACCTCGAGGGTCTTGATTGACGCTACCGATATTAAGTGCGAGACCCCATCATCATTAGTGTTGCAATCAGGAACATAAACAAACTATAAATCGTGTAATATATTGAGAGGTCTTCTTGGTGTTAGCCCAAATGGTTCCGTAAACTTTGTCTCTTTTTTATTCACAGGCTCAATTTCAGATCAAGAAATAACTAGAAGAAGTGGCTTTTTAAATACTAAAACCTTTAAAATAAGAAGCTCAGGGATTGTCAATTTAAAAGAAACCCGGACATTTTACAGCCGGGCTTTTAATTTGATAATCCATGAGCTATGACTTTTTAACCTTAGACTTCTCCGAAAATGACTCGGTAATGGCTGATAAAGGCTTTAATATTGACAAACTACTCCATAAAATTAATGTTAAGACACCAGTTCACCAAAGCCAAGCTTGAAGGAACCCAAAAAATTGCAGCATTAAGAATTCATGTTGAACGAAGAATAGCTAGAATTAGGGGGTTCCATATTTTCGACCGCCCAAACCCACTAACCCTCATTTCAGTAGTCAACCAGCTGTAGACCGTTGTAGCAACACTATCTCACTTCCAAACCTCAATCATTCAGAGAAGTGAAAATCCAGACAACAGTTTGATGGATGAAAAACTAGATGGCACTCTAAAATGGAATGAGGCGGATGATAAGGAAAACTTCTCAGATGACTTTGAAGAGCTAATTAGAGAACCAGAAAATTATTCATTAGACACAAGTTTGAGTGATTTGAATATTAATTTTGAAGAACCACCAATTATTGATTTGACGATTGATGAAAAGAATAATCTTAAATAAAATTAATAATAAATGTTTTTATTATTCTTCATTTTAAATCATGTACATGGCTAGAAACTGTTGAAATAGGATCATAAATGATCTTCGTTTAAATAAAAGTATCTCATAATTTTGCAGACTTCCCTCCACCTAATTGCATCAAAATGCTGCCTTACAATTATCATCCCAGCATTAAGAAACGTAACATAATAACACCAACTGGACCCAGAGATTCCCATATGACTCATTATTTGATGGTACTGATTGCATTTAGGCTTAAAAAAGGGTACAACATGTGAAACCCATTCTCTAAAACATTTGATGGGATTTATCCTCTTAATGACCAGGGAGATTTTAATTCTAAAATGCCAAAGGGTACACTCTCCTTAGGGTCAAAGACGAAACCATCAGGTAACGAACCTAACCAGGGTTGACTCGGGTCAATGATATAGCCAAATGATAAAACTGTAACGTTATGGCCGAACGCATTCATCTGCTCTTCATACTTGCGTCTAGCTACTGATTAAATTTTTTCCCCATATTTGATCGCCAATAAGTGTCCAATATCCTTAGAGAAAACTATATTTTTCACACCAGCATCATTCCGTTTTTTGGTTTCTTCTGTTAATAATTAATCCATGGGATGAAGAATTGAGCCTTGTTGAACGAGCTTGTTTCAACAATTCAGTCTGCTTGGCTTATGGTATTTTCATAATTTCATTTATCTACCAAAATATGTTACAAATTTTAGTATTGGTATTAAAAAAATAGATTAATGTATTACCTGCAGTATTCTTAGCGCAGAATGATCATATGTCCTTGGTAAGCTACTAGCTGTCCATGGCATGGATTTACAGTTGTCAGAGATATTAAAAAAAACGGTTAGATGGGAGAAATAAAGCTTTATCCAATTGAAACCTTTGAAGGTTGTGTATCACTTCAAAACCATTTTCAAGAAAGAACCTTTGGGTGCATATCCCATTTTCGTCTCAACCGAAGTTGACGATTAAGAGTTTGGAAGAAGACTAGACCAACCATCTGCCTTCCCATCCGAATTTAGGTTACTTATCAATTCTTTATATTCATCCCATACCTCAGTGGTTGTTTCGTACATACGACGGTAAATGGGTTTTTCTGAACCACTCTATCTTGGAGCTTGCGAAATTAAATCAAGTACTGAGAAAGGTGCAATTTTTTACCCTCTATGTCGATTCTAATGTTGGGGATTATCCGTACGACGTGCGTGATAACTCATTTGGTGAAGCATCAATGTTTTTAGATAAGGAAATTGCGTGTTTAAACGCTCCTTTGATACCTGCCACACATGAACAGTTCGCATCTAATATTATTGGTTCAGAAATTCTCAGAGTTGCTACCACTTTATGAGGGTTTTTATTCTTCTCCGCCTCAAATATATTAAAAGTTGCGTGCTCTCTCCCTCTGCCGCCCTCTCGATTAGTAACGGAAGACAGACGTATAAGACGGCTATATAACCGGGAAGGATCTCGTACGTTTTAGTACGGTCAGACAGAGAGACAAGTCGTCGATTCGTTGTTCGTATGGTAAGTTGGAGTGGCAAAGTCTGCCACCAACTCTAAGAATCCCATCTTGATCGATGTACGGACGCATCGAAAGGATTTTACTTTTCCGTGGTAATTCTTTGTTTTGTTTAAGGCAAGCTATCTCTTCGTTAAAACTGTTGCTTTGGACGACCCGAATCCAATGGGATAGCGCCTTTTCGTTCTCTTCCTTCGATAAAGGTCCAGTAATCCTCAATTCTGTCGCATTTCGCGAATTGAAGACAAAACGTAGAATGTAGGCGGTGATATGAATGAGTTTTTTAAGCGCTGAAAATTTGGAAAGGAGCGTGAAATCCATTTGATGATGTGTTACTAAAGAAATAATTCGTCTTTCCTCGGATAAACATTCATTTGGCTCTGAGAGTTCATGTAGTTCTTGCGTTGTTGCGGCGAAAATAAGGCACTGCGGTCCATGCCACCAGAGACCATGATTTCCCAGTTCGCTAGCGGATATTCCTCGAGAAGCGCAATCTGCAGGGTTGCTGTCTCCTGAAATGTGATGCCATTGCGCTCTCGGTAGTTTCTCGTGGATTTCTGACACTCGATTGGCTACGAACGTTTTCCAACGTTGCGGTGGAGCTTTCAACCAAGCTAGGACGATTGTTGAGTCCGACCAGCAATGAACATCAGCTATATCCAATCTCAATGACTCCCTGATCAGTTGAATCAGAGAAGTCAAAAGTAATGCACCAGATAATTCCAGTCTCGGAAGTGTGATTTGTTTGAGCGGAGCGACTCTTGTTTTCGCAGCGATCAGTTGTATTTTGATTTGTCCATTGTTATTCACAGTCTTCAGGTATACGGCAGCTGCGTACGCTTTCTCCGATGCGTCACAAAATCCATGCAGGCTAATGTCTGTAGCATTAGCTTGCGAAATGTGCCGTTGAACCGTAATGTTTTCAATTTCTGGTAAATCGGTTCGAAACGACCTCCATTTAGCTTCAAGTGGTTGGGGAAGTTGCTCATCCCAATTCAATTTTAGCTGCCACATTTCCTGTAACATCAGTTTCGCTCGAACGGTTACTGGTGCCAACAGTCCCAGAGGATCGAATATCCTTGCTGTATCCGAAAGAATCGTACGTTTAGTGATTGAACTTCTTGACGCTGGAGAAGTAACCATAAACGATAAATTATCAGCCGAAGGAGTCCAATATAGGCAGAGAGTCTTGACTGATTCGTCGTTCTCGATGAATAGTGGCTTTTGTAAATCCTTCATGTTGGCTGGTAGTGTATCCAATAATGCAGCTTCATTCGACGCCCATTTCCTTATTTCAAATCCTGCTTGAGATGTAGCTTGATTGATTTCTGACTGAAGTCTTAAAACGTTCTCAATCGTTTCGTCGCCTGTCATTAGATCGTCCATGTAGAAGTCATTTTGTAAAGCCGAAGATGCCAACGGAAGTGTCTCTTTCACGTCATGGCCGAGTTGCTTCAAGACTTTAGTTGCTAGGTATGGCGCTGATGCGGTTCCATATGTAACCGTTAGCAAACGGTATTCGAGCAAGGGTTCGTGTGAGTTGTTTCGCCAAACAATTCTTTGAAGATCGGAGTCGTCTGGATGTACTCTAATTTGACGAAACATTTTGGCAAGGTCTGCTTTCATTACAATGCGATGTTGACGAAAGCGAATAAGGAGATTGACCAAATCATCTTGAAGTTTTGGCCCCACTAGCAGATGATCGTTTAGGGAAACTCCAGTTGTAGATTTGGCAGAGGCGTCGAACACCACACGAACTCTCGTGGTGGTACTGTCTTCTTTGAATACCGCATGATGAGGCACGTAGTAAGATGGATTGGTTTCGATTTTTATTTCATTCGAGGGAATGAGTTCCATATGTCCAAGGGCAATGTATTCCCCCATGAACTTGCGGTACTCCTCATAGAGATTCGGGTTAACACGTAGACGTCGTTCTAAGTGAGAGAATCGACGGATTGCCATTTGTTTAGAATCTCCAAGTTTTGGTGCATCGTTTATCTTTGGTAATCGTACAGTGAATCTTCCTGTAGAGTCACGTGTATATGATTCTTCAAAGTTCTTTTCACATTGAATTTCTGTTGGAGATAGTATTCTTCGAGGCTGGATGTCTTCTAGCTCCCAAAGATGTTTCAAATCTGCTTCCAATGTACAATGGTGGACCTTTATTTTCGAACTTCTTCCGGCCATCAGCAATGGACCGGAAACTGCCCATCCGAAAAGAGTATTAAAGGCACCTGGAAGACCTTCTTTCCCCTTGCAAATGCCATCTTGTAAGAGCTCTAGATACACGTCAGCACCTAGTAAAATATCCACTTGTCCAGGGCTATGAAAAGTTGGATCAGCAAGTGTTAAGCCTTTCAAGTGTAGACAATTTCCAGGATCGAACGGACTGTTAGGTAAATAATCCGTGACCTTTTTCAGGACGATTGCCTCGACGATGACCTCCGACGTGTTAATGATATTTGACTGAATATTCACCATGACACTGCCTTGAGAGGTGTTCATTCCGGTTGCTTCAATTCCGTCAACTGAGACGTTGAAACGTGTTCGCTTCAATCTTAGTTTCCTCGTGAATTGTTCCGTGATGAAACTGGCTTGAGAACCCGAGTCCAGAAGCGCTCGGGCTGGATAAAGTTGCTCGTCAAGTCCCTTGACTTGGACCATTGCGGTTGCCAAGATAACTTGGGTTGATCCAATTATTTCACGAGATGGGCATGAAACTACACCGGAGGTTGCCTTCGTCTTCGTTAATTCCTTCTCTTGATGTAGAAGTGTGTTATGTCGTGC
Source organism: Leiobunum rupestre (assembly GCF_980474605.1). Classification (NCBI taxonomy): domain Eukaryota; kingdom Metazoa; phylum Arthropoda; class Arachnida; order Opiliones; family Sclerosomatidae; genus Leiobunum; species Leiobunum rupestre. The sequence continues at coordinate 4,792,617 of NC_143392.1, read as the reverse complement.
GTTGCATTTCCTACAATGACCAGATTTGCAGTCATTGCTTTGATGACCGGTTCGTAAGCAATTGAAACACATGGCACTCCTCTTGACCATGTTCCAACGCTCGTCCGAAGATGCATTCAGAAAATTGGTACATTTGTATACAGAGTGTGTTTCGTTGCAAAAGTGACACGTCTCGCTCAGAGCACCATGATGAGCCTTTGTACTCGGTCTCTGATGTAATGGAGGCTTTGACTTGATTGCAGTAGTTGTAGGCGGAGCTGCTGCTAAGGCTCTGGCCCGTTGTTCAAGAAATGTAACGAGATCCTCGAAAGTTGGTCTTTCGGTCCCCCTCAGGGAAAGTTCCCATTGTCGGCGAGATTCTGAATCCAGTTTTTCCTTTACAAGATGAAGTAGTATGGAGTCCCAATGTTGTACTGGTTCTTTGAGAACCTTGAGCGCCCTTATGCATTCGGCGGTGGTATCGATGAGCGTTCGTAAAGCGGATGAAGATTCTTGGATGACGTTAGTTTGACTGAAGAGACGTTTTACGTGTGCATCGATGATTTCCCGGGTATTGTTGAACCGATTGTTTAAGATATCCCAAGCCTCCAGATAGTTAGCGTCAGTTACCGGAATAGATTGAACGAGGAGCGCTGCTTCGTTTCGTAATGATGACTTCAAATACTGAAACTTCTGAGCTCCGGTGAGCGATTCGTTGTTGTGTACGGTGCCCGTGAAGAGATCGTGAAATGGAAGCCAATCGACGTAACCACCGCTGAATGATGGAAGTTCCAGCTTCGGTAAACGTACATCACTAGCTGGTCTGACTTGTCTCACTGGAATGTTTGCTGCTCTTTCATTCGATTCAGTGACGAGTAGGATTGTCAGATCTTCGAGTCGAGCGATTAGGGGGTTGTATTCATCTTCGTGATCCGCGAAGTCGTCGTCGTCGGGATCGATATTTGCAACTACGGCATCGTGAACCTCATCCAAGTCTTTCGATAGTTTTTCCACCTTGTCTACATACAGCTTCAAGGCGACGTCAGATAGATTCGTTGCTGTTTGACCCACCGCATTTTCAATCCTGGTGATTTGTCCCTTGATAGCTGCTCTTCTTCTCACCAGAACATTCATGATGACTTTAAACGGTTTCCAACGGAGAATCCACGCTAATTTTCACTGTCTCTCACGGAAAGATAGCCGATTCGATGATTAGTTGAGGAACATAATCAAGTTGACGAATGTATCCGGCTCGACGGACCAAAAAATGTCGTGAACAGCGAAATAAAAGACGAGAACTTCTCCGACATAAAATCCGTTAAACCTTTTTCCTCTTATTTCAAAACCGAACTGGCCGTTAATTTATTTTTACACGCGAAAAATAACACCTTTTTTAACAGCAACCAAAAACTCACTTTCACGCGCGCGTGCGCTATATAAACATTTGAAAACGAATATAGGTAGATGTACTATACAAAATTACGATGTGTACAACCGAACATCTACTCTTGATAGGAACAATAACACCCAGCTCTTTTGGGTACATAGGAGGCTTAAAGGTAATGAGAAAGTTGATACCTTGGCTTTTTTAAAGTTCGGAGGTGAGGTTCTTGGTAATGTTCGATTTAGTACAGTAAACAGAATGATAAATTAATATTGCATAGTGAAAAGTTGTAAAAGTGACTCTCGATACTTTCATCGTAATCATATGGAAGGAGTTCATTTCACCCCTGGGCCTAAGCCTAAAAGGTCATTAGAAAAATGTAAACTTGGCTGTCGTGGTTGAACCGAAAAGATTTTAACGTGAACTGCGTTATAAGTGATAATTACATTTGTTCGAAACATTTTATCGGAATCAAGGGACCGACACCTGAAAATCGCAACCCAGTTCATCAAGAAGTATCCCATTCTTATGAAAAAACTGTTTGCGAAAGTTTACCAACTACAAATGTAAGTAAACTGATAATATTGGTACTTGTGTCCTGTGAAATACTAAAGCTAATTTCTACAGTTTAGAGTTACATTTTCTTTAAACATCAAGACGTATTCTAGAACTACAGTACCCATTCAATTCTATTTAATAAGATTCCAATAATTCCAATTTGAATGAATACTTGGGCCAAGACCATGTAGCTGGAAAAGTGGAGATTCAATCTGAAGAACATTGGGAGACCTTTGAGCAACAAAGTGAAATTGTAACGCCAATGCTGAATATTTTTCGGGACGATGAGAAAATGTGGCATTGGAGTGATCATAATTATTGTTGGATATCCTGAGTGGAAAATAGTAATAACTTTTTTCAAAATCAAGTACTACCAAATAATTGGGCTTCGACCTTTAATAACCAGATATTTGAAGTGTGGAAAATCAACCGAGCAACTGATGGCATTATTGCTAACATCAGCGTAGATTGTGATTACAATCTTAAAGTTAGTTTTAAATAAACAATTGAAATCGAAAGACGGTCTACCTGACTTAATGTAAAAGGTGTTTAACACTTCAGAATTACGCTCAGTACTGACATCTAAAGATATGGTAAGTGTATGTACGGGAAATCAAGAAACTATTTTAAATGATATTAACAAAGAGATTAATTTAAAATCATCAAATTTCATTTGTTTATCTTATGCTTATCACCATACAAACTGCAGGCTTCTAACGACAAGCAAGACTCAACGCTGTATTATGTGTCGTAAACTATGGTCTAGCTTTAGGCTGCAGTTGAGCACGAAGCGAAAACTAAATATTTTTTCACTGAAATAAGTTGAAACTAAATAAAAACGAATTAGTTTCTCAGTTGAAAGTCCAGAAAAGAAAATAAATTAACTTAAAGATGGAAAATAAAATGCTGAAACTAAAATGTGCATTCAAAATTTCTAAATGTGGTGCCACTGTTACAGATTGTAACCACAACGTTCTCTTGGAAGTTCCTTAAACCAAGTTGAGTGAAAAGAAAATTAAAAGTACGTTTAAAGATATATTTTGGCAAGTTCATTTAGAGATGTTGACGAAGAATAGTCACCCCTCTCAAAGAAGATGGCATCCTTCAGTTGTCAAATGGTGTAGGTTTTTGTACCACAAATCACCATCAATGTACAAAATATTAAGAGAATCAGAAACTTTGCAATTACCTTCTAAAAACACCTTTTGAGGAAAAAGTCAATAATTGGAAATTCGCCTGGATTTCTTGATGAAATTTTCGAAAATTTGTCCTAGAAGATACAACAAAGAACTTTGCCAGAATTTCAACAGTACTATGGGTTGCGTATTGACGAAGTTAAAATTAAACAAGACCTGGTATATTAAACATCAACAGGCGATATTGTACGTTATACTCATTTAAATTAATATGGGGAAAAAGGGTGCATTCCGGATTGAAAATGAGAATGAACCTGAACTAGCTAGCCACATACTGATAATTATGCTGAGGGGTCTGACAATCTGTTTGCCTATTTCGCAACGCATTTGCTTACAGCTGAGACATAAACTCCATAATATCTGAAGCTAAAAAAATTAGAAAAATGTGGTTTTAAAATGTTGCGTGCAATAGGAAACAGAGCTGCTAGTAATAGAAAGGCCTTCAACGACATCACTTCAAGTAGCTTTAAATAGACATGCCCATGGTTAATATCGCCCAATTTTATTTTTGACGTTCCACATCTTTGAAAAACGACCGGAAATTGTTTTGCTAATAGTAATGACGATTGTAAAGTAAGAAAAATCAAAAATTAGGATCAAGACATTCTTTGGAGTAGTATAACTGAATTGTACAAAAAGGAACTAAGTGGCGCCCTTCGAATACTTCATAAAATAAGTCATGACCACGTCTATCCTGGTTCGTATAGCAAAATGAAAGTGAAATACGCGGCCAAAGTACTCAGCCAATCCATGGAAAATGCCCTCCGGCATCAATTTAGAATTACCAGCAATAAATCCGAAACCATAAAATTTATTGAAATATTCAATAAGTTGTTGGATTTCCTAAATGTAAGGAATCTAAGCGAGAGCCGAAAAACACAAAATTCCAACTTTAAACCATTCACTACCACAGATGATCCCCATCTTCAGGTAATTTTATGATATATTATCTAAATAAAACTTTGAGATTAATGTTGTGAGTGCATTTCAGTGGCTACAAAACACTTTTCTAAAATATCTTGAAGATTGGGAGGTATATGCGAAAACCCGAAAAGGAGACTTCACGAAAGGTGAAAGAAAAAAATGCTGTTGAGTAAAGAGGCACTTACAGGACTGAAACAAACCAGTAATATTGAAAAAAATATAACGCACATTGTTTTGCTAAATCAAATTTCCTAATAACTTCAGCGTTGCTGAAAATTATGCCATTCTTTGCTACGTAAAGAAATTTCAATCAAGATCCTCTTGAACCAGAATGTGGTCGTCTTCGTGGATCTAATGGAACAGCTGACAACCCAACATTACAGCAAGTTGGAGATACTATGGGCACGCTAAATAGTTTAAATGTAAAATTTTCTACAACTAATGGTTATACCGAGAGTTGTTTCTCATTAGAAGATATGGATATGAAGTATTGAAACTAAAAACATTGAAATTGTTAATATTCACATAAAAGTTGTACAATATTAAAATTCATTTATCTGTGCTTTTTTCCAAAAGACACTTTTGTAATCTTTGTTTATTATCATAGGATTAAGTTTGGTTTTTTTTCAAACATTTTGTTTCTACGCATTTTTTGGTTTTTTCATTTACCCATTAGCTAGAGTATTGAGAAGGGTATTTAATGTAAAATTAGATAATATTTGTGATTTATCTACAGAAATATTTATTTATGCGACAAATTGTTGTCATCTGTTCATAATAGTTTTCGACTCCATTATCCTTGCAATAGCTTTGGTTTTTTTCTCGGTAAGACAATTTTCATTGAAAATATAGACACAGTATTACATATTCCACTAAAAAAGTAGTATGCCTCTTCAGAAGGGCAAATTAATCCTCCTCTGTCTTGAAGCTTCGTCCATTCATTAGGCAGATTTTTTTATCTTAATTTGCTTTAAAGGCCGACTACATATATTTTCGGTTTACTCTGTCTTTAACTGGAAGTAGGCTGACTGCAATACACGTGTACCATGCAACAAGCCTACTTTCAGTGAAAAGACAAAGTTAACCAAAGATTTATGTAGTCGGTCTTTAAGAGTTGAGACTAGCACTTTCTGGAGCCTCGCTAACACCGCACCAGAGACGCAATATAGTACTTCCTTCTTTTCTGTGTAAGTGGCATATTTTTCACTACCAATTATATTTCTGCCTGCTTAATAAAAGTTTTTTCTACAACATTAAACCATTCAACTACTTGTTTTTAACATAACTAGTCAATAATTACCCCTAGCTTTTATTGCGCTCTGTGGAAGATATATGTATGTACACCACAAATAGAAAAGTTGATACCCCCTTTACTTTTAATAAGATTTTTTCACCAAAAGATATGGGAGTAGGAATGAATTGGTATTGGGAATATTATCCATTTTTCGATTCAGTATGGAAAAAGAAAAATATTTACTCTAGTGGAACGTTGTAAGAGCATACAAAGACATCCATTATTTCTAATATGCAGCTGATGGAAACTGCAAACCCAACAAACCATGTTTCTTTCACCAACACAGAGTAGCTCCTACATCTTACCCATGAGTATTTTAAATCCAGTAAGGTTTTTCTCCAAATATGTTGATTGTTGTTTCGTAGACCCGATTTATAACCCTTTCCAAATGGGTTCCGGCAGTTGAAAGCGTCAAATCCTCTAAATATTATAAATATTATGGCATGTATTTTGTATGAAAGGAATTGGTTTTTGATACTACACTGTAAATGCAATTGATCGCTGCCTCTATACAAAATTTTCATAACCTGCTTTCTTAATAATAGGGATCTGGCCACAGATGCACTTAAAAGTTGCGCAGCAGGCCTAACTTTTATCTTTAATGGTGTTTAATACATATGATATTTGGTCAATTTATTTGCCACTTTGAAACCTTCTTATTCTTGGATTGCACTATGGAATTCCAAGAAATGGGTTATAAAATGACATCGCATAAAGACCTTCCTAATTGGCACGACAAGATTTTCAACACCACTGATTTGTGTTCTGTTTTGAAATCCCTTAAAAAATAGATACCTAAGTAACTGAAATTGCAAAAGAAAAAATAAAAAAAATTGTAATTCCTCGTGGTAACAAAATGCTTATCTTCACGAAAAATGCCAGCTTTTAACTAAAAGCCAAAGTGGACACTGTACTATGTGCCAAAAATTAAGATCAAGTTTGAGAACTTTAAAACAGAGAAGAAATTAAAATCTGCCAATTTTTGCCTCAAATTTAAATTACCTAAAGAAGAGCTAGTTTCGCAGTCAAAGGAATAAAGTAACACTGAATATAATCTAAAGCAAAAATTAACCGACTGAAACTGAAGTGTGCGTTGGAAATTTCTAAAAAAGGAACTATTGTTTCGGATTGTTGTAATGACGTTTTATAAAACATTCTAGAAAAAGAAGTGATAAATAAAAAGGCTGACAACACTTTTCAAATTTGTTAAGTGTTCAACTGTCAATTCTGAAAAAGAAAAACCATTATCCATGCCAAAAGCGTTCGCACCTATTAGTTGTTAAATGGTTTGTTTTTGTATCATACGAGTCCTTCAATGTACAACATATTAAAGGAATCCGAAACACTCCAGCTTCCATCAAAAAGTTATCTTTTGAGAAATATACTGATGTTAGGATATTCACCTGCCTTTCAGGATGAAACTCTTGAGACAATGGTTATAGAAATACATTCGGCGATAATCCATTACATCAACAGTATATTGGAATATTGATGGATGAAGTTCAAATATAATAAGATCGTGTTTAAGAAATCTACCGGATATATTAATAATCAGCTAGGCTATTGCCCAAGGCACCACCTTAGGACTAAGTCATATTTTTGGATTATTGCGGAGAGAAACTTGTGGAGTAGAAGAGCGACAGTTGGCCAACCACGTATTGATGCTGCTTATGTACCAATATAAAGTATTCATTTGCATATTTTGCTTCTCATGCATTAGAAGCAGATACGTTAGTGTAAATAATTTTCGAAACGACAGGAAGATTGGAAGAGTGTGGATTTAAAACACTATGCGTAACTGGAGATGGTGCATCGACCAACAGAAAAGTGTTTCCTAATAAAAGTTGTGTATTTAAAGCGAATAAAATATATATCTGTCATCATCACAGGCATATCTACTATTTATTTGATGTACCGCATCTTCTAAAATCGGCTAGAAATGGTTTTTCAAGTAGTAAGGAGTTTTGAAAAACTAGAAAATTAAATAACAATGGGCAAGGTATACTATGGAACACCATTACTAAAAGGTACGAAAAGGAACAACAAAAGAGTTCTCTACGACGTCTGCATAAAATTAGTAATGATCACGTTATTTTGGGAGCGTACAGTAAATTATAGCTATATTTTAATTTTGGAACTTGTTGCAAAGCTTTTCTTAAACGGAGTAAATGGAAAAGGGTTAAGTTAAACCGTTTTAATTTAAAAAAAACGCGGTTCTTCGGCACATATGCCTTTTTAAAAGAAACTTGGTTGTTTCTTCATTTTTAGTTTCATTGCGCTCATATGCTTTTTGTTTGTAGGCATTTTACGACTACTTTACTTCTCCATTGACTAGTGTATTTAGGGCCAGACCGATAAGCTTTTCGGATATTGCTTTCGAAAATTTGTCATTTCCAGTAAACATTTCGCATTTCCTCAAAATTACATCACAATCTTTAATACTTGTTATTGATTTCTGATTTTGGTCATTTTAGCAATTCCCATCAAAAACAAGTCCGCCTCAGCTTTGCGTTTTCGTACAAATATCCGGCAGTTAAGCATTTTCTGTATTTGCACGAAGTCTTTCTACCAAAACTTCACCGTATTTCGAATGTTTCCTTAGCCTTTGCAAAAGAGATACAACTACATAGTAAAAAGCTTGGTGTGTGATATGCACCTTGGTCAATAGTCAGTAGTTCAATAAAAAATTGGTCTAACACCAAGTTCACTACTACTTTTTTGAGGGGCTGGGAACGGTTTTCAGAACACTAGAACTAAAACGTACAATAGTATAATTTAATAAATTGCAGGTAAGGGCCTTAGAGATTTATTTATACCTCAAAATTATCAAAAAACCCGCTCATTTGGTTAATTATTTCTAATTTTTTTTGTTTTCACCCAAAAAAACCTTGTGATTTATTGAACAATATTTCAAGATGCTCAGCTCATTCCTTAACATCATCAGATTCAATTAATTTTAATTTATTTCTTAACAGTTAAAATTCTGGGGTGTGATATTTTCTATTATCAACAATAACTTTCTTGATTGATGTCATTATAATTTCAGGGCATAAAACTAAAAAATCTTCTAAAAATAAATGTTTACTTTATTTTAACATAAAAATTTTAATGTGGATATTACATTTAAATATTACCCATTAGAACCTGGAACTTTTTTCTAAGGCCTATAGAAAATATGTTTTAATAATAGCAAGGCTAACCTATAATGTAGGTTTAAAAAAGAATGTATTTATTTAAACCAAATTTAAATAAATATATTCTTGGTTTGAAACATACTTTTGTGGTTCTACATCTTCAGCCACACTCTTTGTAGATAAGTCAAGTTGCGCTTCGCCGTTAAGGACTGTTCGTTACTAATGGAAATTTTGTATTTTTAATATATTATACAAAAGAAAGAAATATTAACTTACCAGAACTTTATTACTTGCACCCATGCTTTAAAGTTGAGCCTCTTATCCCTGCTTATCATACGCGACGGCAAAGTAGACGATAGATACCCACACGTGACAGCTAAAAGTCAATAAAAACCGAATCACCTTCGAGACTAGCGACACTACGTGGAATAAATAGGATATAACCGTGAAGGATCTCGTTCGTGTTCGTTCGGTCAGGCAGATACACCAAACGTCGCCGATTGTAATATTAGTCGGGTTTGAGTTGTCGAAAAATAAATTGTAGCTTAATACTTGTAAAAATACCTAATAGGGGGCGGGAGTAGCCACGCCCCCATTTCGGTTTTTAATTTATTTATAAATTACTACTTATTGCAAAAATAAATTCTTAACGGTTTTATGACAACAAAGGTTAAGGGTAATACTGTGATTTTTGTCGAGGCTACAGCGGCGTTAAAGGGGGAAAGGTGCAGTTTGAATTTACCCCCTAGTTGTAATTTGATAAATGTCAATTAATTTTAAGTTTATTTTAAAACAAAATTAATTAAAAAAATGTATAGTAAAGTAGGTCTATGGGTTTTTAAAAATAGTTTGCTTGGTGTGATAGGTCTAACAGTTTTTGGGCGCAATTTAAATTATACCCCCTACCTATTGCTGTTTTGTTTCTTTTTTGATGTACGTTGATATTAAGTTTAAAAATAATAAATAACTAGATGTCTGAGCCCTTAACAATTAATATGTATTGTTAATATTGATTTCATTAGGATTACAACACCTTTTAAAGCACGTGTCGCATCCTATTAGAAAGATCAAGAATAGTTAATATTGTTTCAAACACATTATTTTCGTCGCGTACTCATTATAACCAAACAGTTCGAAGAAATCAAAAATATGATGTAACATGTAGCGCCATCTAAAGACGGGTAAAACTAAAATAAAAAACCAAATCTGGTGTATTTTATTGTAAACAAGCATAATGGTGGAAGCAGATTATACCGTGTGTATAATTTGCCAGAAGATAAATAAATCTCAATTTAGTAACACTAGTGAAGATTCTATTCGAAATATAATAGATTGTGCTCAATTTGGAGATAAACAATTCAAAATTGTTCTTCCGTTGTGCAAAGATAAAGAACTTATGGATTTGTTGAAAATTAGAATTAAATAACACAGAACTTGATTCCAAGAGCTTACAGGTAATCAGAAGATCCTACGAGCAGAAATAAAATTTAATAGTGTCGATTTTGTTTTTGATTCAACTAAATCAGGCAAAAGTTAGTTTAAAAATAATATACCACAACAAATATAATAATAATAATCAATAATAATAATCAGCTAGGCTAATACCCAAGGCACCACCTTAGGCCTAAGTCATCGAGCGGCTTTTGAAGCCTTTAATTCAGGTGGCCGGGTTATAATGCGTAGGAGGGTGGTGGCAAGCCCTGCATGCCACGCGTACGAGCCAACAGCTCCCTACACTAACTATTACCGTTAACCTTAACAAGTTTTTATGGAAGGGGAAACCGAAGATCTCGGGGGAAAACCCCTTAAACCAGTGGGTAGAGAACTTGCAAACTCTACGCAGAAGGAGTTGTTCCGAGTTTTCACCCAGTGCCACAAGCTGGGATCGAACCCGGCTCCTCTTGCTGTGAAGCGAAAGTGCTAACCACTCCGCCACCCCACCTTAAAGTTATAGCTACAAAATGCCGTTTGAGTGGCCTTTTAACCTCGGATGACCTTCTAGCAGCGGTAGCTTTCGATTTTAAATACCACATATCTTGTTTTACGAAAGAGAAACGTGAAATATTGAAGACAAATCCAACTGAAATGGAGACATTTGACTTCATGAAAACCATAGTGGATAGCTCGATTATTCCCGCAGTTTCTTTCCAACTATCGCTTAATTCAACGCTTAATATGGATGAAGTACAAACTACATAGAAAGCATGCTTGAAGAGAACGGGATAGTTGTTAACGAGTGTCATAACTACAAACCACACTTAAAAAAGCTGATCCTAGATAAAATTCCGGATATTCATTTTGAAAAATCTCCTAGAATTTGTAGCCCGGAAATATTAATATCCACGAGTTCGGTTACTGCTGCCAAAATAAAAGTAGTTTAAATTATGACTTGGATATTTTAAAAAAGCTGCCACTATCATTCGAAGAGAAGTAACTAATTTTCCCAAATGTCAATTTGAAAGAGAGTTTTTGAATTTCTAAAAGCCTAAAATCATTACTGAGTTCTGCAAAACTGTCGTCTGCGGTTATCGTGGAATTGAAACTAAAAGCCGCAAAGAAGCAGTTGACCGAGTGGTTCTGTCACTGGTGGTTCACATTTTACGAGTAGTTAAGACTACGAGACAAACGACATAAAAACCATTAAAACAATACGAACGCGGTTTTATTTCACAACCAGATACGCCGTTGACCGTTGGTCTAGCGCTTGACGTTTATAAAAACGCTCGTTCGAAACAAATTGTTCACAAACTATATGAATTGGGATTATCTATAAGCTAAGATAAATTAATTTCCTTAGAAAAAGATACAGACTAATCGCCCCTCACAGGCAAGCTCAAAATTAAAAGAGATGGAGAACATGTACCGGAAATGGAATTCCAAGAGTTCTGTAAACCTCCCGAAGTAAAAGCTGAAATTTTCCCTTTAAAGTCATTTATTAAAGATAAAATTGATGATTCGACGATTTCGTACGAAGACCTCGCCTGGATTTTGGCCACAGTAGGTTGAAATTGTCACTTGAAAGCCAGAGGGTGCGCAGAGTTTTTCAATCTCCAAATCGTAGTCGGAAACTGTTCCGAACATATCTGCAAGTTGTTCTGACCGGCAACCCGGTTTACCTACATCTTAAACTGTTAGTTAGAAGGTAGCGATTGCACCGGACCGGAAATTGGGAGTTCCGGATATTGAGGTTTCGGTAGTTCGGTATAAAAAGAGCGAACCAAAGGTATGGGCATCAGTCTTCGAGCAAACGTCTTGAAATAAAAGTTCGCCCCTCTCCCGATTTGTGAGTATATTTTATAAGTATTTTCATCTTCTTCTCTTAAAATAATTAACTTAGACTTTTTTCTTTAATTTTTAAATAAAAGTTTTATCTCTTTAACTAATTCATTCATTTTTCAATTAATGCACCTAGTTTTTTTTAATTTAGATATTAATTCTGTAGATGGTTGTTTTCTCTGTAGACATATCTTATATATATATATATATATTTTATCTCATTATATGTTTTAGCAGAAGCATTACAGCTGTTGTACTAGATGTAGAGTACCTAATTCGATGCGACGAAAACGGTACATCATCTAAAATAATATAGGATGCATCAATTACAACTGTGGAGGGGATTCCAAAATCATCATCATGCACCTTCACCATATAGCGAAGATTTGCTGCAAAAAAAGATTCTTCGGCAAAAGCTGTGGACATCAATAACATCTCGTGGAATGCCGGGTCAAAACCATACGACAGGATGGAAGCAACCCTGAAAAAGATGGTCCAAGAATACGATATTGTTTTCTCTAAAGGCTCTGAAAAGTGTGCTCTACTTGCCGGAATTCTGAACCGCGACGTGATATGCCCAAAAGCAAACAAAATAGACGACGAAGTGATGTTTATTTGCACTCTACACTTCAACCGAAAAAATTATTGCGTTGTTAAAAAATTGCAATTGTACGCCAAATGGGTATACACCAATATCGTTGAAATTGTTTCGAAAATTTTAAAAATAAAGTAATTTTATTTTTCACTCTTTATACTCATACTTGCAACACATCCGCAACCGAAAACTATGCATACCCGCTCTCTTCCTTTAGCATCAGTAGAAACCACTAAAGGTTCATTTACACTATCCAACTTTAGTCAGCCGGGCTTATTTTGCATTCACACTATCCAACTGACGCGTATAAGCAGACAATACTAGTAATAAAAAACATAAAACCTACGAGCAAATTTATAAGCATTATATTTATCCCTTGAAATTACTTACTTATTTTACCCAAAATACGAAGATATTGTTTTAAATTGAACTAATTGATGAAAAAATCATTAACACGTTCATCTATGATGCGGCTGTAAAATAAATCCATATAAACATGTTTAAAAGTAGGTGCTTGATTTATGATGGTCCAATGAATTTATCTTTTCCAACGCCAGGGTTGTCTGAAACCGAGGGTGATTATGTTTAAATAGGAAATTTTAGCAGACGCTTCTCTAATTTAGTTTCCGCGACCTTTAATGGAAACAAGTACTGCACTCTAAGAAATAGGGGTGTTTAAAAGGTGTAAAGAAAGTGTTACACCTCTTTCACACCGTTTTAACACTTCCAAAACGGAGCAACTTTTTAAAGGTGTAAAAAGAGTGTGACAACACTATATAAATGTTTAAAGAAGATGAACATTCCAAGGAATTGGGATTCATTTCACACCGCTCTAACAACATTTCCGCTCAATTTGATAAGTCCAACCCAGATTCAACACCTTAACCAAACATTTAAACCGGTTATAAGCACTCTCCACCGTTCGTGAAACAATAAATCCAATAACATGTAAACCCACTTTTAATCAGTTATGACGCATCTTTTAAGCGTTAATACGCCCTTTATTAAGAGTGAAATCACACCTTTAAAAGTGTTAATATGCCCTTTTGTCAGAGTGAAATCACACCTTTAAAAGTGTTAATACGCCCTTTATTAAGAGTTAAGTCACACCTTTAAAAATTTTAATAAGCCATTTTAAAGAGTTAAATCACACCTTTAAAAGTGTTAATAAGCCATTTTAAAGAGTTAAATCACACCTTTAAAAGTGTTAATACGCCCTTTTGTTAGAGTTAAATCACACCTTTAAAAGTGTTAATACGCCCTTTTGTTAGAGTTAAATCACACCTTTAAAAGTGTCAATACGCCCTTTTGTTACAGTTAAATAACACCTTTAAAAGTGTTAATAAGCCCTTTATTAAGAGTTAAATCACACCTTTAAAAGTGTCAATACGCCCTTTTGTTAGAGTTAAATCACACCTTTAAAAGTGTCAATACGCCCTTTTGTTAGAGTTAAATAACACCTTTAAAAGTGTTAATAAGCCCTTTATTAAGAGTTAAATCACACCTTTAAAAGTGTCAATACGCCCTTTTGTTAGAGTTAAATCACACCTTTAAAAGTGTCAATACGCCCTTTTGTTAGAGTTAAATAACACCTTTAAAAGTGTTAATAAGCCCTTTATTAAGAGTTAAATCACACCTTTAAAAGGGTTAATACGCCATTTTTAATAGTAAAATAACAATATTAAATCTACAACGCCTGGGCCAATGAAATGATCTATAACCCCGAATTTCATCATCGCGCAAAGCATATCAACATCCGTGAATTCTATCCAACAGACCTGGTCCGAGACGATCAGTCATTACGCCTTAAGTAATATTTTCATCGAGGGTGATCACTTAAGAAAAATGAGATGAAGGCATTTTTTGTTCTTAAGCTATCAATAATCAGTAGATTTTATAAATATTTTATCTCTCTGTCATTCTGTTTTTTAGCAGATAAAAATACTTTTTGTCGCGCTCGGTTTTCGGTATAAAACACCCGGGCATCATTGCTCTTTGTCGCAGTTAAAATCACGTCTTAGGCAAAGCATGTTCGTTGTGGCGTTGCTTTAGTTATACTTAACGTTTTTGAAAATTGTCTGCATAATTTTACCGCTGCTCCCAGTTTGTCGTGCTGTAAACTACAACACTTTTTTCAATGGTTTTTTAACTAATAAAAGGTATTTAGAACACTTCAAAAATGACATAGTAACACCTTTAAAATTGTTATGGAGCTCTTGTAGGTGGAATGTACCTTTCAAAAAGGCATTTTAACACCTTTATAGGTGTTATTTATCTCTTACCAAGGGAATTTACACCTTTAAAAGTCTGATTTTACACCTTTAAAAGTGTGATTTTACTCTTTATACGAACCTATTTACACCTCTAGAGGTGTGATTCAACTCTCATCAGGTACAACTTTTATTTTTAAAGTGCGAATTTACACCTTTAAGAGTGTTATTTTATTCTTTAAAATGGCTTATTTAACTCCTTCACGGGTGTGATTTTACTCTTGAAATGGATGTATTAACACCTTTAAAGGTGTGATTTAAAGCTTACAAGGTGCAAAATGACTATTTAAAGGCGTGTTATTACACGATTATTGGAAATATTTTGTGTCACAAACAAAGAATGATAAAAAAAAGTGTTTAAATAGTGTGGAAAAGGATTTATAAATCTCATTTTTTACACCGTATTTGTAAGACAAAAATCTTGAAGGTGTTAATACGGGGTTTGATTTGTGAAATAAAACGCCCCTAGCAGTGTCAAATTTCGACTCATGAAAAAGTGTACAAGTAGTGTTAAAACCGTTTGAAGCAACACCCCAATTTCTTAGAGTGTGGTAACTGTAATAGTAAGAAATATACTTTAAATCAAAACCAGTTGTGGTAGATTTTATAGAAGGAAACACTTTTTCGGAAACAAGTATCTGTAACTTATATTATATTATATAGTTACTATAGTAGGAAATAGTCAATCGGAAACAAGAACCGACATATTGACAGTCCTCCGGATACAATTGGAAACGAGTATCCGACTTCCCTATCTATATAAGAAGGGAGCGAGGTCAACTTTTAGTATTCACCAAATCTCCGTGGCCATGCTCGCTTGCAACGTTTGTACTAAATCTTTCTCTAACCAATGGGGGCTGAATCGTCATTTCCAGTCCAAGCACGGTCATAATTCTTTTAAATGCTCAGTTTGTAACAAGTCTTTAATGAGGAAGGATAAATCAACCCGACATAGTCGGACTCATGTCCCTCGACCAGATTAAAGTCGACCTGAGGTTACCGAGCCATCAGGGTTCGCGCCCATCACAGTTGCCGGCCCTTCAAGGTTTGCGCCGCCGTCCGCGGTTGCTGGTACATCGAAGGACTAGCCAGGAATCGTTTATCCGATAGTTTTACGTAGGGTAACCACCCCACAGCCTTCTGGTCAAGACGAGCCTTTAGACCTCACTGTACGTCGCAAAAGATCTGCGACTCCAATTACCAATGAGCCAAAAAGACTTCGTGCTGGTAAATTTTCATTAGTTGACCCACCACGAAGCAAAGAAGTCCCCGAGCTTCTTAGCGACGATGAAGAGGGAATATCTGATTACATGGATACCTTAGAAACCAGAGTCAGACGGTCCTACCCGAAGCAACGAAGTCCCCGAACTTCTTAACAAGGATGACGAGGGAATATCTGAATATTTAGATACCTTAAAAGACATCTAACTTCAACCGCCAGACCAACATCTTGCGCCAGTTCAACCACAACCAGACGCCCTACCCATCGTAGAAGATAATCCGGGGCTAGGAAACCAACCTGAAGCAGACGTACCCAAAGTTTATCAACCTGGACAGTTAGAAGAAATAAACGCAGCCCGAATCTCAGCACCTGATGACGTTACGGACCCGACGTTATTCATTAACCAGCACCGCGCATCAATGAAAGCTGGCATAAAATGGTATTTGACCATTCTGGCGCGATACACTCGTGAGCTCGCAAGCCGAAGCTGAATTTACTCCGTATTTTAGAGGAAACACTCACGCTTCTCTGATAGCGGACGTTATTCGTGTTTAAATAGATTCTAGCATAAAGAAAATTGCCGAATCTATGTCGGAGTATGAAAATAGAGGTAGCGGCTGAATTTTAGATATTATCCAATACCTTCCGCCTTCTCAGTAGTTTAACTAAAAATCGGCATACCAAATTTTACTGCCGCTACTGTCTTCATCGATTTACTGGAAATAACGGAGTGAAAAACCGAGACGATCACGTAAAAGACTGTTGCGTCCACGGGCCGCAACGTATCGAAATATCATGGGATGAGCCTATATTATCGTTCAAGAATTTTCGATGGCATCAAAAAGTACTAATTTATTTAATATTTTAACCCAAATATATTTTAATAAGGTTTTAACATGTCTACCCGATTCATCTTTATCTTTGTCCACCACACTCGTTTTATACGTCACTTGAGGATATTCCTACGTCGTCGTGGGTCCAACCGGTACGTTCACTCTCATTATGTCTTTATGTGTTTAATAATTTTATCTACTGTAGGAATTGCCGAGAAACCTGTAACGTACAGGGGAAAAGGGGCGGCATCGAAATTTCTTAGCGACCTCCAGATAGAGGAACAAAAAATAAAGGACAAACTTAAAGAAAACCAGCCAATGAATTTGTCAGCCGCGGAGGAGACTGCATTTCGCCTCACTTCAAAATGTTACGTTTGCTCGGAGTCGTTATCCGAGGAAGACTATAAAGTGCGAGATCATTGCCACTATACAGGCACGTATAGGTGACCGTGTCATAACTCGTGCAACCTCAAGCTAAAACCACCAAAACATATCGCAGTTATTTTTGATAATCTCTCAAGGTAAGAGAAAATTAATTTCAATATTTTCCTTTCAACTAATCATATAATACCCGTAGATACGACGCGAATTTGATAATGCAAACAATTCGAGTCATTAAAAACGAGGAGATTAAATGTATCTCGTCTAACGAAGAGACCTACATATCATTATCTCTCGGGAGGCTCCGATTCATTGACAGCGTTCGTTATATGCCCGCGTCTTTGGAAACTATCGTGACAAATCTGGCGAAAAGAGGACCCCAAATGTCCCGTGTTTAAACTCTGTTTTCCAACCGAATGAAGTAAATCTTTTGCTTCGCAAAGGCGTTTACTGCTACGATTACATCGACATGGTGGCGTTGCGGTAGCGGCGACACTAGCCTAACAACAACGCCTACCTTCATTGCAGTCCAGGTGTAAATGGTCTTAGTTAAACAGACCTATCTACACTGGGTTTTCTATATTCGACCTCTCAAAACTTCTATTGTACGAATTCCATTACGACGTCATTCAAACACGATACAAAGAAAAAGCTAAACTTCTTTATACGGATACTGGTAAGACATTTATAAAAACCACAATTTACGATTGAACTTCTCCCTCTAAATATAGTTTAACGTATCACATTGAGACCAGCGTCGACGTATACGAAGATTTTTCTGCGCAAGGTGATAAAAACGACTTCTCAGCCTATCCCAGCGACCATCCACTCTTCAGTGACGGGAACAAAACAAAATTGGGGAAATTTAGGGACGAGCTTGACGAGCCAAAAATGTATTCAATCTTGTCGGCGAAGGGGGAGAAGAAAACACGCAAAGAGGTGTACAAGCATGTAGTCCAAAAGAGTGTACGTCACGAACAATACCGTGAGTGTCTGTTAAAGCAGTGTTTAAAAAAACCCGGGTTTTTTTTTTAAAAATACCCAGCCCAGTGGGTTTTTTATTTAAAAATATTACATATATTTTATTTTCAAGAAACAATTTAATTTTACAATTTTACATGTGAAAAGGCAATGAAACTTGTGAAAGTCTATAGATATTTCTGCGCTGAACCAAAACACTGGTAACAGGCTAATAGTCTAATAGAGTAGTAGCACTATCTGTAGCTTTGGCCATGGTCGCAAATTTTTTATCTATAGGAAAGAGCATGGGTGACGTACTAGGACGTCACAGTGCCATTACTCTATAAAGATTTAGATATGAGGTTGTTTAGATTCTAAAAGTAATAAAAATCTTACTCTTAGTAAGTTAGTTTTTTTAAGTTCTTAACAAGTTGTAAGAATATTTTTAAATTTCTAAAATAATAAACATCTAAAAAGTTTCCACTCGTGTTTTTTAATATTCAATTAATGTGGGTTTTTTAAGTTGGTTTTTTTTAATTCGAACCCTGTGTTAAAGAGTAAGGTAACCGTCGAAGAAATGAAGCGTATTGTCAGTAAAAACAAGAATTATCAACGGTACGTCAAACCAAAATGTGCCTTAATCCGTGTGACGATAAACGTTACATTTTGTGTGACGGAATAACAACGTTGTCCCACGGACATTACCGTATTGAAAAATGAAAACCAATAGGATTAAATAGAAATTCTTTCGAAATATTTATTGCATACTTTTTATACATGAATTCCGTAATCATACGATCATTTACATTTTTATTTTTAGAAAATTCCCTTCACCGATTAATAGAGAAATATACACAATATCCGCCACATGTTTTACTAAAATTCCCTTGCAATTGATAAGAATTGTACACTCTGTTAAATAAGGCTTCTGGGGGACACTACTCCCGTCAACGTATAAAGCTATTTGAGTCAGCGAGAAATTTTGGAAGTTGAACGGAGACTTTTGAAATCACCTAAAAAGGCATTCTGGTCGACTAAACCAATTTTAGTTTCCTTTTACCATTACCGGTGAGAGCTCTCACGTGCTCAGCTCCTGATCACCGTTAAGTTAAATTTTTTGGTTGAGAGTTCAAACGCTTCTAAACTTCTTCTGGGCCCAATATAATTTTCCTAGCCATTCTTGATCGCTCAACTAATTGCCGCGCCGGCTGCGCTACTCACGATAGAAAGAAGGGGGGCTAACATTAGAGGAAAAAATCCACCTTTTTGTACCAAAATCTTCCTTCGTTGCGTTGGCCCGTGATAGCTTCCGTAAATTGCTACAATGCTTCTTCAACCTGTTCATCTGTCAGTTTCACGTTACCTCGTAACACATTTTTACAACATTCCGCAATCGGCTTGTTCGCGTCATTATTAGGGTATTTGATAGAAGCGTTCCTTTGAGAGGAATTACACGTGGTAAGAAACTTAAAAAAGTCCCGATGATCATGTATTTTCTTAGACATGATTTATTTTGGAATAAAAACGGCAGCCTCTTCTCCAGGTAGTAGTCTATGCTGATCTGATGTGGTTGGCTTTAAATCAATCCATTAATATCCGAAATTTCTGACCGTCGCTTCATGAAACGCGTCGGTGACGTATTGACTGTTAGTAGGTTAAATCCATAGATATCTCATAGGTAACTAGAATTCTGCCGTGTAACTGGCAAATGGACCAAACGCCGTGGCAGACGATAGCCAGATCTCAGCCAATCAGAGCTCAAAGAGTGATTCTGCCAAGAATTTAACGTCACCAGAGAGAATGACGTCACCTAGCTCCCGCGATAGTAGCGGAACCAAGGAGGAATATTATCCTCCTAGGCGGAACCAGTCTACGGACTCTCATTGGATGAAGGTTCAAAACGAACTGGCGAAAAGCTCGGCCGTAGGCGACCGCGTTCTACTTACCTATGGGATTTCTATGGTGAAATCTGACGCGCCAAATGGAAAATCGCTGACTTATCACGCGGAAATTTAAATATAATCAAATAGTGAGACTTCAAGTTTAAAGTCCTAATTTCCTTTCCAGGGTAATATAAATTTTGCATTAAAATGAAAACTGACGTATTCTTGAGATGGGATCCCCGGATAAATAAATTCGTAACTTCTTTGTTATTAGAAATTTCGCAAAGTAAATAATCTAGAATGACAAACTTTTTTACGTTAGGATCCAAAATGTAAACGTCAAGTATTCCCTCGTTAAATTTAACCATAGGTGTTTGGTCTAATACCGTGTTAAATAGTGTGGGTTGATATAGTAATCAGCTAGGCTAATACCCAAGGCACCACCTTAGGTATAACACCATATTATTCTCTCTGGTGGGGGTGAAATACAAATATTTTTATTTTTGATAAGGTTAGCTACGAAGAAAGATTTTCTAGACTGGGTCGCACCAAAGAGTTTTACTTAGATGAAGTCCTACTGCAAAACCTCTCGTGCTGGGTAGAAGCTTTCCTAAGTGTACTCCAGTCCCAGGGGACATCTCTCGATTCTGATTGATACGAAGCTCGACGCGTTTGGACTCCGATCCACCGATGAACCAAGAATAGTTCTGAGCAGAGTCATCATCCAAGAAAGATAAAATCTCATTCTTCTCGTTGCAAATTTGACTGAATTCAAGCTCCGATAAGGTGATGCCCGTAGCGCTGTCTCTAAGACCAAGTCGTATCTCGCACAGCGGCGTGACTTCAACGACCTTTTCGGATGACAAGGGGAAAACTACAACAGTATCCATTCTGTTAAAGATACTTTGTGATTATCTCGAGTATAAGCGAACGAAAAAGAGACAAAATATTTGAGAAAATATACTTACATATTCGTGGATTTCTTTTTTCAGCAGAGGTCTTGTAGTTCTGTTCGGCTGGAATGATGCTCGGGTTTCTGCATTTTATACTCCAACTACTATCTACTTCAAATGCCCGATTAACGGGACGTTTCATAACGAAACAAGGGATTCGGACGGAAATTGGGGTTTCCGATTATATATATCTTCTCAATATTCTAAACTGCTAACGTTGGTCGAAACTTTAAATTTTCGGATCTGATTAACTAATATTGGCGTAATTAAGGGTTCATATTTTAATTTGATTATCATTTTAAAATGTACTTGATTTCTTAAATTATAATTAATTCTATCTTCGTATGGAATAACGTAAACAATTGGGTTCACAAAACGCACCTGCTTCATACTGATATATACCGTTAGCGACTCGATCTATATTTAGTTCAGTTCTCCGTCCACTAAGTACAACACACGCGTCACCCTTTAGTTCAGTTCCCTGTCCTTACTCCACTGTTTTAGATACGCATCGCCACCTCTGCGCTCTCTCTGGCTTTCAAGTGACAATTTCTACCTACTAAGAGTCAGGCGCGTAAAGCACTTGGTTTAATTCTTCGATATCAGAGCCACGAAATATGAGCAATGTTGCACTTCTGGCACCTGTTCTCACATCATCACCAACTGATTACTCAATGTTTTGCCAGGGGCTGAAGGTGGCACAACGGGTAAATCACACAGCCATGGGACCAAATGCGGCTACCGTTGCAACTCTCGATCTACAAAATGTGTTTTTTTTTTCAAAAACTATGTTTTGTAGAAAGTTGAAATTTCTACTATACATTAAACGTGCCAGGAACACTTTCTACCAAAATTGCATCTAAATCTAAAAATAGTTTAACGTTTTTTGAAAATTTAAATTTTAACCGCTAGGTGCTATGGGAAAATTGTAGACAATAGACGTCTTTTTCACGGAAAAAATACGATTTGAAAAAGTGACAAGTTGGACAAGCTAAAATATCTTTTTTTGAATTCCACATTTATTAACATTTTGAAAAGATAGAACGCAATTGCATACTAGCTTGGCAGTATAGTCTTAAAAGTGAATGCATCATTAATCGAGGGCTTAGAATTGGCTGTTGATCCTGATGTCGAAGGAGTGACATTGAAAAAGGTTTCAATACCTCGTTGAAGTGACTTGGACTTAGGGTTCTTTTCTTCATCAGTTTGTTTGTTTTCTACTACCTCTTCACGAACGCTATTGCTAGACTGACTTAGGTCGTCATAATTTATGGGAGACGCCATTAGAATTGATTTTTAAGTGAACAATGCTTAATCCTTTCATAAATTTCTAAAATTGTATTAATTATGAAACATAAGGTTTAAAATTTCGATTTGCTATATTTACATTTACATTTTCAATGTCGGCCAACTGATGTCACTATTCTAGGCTTAACTAACTGTATAGAGTGAACCGTTAAGGCTTAACTTTAGACTAACCACGTCCGAGCTACTGAAGAAAATCCGCGTAAGTTACGTTTTCTCTGTCAAAACTTCGGAATTTTAACGGATGTGAAATCGCGCAGGCGCACAATCACTTCCTCTGTACCTCTACAGCCACAGCCTGACCCTGTTATGATCAGCTTAAGGCCATTTAGCTTTTTTACCTTCTGATTGAAAAGTTCAATGATAAAGAAGTAGGTGAAGTTAATCCTCTAGTTAGCCGAGGCTTATTCGAGTACTCGAATAAGACAATTTTTGAAAAACTCGATAATCGACGATTATTAAGATTTTCTTATTCGAGTTCGAGTTTTTATTGTCAAAACTCGTCGGGTACTCGATGATGATCGAGTACTCGCACAGCCCTAATCGTCTCCCCTCTACATGTGGGGATCTCCCCTAACCAACGTTCGGTGCTGGGAAAGCGCGCACATCTTGACTCATCCATTGTGCGCTATAACCCCCCCCCTCTCTCTCTCTCTATTGTTGAATACTCGGCGACGGATCGTAAATGACTTAAAGATGCGCGCTCTCTATTGTACGGCGTTCGGACGTCTATAGTAAACTATTGAAAGAAGCGTTACTTCAAACGGCCACCTTTTAACGAAAGCCACGTGGCGACATGTGGTACCGTCGTGCGACCTTCTTCCTGGGAAAGACTTCCGATGATTTCATCTTTCTACTTTTATACGCAAACCTTCTACAGCCAATAATCTTCAAGCCAAGCTACCCTTAACCTTTTAACCTCACCAATAAGAAGCCACCAAATGTCAGTTTCCGTAATTAAACCACGCCTATACTGAAATGGTGCTGAACAAAACCAGGTAGTTAGAGATGAAGTGAGTCCTCAGAGTCCTGAGTGACGGAAAAATATTTTGAGGATGATACTAACTTATCCTTCAGCCTATCTATTAGTTGTTCTCAGGTGTTAGCCTTGAATAACTTTAAAGTTTGTATAGATGAACAATTAAATCTACTAAACAAGAATATATTAGTTATAAACACAATGTTTTATGTATTAATCGAAAATCTCAAAAAATTTCATTGTATTTATAAACCATTGAAAAATCAAGGTGAACCTTGTGATTTTTTAAATCTATATACTACCTTTCGTATATCCCAGGATTATTTAAATCGTGTAAAAAAAATATTTTTTGGTGGAATTTACAGGGTATTCCCCCTTCGATATAAACGAATTAATTTCTCATTGTTTAAATGATGTCGCATACTTAAATGATGCCTTTTCACAATCAATGTAATGTAATTTAAATAAAGGGTTATGGATGATTGAAGCATTTGTATACTTAGTTGGAATCATATATTACCTACTTTATCAAGTCATATTTATTGAAGTTATTGCCAACTATCCTCCCAAAGAAGAAACTTCAAAATTGTGATCAGAAGTACAGTCTGAATATGGTTCTGCGACGTGAACCGGAAGAGCAATCTTTTTCGTAGTTGAAGAAGATAGACTAGCAATGACCGACGGCCACTTCATCGAGAGGACCTTCCACGT
This sequence comes from Leiobunum rupestre, assembly GCF_980474605.1. NCBI lineage: Eukaryota > Metazoa > Arthropoda > Arachnida > Opiliones > Sclerosomatidae > Leiobunum > Leiobunum rupestre. The sequence goes on along the minus strand of NC_143392.1, from coordinate 4,768,780 downwards.
TTTTAAGGAGAGGATAGTACTTTGGAGTCCGTTAGAGATATACAACTGAGGTTCTTTGTTGAAAATTGATATAGTCACTTTTAGTCTTGAAGGAGAACAAAAAGTCCTAGATACTTCAAACAAATATATATATATATATATATATATATATATATATATATATATATATAATTTATTGTTTTTTTAAAAAACAAAAAAAATCACTAGATATGTCTGATTACATACCGTTTTTAAATGTACGAGTTACAGTAAAGGTTTCAGCCATTGTAGGAAACAGATAACGACAGAAAAAAGGCAAATTTTACATAAATTAAAACAAATTTAAATTCATGGTATTAATTTTTAATTCTACGATAAATTATACTACCAAGAAAAAAAGAGAGAGAGACAAGTATATTTACCAAGTTTGTTTCTTGAAAACTATTGAAGTTTTGTTTCTACGTTTCTAGAGAGACTAGAAGAAGGAATAAATTTGGAGGGCAGTGTCGGTTTTTATTCTTATTCATAAACGCATTTCATAACTTGAGAAATCTATTTAAAAAAGTTTCCAATCATCTTAATACCAATTTCACATATCGAAAATTATTAATTTTATAAGTAGTTCGATAAAATAATGAAATTATAAATAAAAATTTAACCAAAAACATCTCCACTTCATATTTAACAACTTGGGAAATCCTTCCATCTCAAGTACACCAAGTTTTGGTATAAAAGCCTATAAACCCATATAAAAATTATCAATTCTCTCTCTCTCTTCGATTAATTGAGTTAAAAGAAGTTTCTACCTCTATCTCTCTGTCGTCTAAGCTAGAAGAAGAAGTCTGGACCATGGAAAACGTAGTCGATATGTCTGTAACCAAACAGGTGTTGAGGTTTAAAGAACGCGATGATAAAATTTCTTTTCACATGCTGGAAATCGTTGTTAAGAAATATAAGAATTGGTTCCACAGATCCATGGAGTCAAGCCATGTAAAAAAACATATAGATGTTCATTTGGCTGCTCATGTTAGTATTCCCAGGATTTATAAAAGAATGGGACCTCAAACTCATAAATACGTTAAGGTAGGTCCAGTTCTAAAATATTTTAATCTGTTACCGCTCTCTAATCAATATTTTTAAACTTACTTTTACATTAAGTGGGAGTTTAAATTCCAAACTCGTTAAGTGTTTTCAGTGAAATTAATACTTTTGATAGATTGAAGAGCGTACTGTGGGTGTAACCGAGGAAGAGGAGGAGGAAGTCGAAGAAATTTTCCATCTGTTCTGGCGAGACGACCCAGTACCACTCGCCCAGGCCCCAGCACCAGCCGTACAGTCCACAGTACCTGTCGTCCAGGCCTCAGCACTACCAGACCATGCTCCAGCACCACCCACCCAGGCTCCAGTCATTGAGATTCTAGACGCTGAAGCCATACCTGTCCAGGGTCTAGTCGTCGAGATTCCAGCCGTCGTAACCCCTCCTATACAGGCTCCAGTTGCCGAAATCTCGGCTGCCCTACTTTTGAATGCACCATCTACGTCAAGGGGAAGCAGAAGACTTCCCGTAGAAAAAACAAACACAAAAAAATCAAATTTATGTAAATAACGATTTACAGATTGCAGTTTTAATAAAATAAAATTATTTTCATTGGAATTGACTTTTTTTCTTTTTCATCAAATCTTTATTAATTTTCAAAAATAGTTAAGACCTTTTAATTCTAGCTGATATATTATTATGAAATGAAATACTAGTTTAGCAATTTATTGGTAATGAACTTTATCATTAGTACGCGTTTAAAATGATAAAATTAGGCCTAGCGTGTAGGCTTAGATCAAGGTTAGTAAATTTTAGGCTATAAAAGGTGGCCTCGATATTCTGTGGTTGCTTAGTGCTAAGGTTGGTAACTTCGTTGCTAACGAACATCGTGACGTCACTGAGATGAGCTCCTATCGTATTTATTAAAATGGGGAAACGTGTAGTAGACATTTTTTGTATAACGCTACGTAAATGCAACTTTTTCCCTAATCCTCTTTTCTGAATGACGTACACAATTTCGGTATTTGGCCAGAAAGGATATGTTTAATCATCGACTTAAAGTACTGATCTGAACACTCTACCTGTCCAAATTAATTAATATTTTCATGTCTGTTGTTGAAACACGTCTACAGACGTACATAGGTCTAAAATAGGCGTAAATAGGACTAAAACAGATTAACGTACTTAAAATGAATCTAATATATTTATTTAAGTCTACGAAACGTGATTATAATCGGAGAGGAAATTTTATTTTCTAGGAAATACCACGTACGATACGTGATTATATTAGGCTCAGATATCAATGAGAAATAAATGATAATAGAAATTTTGTTGTTTATTCAAACAATCATTCCTAAACTTTGGATGACTTCTAATTATCTTTTTATTCAAAACTGTTTCTTAACTATCGAGGTTGTATGGCTCTTATGTATAAATACCCCTGAAATGAAAATGAATAATTCATAATACGATCACTACAACTACGCGTATAACGCAAAAAACAAAATGTCGTTCGAAAATTGTTTTAAGAGGTAAGAATTTTAATAATAATCTCTTGGAATTTTCAAGTAGAGTAAGACTTAATAATTCTTTTTTCTTTTAGTTGGACCGAAGAACCCGAAGGTTACGACCCAAATATTTTTTTGGGTTAGGAGGTATAATAGTATATCCTCATTATCATAAAAACTTATTTCTAAGTTTATCTTTTTTTGTATGCTTGAATTTCCATACTATATTAGAAATTTATTTTAAAATAATATAGAATTTAAAAACGAATATCTTTTATAACATGGATCTATATTCTAAGGAGTTCTCTCTATTTTTCTTTCTGGTAGCATCCTGTTGAACGACGAGGGTGAATATAAACAATGTTCAATATTGAAGAAAAAAAAATATTTTTGGGACGCCCCGGACGAGCTAGACTACATCGAAGATGTTGAAATCGTATGGTGGGAGATAACAAAAAAAGATATAATAAAATAATTGATTTTCCGTATTTAATTTTTTTCTCTTAAAACCCTACTACTACGTCAAGAATGTAATATATACCCAGGGAGAATGAATATGTCGAGATTATTTTTAGCGTTTCTCCAATTCCACCCGTTGAGATCTTTTAATATCACTGCATTGAGATAAAAGAGCTCTAGTGATGACACTTCCCCTATTTCCCGTGACGTACCGATTCTCATGTGACTTTCATTTATCTGTGCGCACGCGCCCGTTTAATAAGATAACTGAACTTTGAGCAATGGGTTTTTTTCACTTAGAATTTCATAGTACCAAAAATTCTCGATAGGAGCTCGTGACGTACCGATTCTCACGTGACTCGTTCATTTTTATGTGCGCGCGCACGTTTAATAAGATAACTGGGTTTTTTATCCACACGATAATAGGTTCAGAAAAGTCTCGTTAGAGGTCCTCCTCTTGATAAACCGTCAGTGGGGGGTTTATTCCATTGGTACTTAAGATATGACGTCAGTGTAGTCATGGGAATCAATTCTTAGATGCAGTTTTCGTTATCTCAATAAAGAGTCTTTTCTACACGTCACTTAGCGTTCTTTCTTTCAGAAATAGTTTTTGCTCCGTTTTCAGCCGTTCATGAGCTCTATTTTACGGCATAGGCTTAGGGTTTCCGACCGTCAAAGAGAAAAAAGTAAGTTTCTATTTTATTTTATTTAAAATGAAATTTTTAGGCGTTCCTTTATATATTAGGCCTAAATTAGGTCGTGTAGGGGTAAGATTAGCGTAGAAAGTAAGTTACTATTTTCTTCTTTGTAATAGACTATATTTTTAGACATATTTAAAACAATTTGCATATTGAAAAAAGCGTTTATATTGAGAATTTTAGCGTAGAAAATTAACCATTTTGAGAAAATTTGGCTTAGTAGGCTTAGTGATAAATTTAGGTTTAGAATGTAGGCTTAGTGAATGTATCATTTGAAACTATAGATCATATTTTGTCTAGATCAACCATGGAAATCGAAGCGTATCGACTTGAAACGTTTCGTCACTGGAAAAACCCGCATGTCACTAAAGATAAACTAGCGAAGGCTGGATTCTACTATATTCAACGTGAAGATGATGTACGATGTTACAAGTGCCATGGAATCTTAGGAAACTGGGAATCAGGAGACGTACCAGAACTTGAACACGCCATTTCCTTCCCACGCTGTCCGTCAAGGGATAATTCACCATCTAAAAAAAGTATCTCTCGCAAGAATGGGACATTCCACCTACCCCAAAAGCAACTACTGTCGCTTACAAATGCAACTCACCTGTACATGAAGAAGAAGTCGACGATTGTGACTGTCCCTCATGTGATAGATGGTACTGCTGTTAGACACTACAAATACGTAAGTTAGAACTTTTAATTAAATTATTTATACAAGTTGCTAATCTTATTTTGGCTGTTTTAAATCACCCTCGGAAGTACTACAAGATTTTACTTATGTTTTCTCGATTGATATCAATTTTCAAAAATAAACAATAATTCCTTTAAACCGTTAATTTTTTGGCCAAAACCCCTTTTAGCCAAAAATTAGGGAGTACCTTTGAAATTGCGCCACAAAGCAAACTATTATCAGAAACCTATAGACTTATAATATTTTTTAAAAAAACTTAAAATTAATTGACATTTATCAAATTACAACTAGGTGGGGGTAAATTCAAACTGCTCCTTTCCTTCGTGACAAACCGAAATGGGGGCGTGGCTACTCCCACCCCCTATAAGTTATTTACAAGCTTGTCAACAATTTTTTTTACGCAGGAGGTCGATTCTATATGTTCGTAAACAAAAATCGCTTTTTACACGCAACTTAAGCTGCATTACAAAATTTTCCAACCCACTATATGATAATAGCGAAAGTTCGTCGCTACGAGAACCCCCGCTCTAGAACCAACCGTGGTAGCTTCTCCATCTTCACTATTATCCGAGCTAACTGCGAGCGCGGCGGCGGAATGGCCCTATCTCTTGCCTATCGCAAAGGTTTCTTTACCTATACACACTTTTTCGCGCCTTTCCCCCCTCTCAGTCCCGGCCCGTGGCAGGATTTAGGAAGGAGTAAGATCCGATTATGGCACCCCCTTTGCTGCCACTAATATAAAAATTTGTTTTTACTTTATTTTTCTTTACCACTGAGGCGCCCCCTGAGACCGTTCCGTTCGCCCTATGGTAGGGTCAGCTCTGTCCCCTCTCTTATACGCCATTACCTACACCCTCGGCGGGGAGTCCAGTCTTGGGACTTTGGTCGGCGGATATGGAGCAAAGTCCAATGGAGGCACCTAGCAAAAATGAGTGTATACATAGGTAAACGAAATAAAAAAGCAAAAGCGACATAAGATTCATTTTCTCTTAACTTTCTTTTTTCAGAAGCAGCTGAATCCAGGAGCCTGTCTAGATGTAACAACAAGCTATTTCTGTCGAAATCCATTCCGTAGAAATCTACAATTAAATCCGCCGAAACTGATTTATCGCCAATTCTGAATTTTTCAATTTCTTCTCAGTGATTCAACACAGTTCTATCAAATCTAGCTTCCAAACTAGAACTTGTTTTTCCATTATTTCGAAAAATTCCTTTCTATAAGGGTCACAGGTGCACTGGCATCGCCAATCATCATACCGTTTTGGGATTTTTCTCGGACGTGATCTGTTTGTATCAGTAGATGGTTTTTGTGGTACGGTGTTAAGTATAAATGAATGACTTCTTAAAACAAAAATATAAACCGATACATTTTTTAAAATTATAAAAATACTTGCTCTATTGCCAAGTAGAACTCCATAAATCATCAAATCCACTGGCTCATTTTTCTATCAGAATTATTTGAGCGAGTTTCTTTATAGTTTAAATAAACTTTTTGCTTGCTCAAAAATAGTTATGATTGTTTTAAAATAAAATAAACAGATATATTTATTGATGGCTTTTAAAAATCCAGAAGCATTAAAACCAGCGTCACTGGCAAATTATTTCCGTCTTCAGATTCTTCATTTATTTGAATATTTTAAAACACTGAAACTCTTTTAGCCAATCCTTTGACGAATGATATGAGATCTTGAGCTATTCCCAGGAATTTTCGTACAGGTGGTATTATTTCCGGAGTAAGTTGTACCACTAGATTTAAATGGGGCTACGACAATCCGTCGCAAACTTTCCGGGTGGGTGATAACTTGGTGTAGTCAATTCGTTGGATGAATATTTGCAGGACGTGCCAATTGGTCGTACGATAATTTGGAGCATGCGTCAATTGAGTGCGCGACAATTTGTCAAACGATAATAGGGTGCATGCGATAATATGGTGCAGACGACAATTGGGTGTGCGAAACAATTAGGAGAACGAAAATTTTTCGTTTGCATTTACGTTAAAATAAAATCGGGTGAATATGTTTTCAATGGAACCCTAGTTAACAGCCATAGAAAGCTTCCCACATATATATCCCACAAAACTAGTCATCGTCGCCACCGGACAGGCCCCTTCAAAAGCCCATGACGTTGCCAAAATGGTGTGCAAAAGTGAAAATATTATAGTCACATTTCAAATTTTCTAAAATATCTTATTAAATATATATTTAGTGCAAATGCGTTAATAAACATAAGAATGACACTGAGCGATGTCTATTAGTGATAGTATGTCGCGGGGTGATTGCGTAAGCCCAGGATTCGAAATGAAAAATATTTTTATCAGTATTGTAGCCAAGATTTTATTTCGGACGGGGCTCACAATGGAAACAAATGAACCTACAACCATACGTTCCGGGGGACACGAGCCCACGGTGCCACCCCTGGCTACGCCACTGAGCTTTATGATATTATACGCGAGCCGAAGCACGTTTATGAAGTGTCCAATTTGAGCAAAACTATCTCCAGGAACATTTGTTTTTCAATAAATTCCAATTCAACTGAGTATGTAATGATTTATATGACCATCGCTGAGACAGACTATCATTACATAATTGGAAGAGTCATACCTTTTATTATTATATTATATTACTTATGACAATAGTTAGTGGTATTAATATATATTCACATGAAAAACATTAAACGTAATATTATCTGTAGACAAAAGTCTTTTTTTTTATAATAGAGTTCTTGAGATACTTCTTAAAATAAAAGTTGTCTATAATTATTTTAAAATTTTGTCTAAACAGTCAAATACGATTATTCAATGTGTTCATGACCAGCTAGTAACTGCTCCACTCTCCGGGAAAAGAACGCCTCTTCAAAAGTCGCATGATGACTTAGGCTTAAGGTGGTGCCTTGCCTATTAGCCTAGCTGATTTTCATTTTGTAGGAGGGGTGTTGTTTTGGTGTAAATGTGCAAATATATTATTTGTGTTATTTAGCCAGCCGAATAGTATAAATGTAGTCCTAATCGAAGCATGCTCCAAATTATCGTACGACCAATTGGCACGTCCCGCAAATATTCGTCCGACGAATTGACTACACCAAGTTATCGCCCACCCGAAAACTTTCCGACGGATTGTCGTAGACCCGATTTAAATTATGCGCGACACAATGAACGTATATAGCTCTTTTTTGTGCTTTATTAACTCTAGCGCCGAAGACCTGATAGGTGCCCACTTACATTCATTACTCGCTCCATCATAACACTGGCCGCGGCAGTTAGACATATCGAGTCCGCAATGAATAAGTACATCAGTTAGTATTGAAAATGGAGTTTCCGCAGTAGTTGATGGTGAATCGTAAAATGCTACAAAATATTTCTGAATATCGAAATATTCATCTACGATTCGAAAACAGAATGACACTTGCTCTTTAACTGATATGTCAGTTGTTTCGTCAATTGAAATGCTAAATTTTTTTGCACGTTTGATAACATCTACTATTTGCCGAAGAATAGATTTCACTAGCAAGGACTGTATTTTGTTTATTATGTCATGTGAAATCCACTTTGTTTTAATCAATATTTCAGATTTGGCACGTCTTCGGATTGTAAGCGTTATAATTGGTACTATGTAGAGGTTTCATCTGTATGCCCCCTTAGGGCTATACCTTGTTTGGCCCAGTACATTATAGAGAAAAAGATTTTTTCATGTCCATAAGATTGGCTGCTAATAATGCATTTCGAACATTGACTTTGTTTTGAGTACCATTTACAGCAGCTCTGTGAAATCTACTTTTTTCGTGAATTTTAAACTTTGCAATAGCAAAATCATTCGTTGGTAATTCAAGCTTTTTTCTGTGGAAGAAGCAGTTCCCACAACAATGTTTGACAAGTTTTATAAGACTTTTTCAACATCCTTCTGGTAACTAAGCCATGTAAAAGTATGGTTCCATTGTGTTTGACACTTTCGATTATATTTATTTGTTTGACCTTCACTGATAACTTGAAATGCAATATTTATCCATTGTGTCACTTTTACTCTTAACCCCTAATCACCGAAGGGAACTTTTGGAGTGGACGGTCACAGTTAAACGGGAGTCAGCAACCAGCACATCAAAATATTTTGCAGATTTGCTTTCGTAGTTTAGTAACCCAACTCAAACTAATATCACTAGGTGTTTGTCATTACAAAGACGAATTGGACTTTTCTAGGAATAAGTTTATCTTAACCAAATTATTATCCTGTTACATTGAAAAAATTCGTTAAACGTAAAGAAATACAATTGGCAAATTGCACACATTATTGTTAAGTCTTACTAAAAAGGAATCCTATTATGGTTGTATTTTATATTTGGAAATTTTCAATCGTCATAGATATAAATATAAAAAGGCTCATTAACATTGATTTCACATTTGACGGTGTTTCGGTCCAACCTCTAACTCACTAAAATGAGGGCTTAGAACACCATGAAAAATTAATTGTACGGCCAAAAAATGATATACCAGCCATTCACGATTGACATTTTTGTATAACGTGTCCAATAATTTCGCACTCCTCCAAGTTCACCAATAGCAATATGATGAGGCTGTGTCTGAAATCTACCTGGGCTCGAAGTCCTAAAATTCTGGATATTACGATAAGAATATAAAAATTGATACTTGAATACTTCAATAGTTTAGAAAAAAAAATCCCATAACGGAATAACAAGTTATATATATACAAAAATAAGTAACATTATTATGATTATTTATACGACAAGTATCCAGAATTCCAGATATAAAAATAAAATGCTAGACTTTTGAAGTTCCATAGCTTGAAAATGTCAGTCTGACATTATCTGAAAAAAAAAAAAAACGGATTCATAAAGCCGATATTATGCGTTTGGACCATACCTAAACACCAAGACTTGGTCTCGGGCTCAGTCTCACCAAACGTTTTGTTTGGCCTTAGTCTCGTCTCGGGCTCATAAGTTTTTTTCCTAAATACGAGAGCTCGTCTCGGGCTCATTAATATTTTTTTGAAACACGAGAGCTCGTCTCGGGCTCATATATTTTTCTGTTACTAACAAGGGCTCGTGTCAGTCTCAGAAGAATTTGCATAACTCATTCCAATCTTTTAATAACTTTTTAAGTCTTTTTTTCATATAGATAAATAAATAATTCCATAAGTAATATAAGAACAAAAAGTACGAAAATTAGCAAATATTATAACGTGGCTGATATTCAGTTATTACATCACCTTTTTTTAAATCGGACGTTTTTCTTTCCTATCCCCTATCAACTCAATCAAGAATCCATACCTCTACTAGGGATGCTTATCCTTCCGTACCGCGTATGGTAAGATCACTCTGACGGTTTTGGCCCCGCCTACGAGAGAAAAAATCCCTTCTGCGCGCGCTCCCGTCTCACGTTGTTGTTTGTTAAGTTAACATAGTGACGTCATAAAAACCGTCCGCCGGGTCATTGCCTTTCGCTCTGGGAGTAGGAGCAAGGGCTAGGCTACCTTACACACGCCGGTGACGCAAACAGCACGTAATCAAAGTTGGTCGTATCGGTGAGAAAGAAAGCGTTACGGTTACGGCCGTTTTGCTCTGCGCCACAGCGCTCCCCAGTGGCCAAGGGAAACATAATCGAGCAAAAACGGACACAACCGTCTCTTAAAAATTATAAGGTCTCATATCGGGCTCGTAGTAATACACTATACTATATAGGACTCAGCTCAGGCTCAAAGAAATTTACTATATTTTAATGGTCTCATCTCAAGCTCACAAAAATACGCTATATTATAAAGGTCTCATCTTGGGCTCAAATAAAATGACCACAACGTTTTGGTCTCTTCTCGGGCTCGTATCATTATCATAATAAAGCCTGGGTTCAGTCTCAAATCGAGCTCGGGCTCTTAGTGTGGGACGAGCTCGTTCAGCTATGGTTTGGACTAGATTTATGTAACACCAGTGGCATATTTCAATCCCATTAAGTCAAATTTGATAAACCTTATTACTTAAAATGAAAAGAGACAGTATCCCCAGCAGTACAAAGACGATGGTGTCGTTTTTCCGTCGGCCATCCGCTGACATTATCTTCCGTCACGTAGCCTACTTCATAGAATTGTGGCAGTTTAATGCTGGTTTAAGTACAAGTCAATAAAGCATAGGATAATTAGGATTTGACTGCAGATGTCTCTATATCATTATATAATCCATTAATTGAAAAAGGAATAATAATTTGAAAACTAAACGGCTCATATAACCTCTCTCCGGTGACTCCGGTCGGCGCGTTTTGGTGATTAGATGGAAAGTAATCAAATGATGTTAATAGTCCGGTGTTATTCGCTCCCACCGAAAATGATTATAAAAGAGAGGTTGTGGAATCTCAGACGGAAAAACAGTATGATCTCAATCAAAATTCTCTTTATTCAATCCTTTTTAACAAAAATACACTCTTAAAAATAATATAATTGGGACATAAACCAAAATAATAAAATAATACGAGGGTACCTGTCAAAATCTTAATGGGAACTTACTCTTTTCTTTCGGTTCTCGGCCTTAGTGACTGATAGCTCGGGAACTCACGGGTAAAATGGAAATTTACGTAGGGTTAGGTGACTTGATTGCTTTGTTTGGTTTAGAAATGACTAGGGGGCCCACCTTTATTATATACATGACTTAAACTTAAATTTGTACTTAGTCAACATTTCTGAGATTTAGATATTTCCATAATATAACAGGGGGGTACTTTACCTAGTTTATTTATAAAAATAGAATCATTGCGTAGGAAACTAATTTAGTATAGCGATATTCCTTTAGTTACGTCAGCTTAACCTTAAACACATACTGACGAAAAGTTCGAGGGGACATTCATAAAGACTTACTTCGCTTACCGGATTTCAAAACAAGACGAGGAGTACGCAAAACCTAAAAACACTCGGGGGCTTTACATAAAATATAAAAATGGAATTACAATGACAAATTATTGAAACAAAACAAGATAATGCAAGCGAGGCGGTTACACTCACCTCCCTCAAAAACCTTTGATAGAAGATTACACGTATTGAAAACGTACGACAAACACGTTCCTCCGAATTAATTAGAAATTGTGACTTCCTTCTTGATTTATCAGGCTAACGTTCTAAATTTAAAAGATATCGTAGGCCATGAGCATAACGATTGGTTTCGGTTAAAATATATGGAGTCATTATTTAGTCAAAATGTACACTCATCGCGACAAAAAAACGTGTAGTTGTACTACTAGTTGGCCGACTGTTACATTTTGATCAGTCATTGCCACTAGTTTGATGGCTGTTGAAAGCGGTACTTCGAACACCAATGCTTAAAAAGCTAAACTTAAATTTATCTTTAAAATACTTTAAAAGGACCAAGACTGTTTGACGGCTGTTCTGTGCTTCTGGGGACTAAAGTAACGGCCCTTAACATCAGCGGTTTTACGCCCCCATCGGATCGGCGCCACTGAAAGTGGGATAATATTGGAAAATATTTCTGAAGGACAACTACATAGTTGTTTGATTGAAAGTTGTCTGTCTGCGAAACACGTGTCTTACAGCCAACCAACTTCTGGTGAAGAATAGTAAACAGAATAACTATGCAGTAATAATGGCTTGCAGTATTAAGAAGCTGAAAGTAGCTATCTAATTTAATAAATAATTTTTGTGCTTTATAATTACGAATACAATTTACACAGCCGGTATTAATAATTTTGGAAACCCCCACTGGTCCTCAACATACTGATTTGGCACTTACAAAGGTACAGAATCTGTTTAAATTTACTTAGGAGTTCCGTAATTTGATGATAAAAGCTAACCACTTAAAAATAAAATATTTCTCTATTTCTTCATATTTATCTATTTCCAATCACATTGTAGGTTAAAACCATGTCAAAATAATAAAATAAAAATATTCAGTAGGTGCACAATTGTAAGAAAAACCATACAATGTGACTATACTTGCCCAGTTTTGGGGGAAAGGCGATAGCATAAATTTTTTTGGTCTTAGCTAACTGGTTTTTCTTCTTTTTTGGTAAATTTTCAGTTACTATTTTAAAATTGTTAATCACTGTATTTTGCCTCATACAACTTCTAAACACAATCCTCGAAACTGATAATGTACCGGTTGCTTGGCTGGAGGATCGAGTCACGCTGAACTAGACATGGAAGCGTACCGCCCTATTTCAGTCACATCAGTCATCTATAAATTATGCAGGTTGTTTATTTTGCTCGAAATTTTTTTTTTATCAAAAACTATGTTTTCTAGAAAGTTGAAATTTGTACTGTACATTATACGTGCCGGGGGACACTTTCTACCAAAATTGCATCTAAATCGAAAAATATATTCACGTTTTTTTTAAATTTAAATTTTAACCGCAGAGCGTCACCGAAAACGTACAAATAGCGTTGGCGCGAAAAAATAGACGTATTTTTCACTGACAAAATACGACTTGAAAAAGTGACAAATTCGGCCAGCTAAAATAACTTTTTTTGAATTCCATTTTGAGAGTAGTGTAACTTAATGAAAGTTTTTGTTAATCTGGTGTTTAATGCAATAAACACCGCTGTGTCGTGTTTTTTCTAACCTTCGAGCTGTATACGTGTTGACTAGTTGTGCCCATCCATCCAGCGGCTACTTTCAACACACGAGATACCATCGCCACCAACATAAATTCTCTGTTCTCCTGTTCCGAAACGTTAACGTCGCTCAGATTCTTCCACGGCTCCAACCGGACTCTGCCACTTCGATAAAGTTTCCTCAGTTCAACTGCACATTTTGGGATGAACTTTGTTAAGTAATGGTTGCAACCTATATTTTACATTTCGTTAATGTCGCGAGCACTAGCCAGTTGCTTAGTTTGTTAATATTTCATTTAGTTTAATTAGTATTTAGGTAGTTTTAAGTAAGCTTAAATGTTTGGTTAGGATATTGAGGTTAAATTAAATCATTTAGTGTTTGGCAATCCCACAACTGACTTGATACGTTTCTTTACAAATTTCTTCTAAACACCAATTTAATACTGAGGACCCTCGCTAACCCCACCATATCACGTTACGCGAGTAGATCCGGGCGTATTCATTCATTATAATCTCCCTGTCTTTTTTTGTTTAATTGTAGACGGGTTCGCTTAAGTCGATTATCATTAGGTTGAGATCTGATCTCCGACACCCGCGCTACAGCAACAGGCCGGTAAATGTTTAACTAGTTCTCTTCCAAGATGGTAAAGTCTACATCATATTGTACCTTGACATACCTGCACTTCTGAAACTGTTTAACTATATATTGCAGGCTCTAAGTTCTGGGTGAAAATTTTCAGCTAAGCAAATAATGGGTTTTATACTGTCCAGCACCACCAACCAGGTAGAACTGATCAATTTTTTGAAAATATTCCCCGAACCGAGTTTACATCCGAATCATACATCTTCAATTACATAACAGAGAGGCCCCAAACTAGATTTCCCTTTTTACATATCGGAATAATCCAAATTTGAGATGGTGTTGGGATTGGACTTTTGCACATCAGTACAGGCCATTCTATCTCTAGCGGAGGGAATGATTCCTCTTACCCTACACGGTAATAAATGGAGTTTCCCTTTAATTGACCAGAAAGTACGCGCTAAACCAGATACGGCGTATGAAACGAGTGCGAAGTTGCTCCCTATCCCACATTTAGACAATCAACAGTAAGAGGAATTACAAAAGCTTATTGACAGACACCCTACCGTAGTTACAAAATAAACCAGGGATAACACATTTTTTGACGCATAGTAAAGATAACGGAGATCCCCCCCCCCCCGTACTACAAGCGCCCCTTATCGCGTTTCCCCCGCAAAACAGGAAATCGAAAATATGTTAGAAGACGGCATAATAGGATAATCCTACGGTTGTTGGGCAAGCCTCGTGGTATTGGTCCCCAAAATAACCGGATGCGTTGATTATTGCAAATAAAATCACCTCCGATCACTACCCCGATGTAGACGAAATAGGCAACCCCCTGTAAATTACATCCCCAGACCCGCTTAGGGGATTTTGGACTCCCATTCAATCTGTAAAACATCCTTATTACAAACAGTGGGAAATATTAATTTCTTGTCATGCCTTTAATGAACGAAGTATTTTCCCCTCCCGAAAGAAGCCGATTTCAAACTAGCGTCTATAAAGATGACATTTCGTAGACCTTGAATATGTTTTCACCCGTTTACAGGCCACTCGCCTCAGTATCAGGTTGGATAAATACGTTTTCGCCCAAATTGAAGTAAAATTATCGGAAATATGGTAGGCCGATACGGTATCAAACCAGATCCCGATAAAGTGCATGAGCTACTACAGTACCCCGCCCCCAAGAGCGTAGTAGAATTAGATAAGATTCCTTGGTATATTGGGATGGTTTCGGTGCTACATTAAAAACTTCGCTGATATTCCCTACACCCTCAATTTTCTCCGTAAGAAAGATGTCCCTTGGATTTCTGAAGACCGCCATGACAGAGAGAGCTTGCAACCCCCTATTTTAGCAGCCCCAAGTAAAGATGGCAAATACTTAAGGTACCGGACTAGGTTGCGTTCTAGTCCAGGAACAGAACAGTCACCCCCGTGTTATCTATTATGCAAGCAGAACCCTATTACCCAGAGAACAAAACTATTCCATAACCGAACTCGAGTGTTACGCCATAGTTTACGCGATAAACAAATTCCGGAGCTACCTCGAAGGAACCCATTTCACGGTCGTGACGGATCACGCGGCACTCCAGTATTTACTGAATCTAAAAGACCCCCATGGGAGATTAGCTCGTTGGGCCTTAAGGGGGAAGACTACAGTGGCCATTGTCTACTTTCGCTCTACTTCAAGCTGAACTCTTGTAATTTGGTATTTTAACATATAAAATTAATATTTAAGTGTAGAACAGCCTCTTGTTTAGTGCTTAAAATAATTTTGACAATTTAAAATTTTAAAATAATTAAGTTATTACGTTTTAATTCGGACACCCGGAGCTAAACAAGTTGGGCAAACGCCCAAACTACCCTTTTAGTTAGGACCTTATATCTCGTTAACTATTATTAATATTATAATCATCAAAATTATTTTAAGCACTAGAGGAAGGTTCTGTCTAATATGAAAAAGATAATTCAATTATGTAATTGTTAAAACAGAAACGTTCAGCTTGAACGAAAAATAGGCTTTTACTGTATTCATCCCCCTTAAGCCTACAAAATTATTCATTTGACATAGTTAACCGCCCCGGAAAGAAACATGCATGTCAAGATAAAGGATAATTCAAAGACCTCGAGGATGATAGATTATTAGTCGATGCAGATCCCGATAAATTTCCGTTATATTTTAGCTGAAACTGGGTAGGATCATCTCCTAGCTATCCAAATCGAACCTTTACCCGAGGAAATGCTTATATCAACTTTCAATCACGAAGAATGGGAAGAAAAACCAAAATCCGGCCCCGAGTTAGCCAAGCTGTACGATGACCCCGATTTAATCACCAAACTACTCAATTTATTAAACTGATTAGTGTATATAAAACCAACCGACGACGACTTTTACCCCTATTTGCAACATATCAAGATGCCCGATACGCAGGACACATGGGACTGGATAGAACATACCAGTAAAATTTTGTCTTAATGTTATGGTAAGGGATGAAAAAGGAAATCCGAGGATTGTGTCGTATGCCAACGAACTTAAACCGAAAGACGTCAGAAGGCCAGTGTTATGATGAGTTATATCCTCCAAAAACCCTGGGAGCTGTTAAGTTTATATTTGATTGTCCCCTTCTGACCACACCACTTTGTTAGTTATGGTCGATTATTTCACAAAAACAATAGAATTAGCACCCCTGACTCAAGCGGCCGCTGTTAACGTTGTCAAAGCCTTCCTACGGGTTTATAAGTGAGCGAAAAGCCGAAGCTTTTTGTAGAAACTGAAACTTTTTCGTTGGTGTCGGCTCTCGCGTAAGCGTTTACAAAGAAGCTAGAGTCGATTTCCTACTTGCTGTAGCAGGCAGCTTAGGCCGAATTCCGACGCTAGCGGCATTAAACTCCGTTTGATATTCTCGTGTGTTTTTCTGAGGCCTCGGCTCTCGCTTGAAATCACGTGGTCGAATTTAACCAATAATAAGGCAACCCTTTCTATGACCTTCACGGATATCTTGACTATTTTTATTTTATTCATTTATCTTTTCTAAAATTAGCAATTTTCTTTTTGGAAGCCATAGTAAAAAAATTGCATTCAGCACGACAATATTTCGACTTTCTTTCGTCGCCGCCATTAATACTAAACCAACCACGTGATCACGTCAAGATGAGCAACGGGCTCAGCGCGACAAGTGCTTTTGTAAACAATAGCTTTCTGCGCAGAAGCAGATTCCGAAAGCTTTTTCCGATAGCGTCGATCAGCTTTCGGCTTCAAGCACAAGCTTCTTTGGATTTTCTCGCTCCTTTATAAACCCGCCTTTACGTGATATGCAGATACGGATTCAGCATTAAAATCAAATCCGATAATGGCACCCCATTTATTAGTACTGTTATCGAAGAATTCAATGAAATGATGAGAATCACCCATAGCTTCACAAGTTTATACCACCTTCAGAGCAATGCCACAGAACGCTACAATCAAGTAGTTGTTCGTTTGTTAGCCATCTTTATCGGTAATAATCACCGTAATTGGGATCAAATCCTCCCCCTATTAAGATTCGCGATGAAAAGAAGCGCTAATGATGGCACAGGTTACACCCCCTTCTACCTGAACGTTGGCAGAGAAACGAGATTACCAGGTGACCCCTTGCCGTTTAAACTCGAAGAAAGAGAAACTACCCCATTTACTCGAATATACACGAAGCGTACAAGCGCGTGAGAAAAAGAATTAAAAATGCACAAGGTAAAAGTAATTTACGCTATGACGAACAAAGGCGCCCCTTAATGCGAGTAGGCTTCTACATACCGTCTGTTTCGAGAACTCTTACCACCCCTAAACTTTCCCACAAATACGCAGGACCTTATTTTGTCGCGAAGAGACTCAACTACTTGGTCTGTATTATTTCTGACCCCGAACCCAAGGAAGAAATACGGACCTATCATGTAGAACAATAAAATTAAAAATATATCATGGAAGAATAGAACTCGTAACAAAAAGCAACCCATCCAAAAATGTAGAAATAAGAACTAGATAATATTGAGAATCTTATAATAGAAACAAAAACTAGTGATTTGGCATTCCAATCCTATTCATACCGGGAGCTGAAAGCGTTGAAGCCCCGAGAATCCCTGTTCCCTCTCAGATGTCGCCTTCAACACGACCCAAAATAACAGGGCACCGAAGTAGCAATCTCCTATAAACCCGTCGAAATAAAAGTCCACATTTGAAAAAGGAACCTGCGCATTCACCAATTGTGACGCGAACAATCAAAACGACGATCCATTTTAATTTAAAGATACAAATGTCATAAAAATTCTAAAGGAATGGTTTTAAAATTGTCTAATTCGTTTTGTAGCATTGGTCTAGGAACGCTTATTGCAGGGACGGGCTCCAGAAAAATGAGTTAGAACTTTAGAAGTTCAAAGATTCAACCAGCAGTAGATTCCTAAAAGACTGGTGTCAGATCGACACAAAGTTTAAACATTGTTTTTTGTGATTGGCATGTAACCTGGAGAGAGATACAAATAAGATTCCAACTGGTTTTACCAAATAGACGAACGATTGAATCTTTGAACTTCTAGCCGAATAAGCGTTCTTGGACGTGCCATATTAACCACAGAACGAATTAGACAAACTTAAAAGCATTCTTTTAAAAATCTTATGACATTTGTATCTTTTATTTTGATAAATAAAATCGTTCGTAACAACAAAATGTTTTTATTTTATTTGGAACCGTGTCAATAAAATTAAAATGGCTGTGTCTTCAAACGCTTTCTACTTCTGAAATGACATTAATGAACTTTTGCCACTTGTTATTAAAGTTTCTCACCTTACGGATAAAAAACAATTGATAGTTTAATGAAAACAATATGGTTCAAGGAAAAATATTGTTTGCCAGATTTAAGGCTGTGTTCGGTTTTTGGGGTAGTTTTTTGGGAGCCCTTCAGATTTCAAAACATAGACTACCTGCTGATAAGGTATTGGTGTACCTCTTACATGTAAGAGCCCGCTACGAAGAGAATATTCGGTATTGCTAAATAACAACGTACGAACAAAAAATTTAACTACAAAAACCAATATTTCTTTGCTCAAGGAAAGCAAAGAAAATTGAAATGAAGATGTCATTAAAGATATTCTTTAATGAAATCATTATTAAGTGGATTTCAGAAAGTTGGTAACGTGCTTTTTTATTTTTCCCTCGATTTTCAATGAGAAGACGAATTTACAGCATGATATTATTAAAAGATTATTTAAAAATTTAAACTTTTATTCCGTAAATGTCTAATCAAAAATTATTTGTTTTACAGATAACAGCATGAAAGGCTGGTGCTCATTTTCAAAACGGAGATTATTACTCGAGGTCATATGAAGTGACAATTGAAGGTCCATATTTCGAGTTTAATTGAATAGCAATGGCTATTGTCTTGCTTTTTTCAGAATATAAGGTTTTTCAGGTGCAATATGCAAAGGATTGCAAAAGTAATTTTTAATATAAGCGCTGAAAAGCTTTCAACTCTAATAATAAATGTTGTATTTAAACTCTTAATATAAAAATTTTAATTCTCAATTTGTCTGTATTAAACTTGTTTGATTTTATTATAATTTTTGTATTTCTTCCAAATGTATGTAACAACACATCAGAATACACGACTCATTAACGTGTATAACCATAAAGTCAATTTTATTGAGACCAGTAATGGTAATTTGAAATGTATTGCATATATTAATCAGGCTCCAACCATTTTACCTATTACCCATTTATTAAAATAATACCAATATATCCTTTGGAATTTGAAAAGATAAAATTTGATATATGACCGCTTAATTAATCTTCTTTAAACAATTTCCAATTAAGTTCTTAATCTGAGTTAGAGGAAAAAAATTGTATTTTACGGTTCCAATATGAATGCTTTATAAGCTTTTCAACATCATTCTTCAATGAATATCCAATCCTTTTAATTTGAATGCTTATTTCCGTATTTGAATTTGAAAGCTTAAGCATAACAGCACAGTGTTGGCGATTTAAACGCTATACCATTCAATTTTGAAAGCCATTTTTGAAAGTGTACTTTGCTAGAGGTTTTATTAGCATGTCAAACCAACACTTTTTTACAGCGTCATGAGGTCGGTAGCAAACATCACAATTCGGATCCAGGGAGCATCACATGTTTTTAGAAATAAATAAACTGATAAATACGTCTTATCAAAACTTTAATGGAATGTTAAATGTTGTATATAATTAAAAGATGTTTCATACAAAAAACCTTGGACAACAACAAAATTTACAGTACTGGTATGTTTCGATAATGATACTTATTAAAGAAAAGACAATTCCCAAAATATAAATGCAGAATACTCCCAAGACGTCTTTGAAACCAATGACGGTCATTTGGCGCTCAGTGAATGTCTGGAAACAATATGAATATGCATAGCAGTTTTTCATCACATTATGAGTAATTATTCCACTATCTACAAAGTAATTTGTGCTGTATGGAAGACAAACAAAAAAAACTAAAATTTAGAATATGTAAGAAACGGAAATATCAAGAAATTCGGGAGATTCGGATGAAAAAGCCCATTTATCAGCAAATTAGTTTATCCATTTTTTTGGATAATAATCTTAATTTTCTTGGGTTTTCACAGTCCCATGTAACCTCTTGATGGTAATTTCATTTTAAGAGCAACATCTGCGCAGGTTCCTCTAAGATATTTCACACATTCGTTGTCAGCATATCAAGTTATTTTCTAATACTAAATCATAAATATAAAAGATATCAAAATAATTCCTAACACCTAGTTGAAAACTCATATTTTGAAGAACTCCCTACACCGGTTTTACACTAGAAACTTATAAATACTTCGACCGTTCTATTCAGGGTTTTAAAAAACCCGGGTATTTTTAAAAATACCCAGAACAGTGGGTTTTTTCGGGTATTTATGGGTTTTTATTGGGTTTTAATTTTAAAAATATGAAATATATTATGTTTAATTAATTATTATTGTTTATTAAATATATTGTTTCTTGAAATTATATTATATTTTCAAAAAACAATTTAATTTTAATGTGAAAAGGCAATGAAACTTGTGAAAGTCTATAGATATTTCCGCGCTGAACCAAAACACTGGTAATAGGCTAATAGAGAAGTAGTACTCTGTAGCTTTGGCCATGGCCGCCATTTTGGTTGCAAATTTTTTAATTTTTTATCTATAGGAAAGAGTATGGGTGACGTACTAGGACGTCACAGTACCATTACTCTAAAAAGATTTAGATATAAGGTTGTTAGTCTTTTTAAGTTTTAAGAATATTTTTAAATTTCTAAAATAATAAAGATCCAAAAATTTTCCACTCGTGTTTTTTAAAATTCAAAACTTTGAATGGGGTTTTTAAAGTGGGTAATACCCAAAAACAAACCATGGTATTTTTGGGCTGTTTTTTTTTAAATTCGAACCCTGGTTCTATTGCATAAGATAAGTTAATTATATGTACTCACTAAATAGTAAGACTCTGCAGGGCTTTTGCTGACCAGGATTTGCTAAAAGCTAATGACATTGGTTGAAGAAACGAATTAATCTCCGACAAGTGAAACCCGCATTTTTCCTTCTTCCTGAATCTTTCAGCAAGCAAAGCCAGTGCGTGAGAATAATCTAAAATTGCAGCTTTGTCTCTGTGATGCCAAATGGTGTCCATGTAAATTGTATAATTTTCATCAATAGATCTAATGAGTGCAGTTGATTTATGCGATTGGATTTGATTCCACACATGTTTACCACCCTCGGTTTTACTCTCCTGTCAGTAATAAATGCAAAGAGTTATGTCAGAAGTCTATAAAATATTGTTCGGCTACGATAGATCCATTTTGTTTGTGAAAAAGAAACCTGTACCTTCGCAAGCTCGAGGCATTTTCAATTGAAGCGATTTTCCCGTTAAAATGGAGAAAGATACAACGCATCATGGCCGAAAAATTCCGCGTTTATTACCCACCTTGATGATGTAAAATGCAAAAAATACGCCTCTAATGGTTTTAAAAAATTGATAAGCCATGAAATGTTTCAAAAATCACAACACTTTTCCTTTATTTGGGAAGTCACCGGAATCATGTGAATAACATTAGCAGTATATGGAGATAAATACTTTTTAACTAATTTATTATATACGTCTGATCAGAAATCTCATGATCTTTACTTGCACGTTGAAGGTGCTAGAAATTTACACAAGAACCGTTTAAGAGGAAAGATAGCTATAGGCATTTCCTTATACATTTTTAATAATCGTAAACACTCTTTAAGTATGAAAATAAAATTAATATGACAATTGTCAAAGGAGTGTGTACATTCTACTTCGGTACGTTAAAAATTTTGAACAATTTTTCAAATTCAATGTATTGCAGAAAATCTCAAGGCGCAAAAAGAAAAAAAATACCGAGGGGCATAAACTAAATAAGGAAATTGATATAAAACATTTACCCGAAGCCTCAAAAGGATGCGAGTATTTCGCTAAGCCCTTGAAAGCCTAAATTTTAATTGAGATATCGAGGTTATGTTTTTTTCTAATAGGGTTTTGCTGCAGTGGTTGTACCAAAGCAAAGATATTGAAAATGGTTTAGATTTAAAGATACATTTTTGGAATAATTAAAGAAAAATTATCTTATAATGGTTCTAGAAAATACTCCATCGATTTTGCTTACTTAATGTTGTTTTATATTCATATTAATTAGCTTTTGTAGGGATTTCATAATTTGGAATAATTTTAACATAAAAATATGAAGCATTTAGATAATACTGTAAAAAAAGGTTCATTTGGAGCAGAACTATAAGTTAAATAGTTTTTGAGATTTAAAAAAATTCCCTGGCTGATGAAATTAAAACAGCCTTTATAAATCTATTGTTTGTTTAAAATATTTAAGTAAAAATTATTCAACAAATATTTTCACACTAAAAACGTACGGAAAATTATCTATTTAAAAATATACCTTTAGAACCGATAGTTGGCTGGTTCCTTCGAATAAAAGCGGAATAACATCCGGAAATTTCATGAAATCCTCAAGTTGGGAGATGAATTCATCTGGTCTAGATTTTACGATAAATGATAATAGCTTTCCTGAGAATATCCAGCACATTAATGTGGAGTAAATTATCCAAAACGAAAAAAGGACATTTTGACTAAACATTTCCGGGACGGAATAAAACGCTTAAAAAGAAAGTAATGCCGTGTAACAAAAATTAAATCCGAAAAGCATTATTTGATCTCACATTTTAAAGTTAAAGAGCTTCCAAAACGTAGAAATGATAATCCTGCTTTTTCCAATCTGTCACTCTTTAATTTACTTTTAAAATCAAAGAAGCAGTTGAAAGCCACAGAGAATATAAACAAGGTAAGCATTGTTGCCCAAACCTGAAAAAGATAATTAAAATTCCTAATACCTATTTAGACGTTCCACTAAATTTTATAAATTATTTATAAGATACGAAAAAGAAATTTTGATTAAGGTCAATATATAAATAATAATAATATACAAGTAGCCAGGTTAAGTAATTGGAAGAATATTAAACTCGCATTAACCAAAGAGAACCAACTTATTAAAAATTATTTCCCAGGAAGCACATGAGGGGATAGTGGAAGACCATCCCTCAAAATATTAGATATATATTTGTGAAAAGTTCTACCCGGTAATCTGTCCCCTTTCGAGAAAAACAAACTGACTCACGGTGAAACGAAACAGTTTAAGAAATGGGAAAACGTCCTTCGTTTCTATTTGGCTTCCGACCAAAATCGCTCCGACGTCCGTATAAATAGGATTCGTGAAACGAACGGCGTCAAATCTGTCTGGGGTCATGACAAATGGACCCAAAGCAACCATGACATCCTAAAATATAATTTATTATTTATTCATTAACCATTTCAATCAATACAATGATCCTTTTTGCTAATCAGTCAGTTTTGTAATCTGGGACGATAATATTTCTAAATTAAAATCCATAATCAGTGGTATAATTGGGCGGAAAAAAATATTTAAAAAAAACATCTGTCTCCCTTAACCCCTTTTTTGGTCCTATACACAATTCGATATTTTAAAAACTATAGTTAAAACTACAGTTAAAATCTTTTAAAATCGTAACTTTAAACTCTAGTTTAAAGTTCAATAAAGTTAAAAATCATCAATCTTAAGTGTGGATAAAATATTTGAAACAAATTCTTATAAAAAGATATTACTAATATATATATATTACTAAAGGATTTAGACATTAGTGAATAATAAAGGAGAAGACTTCGTTATATTTGCATATTTAATTTTAAAATCAATGATATTTACAATGATATTTCTTACTAGTTTCGGAATGCCTAGCGTTTCATCATCAGCGACATAATTAACAGCTAAAAACTTCGAGCTTTGATCACAGAAATTCTGGTCGTTTCTTTTTTGGGGGGTTTTTCAAAGAGATTATTTTTTATGCA
Source organism: Leiobunum rupestre (assembly GCF_980474605.1). Lineage (NCBI taxonomy): Eukaryota > Metazoa > Arthropoda > Arachnida > Opiliones > Sclerosomatidae > Leiobunum > Leiobunum rupestre. Next base: position 4,744,829 of record NC_143392.1, on the reverse strand, counting down.
TTTTTAAAAAAAAAATATCGAGGGCCTAACCTTTCTTAGAAAGTCTGTACACCGATTACGCCTATATTAGCACTGCCAAAGGCAGGGACTTCAAAGATTTCGTATAATACCATTAGAGCAGTCAAAGGTACGGCTCTGTACACCGTTTACGCGAAGTGATCAGCCCCTCGAAAAATATAAAGCACCATTTATTTTGGTTACAATTAAATGTTTCAGAGGTTTTGTTTTTCAGAGTTATTTAATACTTAAGAGAGTTAACAAATGTATATACTTAGTATTACGTTTATATAATTTTAGTGTTTTTGAAAGATAACTTTACATAATATCGTCAATAGGTTCTGCCTAGATGGCGCTTTGGTAGTACAACGTTAAATACAGTAAAAATTCTACCTTGATTGGTAGGGAATTCTAGTCGTTTTTTGGATACAATAAAAGATTAAATTTTATACAATTTTATAAGAAAGTAGAGCGCCATCTGTTCAGGTTAAACTTACATTTAAACAAATTTATTTTTCGGGAAATTTAAAGGTTCGGGGAATTTACAAAGGAATATTTAATGTGACTCTTATATAATTTTATGATATGAAAAGATAATCTTACGTAATTTCATAAAAAATATATATACTTAAGGAGGTAATTTTTTTAATGTTTTTATAAATTTCGATGCTTGGGGATATTCGAAGGTTGGGCCAAAAGTTATATTTAATTCCAAAGGATTACATGTTTGGATAAAAAAGCATGTTTGGCGATAGCTGAGTTTGCACATGATGTACTGTTTTTTGAATATCCTATATGGTCATTAAGGCGTTTTTTAATGTTTACTCTAGTTTGACCAATGGAGAAAGGTTTGGCCTATGTCTTTTTTACCACATTTAATTGTAACCAAAAAAGATGACGCTACATATTTTTAAAAAAATGCATAAAAAATAATCTCTTTAAAAAACAAAAAAAAGAAACGACCAGAATATTCTGTGTTCAAAGTTCGAAGTTTTTAGCTGTATATAATGTCGTACTTCCATCGAAAAGGTTTAGTCTCTGATGATGAAACTAGTAAGAAATATCATTGTAAATATCATCATAAGCCTATCAACCCTAAGTTTGTAACGCGCATAGCGCCCTTTGTAGAAATCAGGCGATAGTATCGGCACTTGCTAGAGATAAATTGAAGATTCTTCTTTCCCCCGTTTCTCTCTCTACGCACCTCTCTCTTACTCAAGCTGCTGGCATCATGCATTGCGGGACGCTTTACGTTTCTCTTTTCCGCTTGAACCAACACTGCCTTTCGATTAAAACTTAGGGTTGATAGGCGTATGATATCATTGATAACGAAGTCTTCTCCTTTATTATTCATCATTAGCATATTGACTTAACACATCATTAAGCCATATGGATTAGTAAGGTTAATTTTATGTTAGATAACGGGTTTTTTTATTCCACATGTTTCACAGAAAATAAATGCGCAATATGTAGTTGTATTTTTTGAATTTTTAAAAGCCATTGAAGCTTACATTTCTGTGAACCATCCCAATCATTCCGCCATAAGAGCCGTCCACTAATTTATTCCCCCATCCTCCTGCGCATTTTTCAATGTATTCGAACCTGTTAAATTAAGAATTTTATTTTTTAATGAACGAGCTATTTTTTAAAATAAAATATCTTCTAATAATGAACTATTATTCTCGGCACATTTTGAATGGTTAATGCTTTAAGATATTTAACAGGATGAAAAACTGTAAGCGAGCTTTTCAATCACGAAGTCATGGAGAGTTACGGAACAGGCTGATATAAACATTTTAGAATTAAAAAGAGAGAAAGAAAAGACTGAAAAACAGACAGAGGAGTCACAAAGAAACACAATACCAAAGGATATACAAATCATTTAGATACAAAGAAAATCAGTACAGACTGAGATCATTATTCAAGGAAACAGAACAGATTGATATCTATTCAGTGAGTCACGAAAATGAACAGAGCAGATTTAAATAAGCAGTCGGGGAGTCACAAAGAAAGACAAAACAGACCAATGTACAAATCCGAGGATGCAAAAGAAAGAATAAACACACTGACACAAAACCAAACAACAAACCAGGAAATATTTTTTAAATGCCACACTTAAACGAGATTAAACTTAGAACCTTTTTCTACTCAAAGTTAGTAAAAACCTCAAATTCTAAATATACGACAAATGCGTTCAAATATTTGGTGGAAAGAATCTCATTGGTGGTAATATACTGTGACGTCAAGCTTTCGAAAGGCAATTTATGAATTTCTGATCGAGTCACTAAAGAGATTTGAAAATAAATTAAATAAAAACAAATAGAAATTTACATCGCGTTTCAAAATTGTAATGACACATATTCATCAATTTTGTATAGTAAATCGCCATATTGAACTTTTTATTTATTGACCTAAAATGGGGTTTAGCAGTGTGTACCGCAACAAATTTTGTTATCCGAAATGACACCATCTTCAACTTCCTCGAGTATTCTGTATTCTGTGATTTGACTTGCTAATGGTTTATTCTTATCTGTATGATTTGTACCTGATTTTCATAGATTTCTCCAAAACGTCCATTAATTCTGCAACTGGACCAAATACGTCGATAATTTCTCCATTAGGGTCCTTCTTGTAAGAAATCCAAGGCCACCACTGCAATAATCGATTATTTCCAAATTATTGTCCCTAAAGCTAATAAACTGATATTTTTAAAAACCTATAAGGCAAATCCTTATAACATATGAGCTGTTTCGTCATATGTTTTGATAGAAGATACATGCATATATTATAAGTAAAATCAGAGCTTAAATTATTCAAGCTCATTTACCGGAGTTAGTGATTATAATAATACGGCAGACAAGACATTCATTTTTAGGAAAAGTTGACATCTATGAATGGCGTCATGGTTTGAACGCGAAATGAACAGGTTTTGTAAAAAAATTTACTTATATGTTACACGGGAGGGTTATTGGATTTCTCAAATGTTACGCAACATATCACAGTTTCATAGCGGAATTTTACAATTTTAAACTAGAGTTAAATCAAAAATAATAATTTGAGGTGTATGGTGATATTATTTTCGAGGGGGGTTGATCACTTGTTAATTAATTTGGATGGTGGGGTTTTTGAATGTGATAATCTTTCACATTTTTATTGCTTTTCACGAGTCAAAAAAAAACCGATTTGTTCGTTAAGTAATTTGTCAACCACTTTTATCCGTCATTTACGCAGATTAATTATTGCGTAAATAAAATCCCTGTCACATATATCGTTTTTCCTACCGAAAATACACGTGGAAAGCTAACAATTTTCTTTTCAGTAGGGTCGCGGTTAATTTTCTTGAATGGCCTATATACATTTCGCAGGTTTGAAGTTTTTTTCCTAAGGACTTTTTAAAAATTATGTAAAAATTAGTTACGGCTATGTTTCTACTCTCAACAATTATCAGTAAAATCTCTTACTTCGCAAGTTACTGCTATAATTGATTGGTTAAATAAAGTTTCAATATTTTTTATTTCTCCCTCAAACGACATTTCTTAAATATAAGCTGTTGCGTTCCTATCCACAAAGTTCTTCCTTTAAAGAAAAAAATGATCTAATAAAAAAACCTGATATTAAAGTAAGTTCTTCAACGAAACTGTAATATGACAAACATATAATTAGTCTAACGTAATCCCCGAGACAAATCTTAAAGTTCTTAAGCCTTGATATAGTCATAGATTATTTTCTTAGATATTCGCTTTTAATTCAAACAGTTTATCATACGTCCGTTATACTTTAAAGTAAGCATAAGCCATTAATAATAATAATAATAATAATAATCAGCTAGGCTAATACCCAAGGCACCACCCTAGGCCTAAGTCATCAAGCGACTTTTGAAGCCTTTAACTCAGGTGGCCGGGTTTAATCATAATTAAGTTATATCTTCCACTCGTTAACTAATCTATTGACAAAGATTGATTATACGTGGTTTTTACCTTAGCCAACCACATAAACTATTCCCTCAGATTTACTATAAACATTAAACGATGCCGTGAACTCTACAGTAAAAGGTTTTTAAAAAAAGGTTCATTAATACATTGTTTTTCGGAAAACGTGCGCCGGTCTGGTTTACAAAATTTATATAAAGCGCTTTTATCAAGTTGTCATGGAAATTAGAGAACACCCAATCCCCCGATGTATTAATTATATTTCAAAAATGAAAATTAAATCTTGCACTTTTAATAAATTTTTAGACAAACTGAACTTTTCGAGTAACTTGGTTTTGGAAATAAGGTAGCGAAACACCAGCTCGTCCAACAAGCTAATTTTCACTCAAGCCGAATGTTTTTTGGTGATTTATTGCGCCTGTATCAATTAGTTCGAAATTCAAATATCACACAAGTGCGTACGTTGGTTATGAGGTCCCGCGACTTAGCCAGAAATCTCTCTAATAATTAAAATTTAAAAGTGCATCCGAAAACATAGTACAGATACGATCAGCACTAACTAAAAATATCATTTTTAAAAAAGTCGGTCTTAATTTAAAAAACTGTAGATTTAAAGTCCAAAATCGCCTAAAATTCACTAAAACGGTGAAATGACCAAATACACTATAAAGGTCAATTGTGATAAAATGGTCAAATTCACTAAAATGGTCAAAAAACCTACTTCTTGATCTCCGATTTAAAAATTTGTAATAATGGCAGAGGTTGATGTTTCCTGTCGATTGATGTATCAATGACGATTTTACTGCAAACGGTTCGAGAGTTATTCCCCGAACGGCGGCGGCAACGGCGTCTACGTGTAAAAACATTTTAAAATCTGAGGGTAATTTTAAGCACCCATAAGAAAGGAGTTCATTGAAAGCCTAGGCATTCGTAGTAACTTGTCAGCTTATTTTATTTGAAAGAAGTTATTAAAAGCCACAATTTGTAGACTTTCTTATACTCAAGTTAAATATTTACATTTTGAATTACTTTAATTTTATTGCAACAAGGAACTGGATTTTAGCTAACCATTATTAATACGAAGTCACCAGTAAACTGTACTTAACTCCTTCGTTAATTCGATTTCCGGGTTTTAAAATAAATAAATTATTTATTTATATAATTTAATGTGATCTCTAGACTGAAATGCACAGATTTACAGTGACGTTAGGGCATGTAACTTTGCATTTGATTCTGCAGAATCGCTGATAGGATCTGAGACTAATTACCTCCAAAGTGTATTGTTGGATCAGTATATAAAAGGCTTTTCCGATTTGTTTATCTTTTTGAGTAGTTTATCGTTCTCAGCTTCTATGTCATTAAATCCACCATGGTTTTATATTTATTTACATTCACAAAAATGTTATTGAAGTTCTGACCAGCACCCTTTTACACACAATCCGTTCGGGTTTTGCGTGTACTATATTCACCTGGTGCGTAGCTGCCGTTGCCGCCGCCGTTCGGGGAAACACTTCTCAACCGTCATTCATACGTCAAGCGACCGCCAGTATCAAGCCCTCGTTGTCGTTTTTAATCATTTGTCGATTTTCGACTTAAAATCTACATACTTTTGTAAAAATATTATTGACTTGGTTGAAAATTAGATTTTTAGCTTTTGTTGATTGTTTTTCTGAACTATGTTTACGGTTCCTTTAAGAAATTTAAATTTTAAATGCAATTTCTGGCCAATTCGGGGAACCCACAATCGCGTAAGCACTGTTGTGATATTTGAACTAAGTACCAATTATAGATTCATTATTAAGCGCCATCTGTCTCTAAATATTTAATCTTCGACCTCGTATGAGATATGGTTTTTATATACAGGGTGGTTTAAAAAACTAAATTTTGACCAAATTAATATTGGGCTATAATAATACGTTTATGTTAAGACAGATAAGTTAACTCCAAGATTATTGAAAATTTGTTGAAATATTAAAAATATTTTTAAAACATCGGGAGATTGAGTGTACTTAAAATCCATGACATATTGTTGTTCATAAAGTGGTTTCCAAGTTCGCCATTAGTTAGTTGCGAAAATAATTACTGATTATTCATGTACAAGATTTATTTTTCGCTTACACGACAAAGATTTTAAGAAAATGGGTGACTCGTGTTTTTCTTAACTACAGACATGTACAGTATTCCTAATGAAAATATATGAACTAAGAAGAATCGATAATAATGTTGTTTGAAAAAGGAAAATTCTAGCAGAAGCATAACAAAAACCAATAAGAATTATATGAAATCAATACATAATTTTAAGAGAAAAATAAAGCATACCACCAAAAAAATATGAAACACTAAAACTTCCACAGAATACATTTTACAGAAAGAAATATATAATAAATCCAAAATGTCAAGATTGAGTACTGTAAAACCTATAATTATAATTTTCATAAGATTAACCAGCCCTGATTATTTGATTTTGGTTTAAATTTCGGTAGTAAATTCTAAATCACAAATTAAAAGATTACATTTTATCGTCGTTTTGTAATGGTACTCAACTAACGTCGTAAGATCGATCTGGATTCAACAGTATCTATTAATTTTGGAAAACATCCGAAGTTTTTAAATGGGATATTAAACCACAAAATCTTACAGAGCAGCTAAGCATAGTTATATTTTTTACCCGCGTAAAAGCAACAAACCGGAGTAGAATGTTCTGAGAGTAGGTATTTATTAGTAACTATTAACCAGACAAATAATAGATTCGTTGTTAATTTGAAGGTAATTTTAGGAGAGTATAAAATATAACAACATCTGCTTTTTCTAAATAATATTAGTTGCCCAATATTACCTGCGTTTACATTAAGAAATTCGTGGTTCAATTAGGCAGTGAACATGAATACCCATGTTCTAGCCAGTGACGTAATAAAGATCAAACAAGGGCTTTTCTTTTTCGAAATTCAAAATTACCTAATATAAAAAATTACCAGAATTTGTTCCCGGAATATAAATTTTCAAACCGGTTGAAATCTTTCTCCCTACTTTCCATTTCCAGTAGCCTCACCTCCAATAATTTTCGATAAACTTTAACTAATTAATTACACTTTTTGGCAATTTCTTAAGGAATCCCCTATTTTGTTAACACATAGTGACTTTGAATACTGCGAAAGTATTGAAGGGAATTGTTAATATGATTGGATACAGTTGGCTAAATTAGTTCTTCTCCCCTCCACAACTGAAGTGGACTAGCTATGATTCAACCAAGTGGGTGGCCTTACTTAGCATCGACTCGAGCCTAAAGGGTGTGAGGCGCAGCTTTTCCTGAATTTTATACTTAAGGGGGTGGACGGTGGACCAATATTGAAATTCGAAAAGGCTTTTAAAATTTTGATGGGTCGCAGTCTCGTTGGATTTTCCCCACCAGCTACGGGGTCAGTTCGCACGAAACTTTCACTCTCAAAACCAAGGATCAGTTTTTATATCTGTGGGTGCGCGTGTACCCAAGAAATGATAATATAAATTTTTCAAACGAACTTTTGCTACGACGATGCGGTATAAGATTGCACGATTGGCATAACTATGAACGAATGTGAATAACGTGAGCCAGTAATACACCTTAAAAATTAATTGGTTTTCATTTAATAAGTAAGAAAGTTTTGTTAAAATAGTAGCATTTTTTTCCATTTCGAGTTTATTTGCAAAATTAAGCTTCTCGTGGAAACCATTAAGAGTATTCGAAGAAAACGATTGGTTCTGAGAAATGAAAACCATTCATTCCGAACTCAAGTAATTCTAACAACGTAAGAATTCCATGAATAACAGCTAAAGAGATACATTATGAAATGTAAAAAATAGCTTTTTATTTGTCTGCTACCGTCGATTCCACGAAGAAGGTCATGTCGGTTTTCGGGCAAGAGACCTTTAGTTTTCAGTAGAGGTCGGCGGAACAAATAAATTAACCGCAAAAATTTCAATTAATCATTAAAATTAGTATTATTTGTTTATACGATAAATTTTACGATTAAACAACGAATTTTTCTGAATAATTCTCGGTTATGGATAAATATAAACAATTGTATAATTTCTTATTCAAACGCTGACCTCTAGTTTTCAGTACATGCTTGTAGAATGCTTGTAAATTGGGAGCTCCAAAATCCCAAACGACTAAAAAACATAAATAATAAAATATAAAATTCAAAATCATAGAGTATAACTTCTCCATCGTGACGTGACGTCACCCAAGCTTTTACCTAGAATAAAAAAGGTCACAATATTGAGGTTCTGACTGAATCTATAGAGTATTAGTACTCTATATAAAAAATGCGTTGACTGCATAAGGCCAAAATTGGCTAGCAGTGACTCATGAAAGTTAAAAATACCGTAAGATTGGAGATCTGCAAACCGGCTTTCAGGGTAAATATATAAAGGGTTTCGTGGTTGTCTGTTCCGGGAACATGGAATTCTCTACCCAGTGCAGTGGCGTAGCTGATGGTCCGCAGGGCCCGCGGTGCGGGGGGGGCCTCGGGCTTCAAGGGGGGCCTCGAGCTTCGGGGGTGCCCAGCTAACAATAAAAAAAATTATATAGGGGGGCCTCATAGGGATTTTTTGCGGGGGGGCCTCTGAGTTCTCAGCTACGCCACTGACCCAGTGAGGCTGGAGGTTAAACTTACAAGCGTTATTTCAGAAAACATTAAATTGAGTTGAAAATAGTTGTTCTTTGTGTTGTTATGTTTCAAATATCCACGCTCTAGATTGACTTTCAGGGTGTAAAGTAGTCTTAAATATACAGCAACCGTATATTTGGAATATTGACTTTGTACCTCAGATCAAGAATGTATTTATTTATACTTAGGAAGAACGTTTATTTTCAGATAATTCTCATCGTTACTCGTATTACCCTCACGCTACTTCTCCCCAAAAACAATAAATTAAATTAATTTTTATTGTCTCCAATTTTGGGGATATTGTTTTTATAATTTTGGTTTTCCCTTTCGGTTATTTTTCATTAAATTTCATTTAAATTAATAAAATTAATATTTAGTTCAGTCTAACAATTATATTGTCTTACGACTTCCACTGCATCCAAAATATTCTAGTTTTGTATTTTTCCAATTATTTTGTTTACCCGTTAAGTCAATTTCCAAACGCGTGTAATTTCGTGAAAAATGATTTTGTTTTCAACGACCAAACGTTATTCTTATGTTTTCGACGTCGCTCTACATTTTTCTCATAGGCAAAATTTGACGATCTCCAATAAATAAAAATTTATTTTTTCAAAATTTGAAAATATTTTTTTGAAATCGATAAACATTATGCACAACAATGACCCCCGGTACTGACAATTCACACAAAAAATTTCAAAATTCTAACTACAACGGTTATTGAACAAAATCATTTTTTCGAATAAAAATGGACACCCTGTATATATTAAGTACCAAAGCAATATAGTTAATACAGATTTCAGAAAGAAACATTTATTTGTACATAATAAGTGTTGCATGTCTTTTTTTAAGTAGCAACTTGCCGGCTTTGAGTGTTAAGAAGATACTTCATATAAGTTGGCTTACCGACATACCACAATTAACCGCTCTTTGGTAGATAATTACTTATTCCTGTTTGGTTAGTAATATTTGTAAAATACCGAATGAATTACACGCTCAGGGATGTACAGTCCCGTTCAAAAGATTCCGGCCGTTTTTAATCGTTGACCGTTTTGTTCCTATAATAGCTAGGGAGACAACCGATACGTTTTTCGATAGGATATAAAACGAAAAACAGACGCTGTTGCAAAATTTAGTGTAACCTACATAAAAAAAATTAAAGGCGGGAAATTGCGAAACCCTACCAAAGTGACGTCACGAAAAACTGATGCTTAAGTTTCGAGACCACGATTATTGAACGCGAATTTTTACACAGAAAACAAATCTGTTTTTAAATTCAAAATCGCTTTCGAACTTAAAAAGTTATTAAATTATGTGTGAAGCTTAAAATTCAGACAATTAACCCTAACCCCCTTTTCAAGTGAGACAAATCAACTTAATTCTGAAGCAAGCGTAATAGTAGGGAAAACAATGTTGGTCAAGACAGACAACTTTTGTTTTTTTCCTAGATTTCGTATGTGGGAGGTTATGAAATTATGTATAAAATATTCTGAATATTTATTTTGAAAACTTCGTTTTTATTGAAGACGTTTTGAGGAGATTACTCCATCACTGATATTATGAATTTATTATCGGTGATTATTATATAAATTCTTAATAGATCGCTGTAATACGCTATTGGAACGAAACAACATATCACAGCGGCTTCTAAGTTTTTGCTTTTTCTGACAACATGGTCCCCAAAAGCCTACGCGCCTAGTTTAAGTTTTGGTCAGAAATATTGCCGCCTATTGGCTTATGTTCAATTTTACACAAGGATTTCGTCTGAATTTCCTTGTTTATTGCTCCAAAACAAATTTATGTTTTATCATCGTACAATCTCAATAGGGTTCGTTAGTAGGTCATATTTCGACATTTCAATTATAAAATATACAGCTCCTGTCTGACGTAATATGGTCTAAGGATGGTTTTATGCATAAAATAGATTACAAAACTATGCTATATCATATAAAATTAAACTGTTTTTTATAGTTGATTTTAAACTCTAGTCGTCAATTTAAAGTGATTTTTGTTCTTTTATATGTAGATAATGATTTGACCATCGAAAGGTTGTGATATGAATCCCCTGGAAAACTTGTGGGAGGAAATGGTCCGAAGAGTTGATCATTCTAATGTTAGAAATGCTGCTGAATTAATTAAAACTCGAAATTGAACTATTCAGGTCATATCAGGAATCAATGCCACATCGAATGCGGGAGGTATTTGAAAAGAGGGGATATTGGTCACATTACTAGTAAAATATTTTCTATAAATGGTTTATTAAAAACAATTTGAAATGATAATCATTATGAACTCTATCTTAAATGCTCTGGGCATAACTAGCTCTATTTTGTCTCATCTGCCTCGAGCTCCTAGGTCTTTTACTCTTGCCAATATCTCGCTCAAACTGATTATCAATATTCATTTTTAATAGATACTTGTGATATACGTGATTCTATATCTAAGAAGTAGTTAGTGGGTTGATGAACTAAACCGCTAGGGGACGCTCGTGCGCTCATGCCAGGCTGTAGAGAGAAATACCGAGAGTTGTATTCTGGTTCCCGACTCGAAACTGAACACCAGCTCGTTTAGTTTTATCCACGTTTTGTCAAATAAATTACCCATTAAATAACATTTTCAGCAGTAAATCGCTGAATTCAGTAGGGCAAACTGGGGCATTTTCATAATTTAGTTTCCCATCCCCAACCCCGACTTTATTTTTCCGGGTATGTATCATCCCCGAACCCAACCCTGACTTTATTTTGATTCCATACGAACACTCTAAATATTCAAGAATACCTCGAACCCCCGAATCCCGAATAAAAGTTTCTAACTTAAGCAAAATTTTAAATTGGTGTGTAAAGAAAAATATTAAAGAATAGAGTGGACATTTTATATTTGCTGTCATAAGCATTATTTTGTAATCTAACGTTTTATACGTGATGTAAATAAAATAAAATAACAATAATTCAGTTTTCAAATAAATTGGAACAATTTTTCGAATTAGGATTCAAAAGTCTCAAATGTTGAAAAAAGGGCGAATCTATTTTATTTTTAAAGATTCACGTGAATCGAGAATTCGAATGTTCAACCCTTAATAACAGCAATAAGATATTCGGAGTCAAAACGCGAACAAGTAAAGACACCAAGAAGTAGGGGATAAAACTAAGCTTTATTGGAAAAAAATATGCGGTACTTCAGCCGAAAAACTTTATTGGGACAATTTGAAAATGTTTAAAAATATTAAAGACGCGAGGCGCGAGACGATAACACGCGACAACAAAAGGATAATACACACACGCGACAAAAAGGGGGGGGGGACTAGAAAAGCTAAAAAAGCTAAAAAGGACTGTCATACAAGGTTTATGTTCGCAATAAGTTGGACGAACAATTAAAGAGGGGGAAAAGACGAAAGAAAAACGAGAGGCGAGGGAACCAAACATCAAATGCTTGCGAACAAACCCCTACCCGACAACCAAAAAACCGTCCTCGTTCGAAAAAGACGACATTCGAGCAATGTCGAACGCGGGCGGGAAAAACACGAAGTCGGGATGACCGCAAAAAACACAACAATACCCTCTAAAAAACGAACCACCCTAGCTAAAAACTAATTTTATGTTTAACCCCGACGGCAACTCCGTGCCTAAATTAAAAATTAGGCGTTTTCTTCAGTGCGGCGGCCTTTCGTGGGAAGATTAGTAGTTTTCATGACGCGGATGGAAACGTCATTGATGTTGTAAACGTGATTAAAATGTTGGGTGACGTGGATCTTTGCTGG